>NC_041381.1:94951126-94976235 GCF_002162155.2 Triticum dicoccoides
TGTATTAGTATTGTTTGGCCCCTGTTATCAGAAGTTTGAGTCATTTGGCCCCACTGATCCTTAATTCCTCGCTCCGCCACTGCATGCACTTCAACCTCTTTAAAAAAGAAAATCATGTGGTTTTCTAACACTGGCGTGCAAGAGAGTGAGTCACATCTCACATGAAGGAAGGATAAATAGTTTCAGGTTTTATAGAAGGCCGGTGTACGTATCATGTGTGTACTCGTTTATTCTTCGAGCACTGCTGTCTGTATTCATTTTTCACTTTGAATATGTAAAAAATATAACATCTGCATTGAATTGAAAGAAATCAAATATGCATTACTAATCGCAAGCGGATAGGACAAAAAAAAAACACTTTTGTTCCGGTCTGGCGCGTGGCCTCATTTCCGTGTCCCCAACTCGTCGGATTCCGACGGTAGCTTTACGGTCTCGAACCGAGTCGAGAACGGACACACATGCACATAGCGATCGAGCTACTATAGTCTATAAATATGTGCCGCGAGGTATCTCGTGGACTCATCTTTTCTTCATCTCCATCAAACAAGCTATCGATCGACATCTCCCTCTCGCGCGTGGGCGTGGTGGCTGATCCACGGCCGGAAATCAATGGCAGCAGCAGCTCTTCTTCCGCCGCTGCTCCCGACGCCGCCCAGGAGCGAGATGCTTCCGATCCTCCCGACGCCGCCAAGGAGCAAGATGCTGCCGCTGTTGCCGACGCCGCACGGTCTCGTTCTCACCATGCTGGTGTCCGCCATGGCAGGCCGCGCCGACTTCGTCCAGAGGTGGGACTGGAACAAGAAGGGCAAGAAGCCTTGCAGCTCCATCTGCTCCTCGTCGCCGTCATCCTCGGAGGGCAGCGAGAGCACCGATCGTGCCGACTCCGTCGAGAGATGGGACTGGAACAAGAAGTGCAAGAAGCCATGCAGCTCTATCTGCTCCTCCTCGTCGTCCTCTTCGTCGGAGAGCAGCGGGAACACCGGTCGTGCCGACTCCGTCGAAAGGTGGGACTCGGACAAGAAATACAACAAGAAGCCCCGCACCACCATGCCGTCGTCGTCGTCGTCATACAGCGCCGGCAGCCCCGGACGCGCCGACTCCGTCTGAACGCTGGGACAGCAAGAAGAAACTCGTGACCTCGTGCAGCGCGTCCCTGCCCACAGATCGCGGACGCCATGACGACGGCAACAAGAAGCGCCTGCCTAGCCCTAGCCGCCCGTCCTCGGCGTTGCACAAGAAGCCCCGCCCGGAGCAGACGGAGAAGCTGCCTCGGACTACAAAGACGCCGGCGCTAGCCACGACACCGCAGAAGGCCATTTTTCGCCGGGTCCAACTTTCACGCCTCGCCGGATCCGAGCATGCTCCCCATGCCGCCCTTCTTTCTGCTGGCACGTTCGCGTGCGCTCTGTACAAGTCATTAAGTCCATTACAGCGATCTAGTTCCTTTGCTTTGTGATGAGGAGTAGTGCTGTACGTAGTAGGATGCGGAATTCAATTGTAATCCCTTTTGTTTCATTCATCTCGTGGTGAAATATATAGGAAGGATGTTTTAATTTTCATGAATCTGTTCATGGTCATTTCTCTGCAGCATAATTTCATCAACTTTTATAATGTACGTTCAACTTGAAGTGCACCAGCTCAGTACAGTTTGCATGGATATATAGCAGAGGAGTAGGTTTCGGGTTCCACAGCTTTTCTTCCTTGTAAGTGGATGGTACATGACCTGAAGTCTCGAAAGTAGAAACATTAGATCCATTATTTTGTCCGTAAACTTTAATGTGTTACAAACTTCGGTAGTAGAACCACAATATCTTACTATCATGTGTTCATGCATTCAGAATTAGTAAGCAAGGCTGTGCTTATTCATGTATTAGTTCATTGCACATGCAGTTTCCTTTAATTCAGTTATGTGACGACCGAGAAGCGAGATGCAGAAACAGTTCTTGCAGATATAAACACGCCCATTTCCTCATGATAAAGTTGAAGTTGAGCTTGTTTGTGGGTGAATCGAATGCAATTATTAATTGCTTTCGGCTGTAGTTGGAGACGGATGCTGTTGCTAATAGTTAAGCTAACTGAAGCCAATGCAGTACAACAGCAACAAAGAGTAGAGTAGCAGAGAGAAACGAGACGGATCATAGGTATACTGTGCCGTCACTACGAAGCACTCAAGATTCTCGCTCGTACACCCGCTCACCTCCGGCCTCCTCTACTCTAGCATCCCAACTGCACTTCAAAATTCCAACAAAATTTGAACCAAATGAATGCAAATGCAGAAATTGCAGTGAGAATTTCATTTTGACAGAAAACGGCAGGGTAAGAGCATCTACAACCGGACCTCTCAAAACCTCCCTATACGTCCGGGCGGATGACTCGGTCACGAAATTGCCATGCAACAACCCCCTATACTCAGCCCAAATGTCTGAGCTGTCTTGCATCCTCAAACCTAGCCAATATGTGAGGCAGATATGGGGCAGACTAGATGTGGTCGCCACATCAGATTGGACACGCTCGACCCACCCCATCCCCATAAAAACCCCATTTCATCCCCAACTGGACCCAAACCCTAGCTCACTCTCGTCCTCTCCATTCTACTTCACACTCCACTCCCGTCCGCTCCCCCTCCCAGACAAGCCGAGTCGACATCAACCCACCGACCTCCTGTGTCCACACCGTCTTTTTCGGCACACTAGCGTTCGTCATTGGCCACCTTGGCGGCTTTGCATTTGCATCCTGCCACCTCGGCAGATTGCATCCGCGGCCTCGCAGAGCTCAACAACGCCTTCACCATCGACCTCTGGAGCAGGAGGCATCTTTAGGCGTCATATTTCTGTGGCCACGTACCGACAAGCGATGGGGCATCTTCAAGCCGCAGATTTCTGTGGCCACGTACCAACAAGTGATGCGAGCGCTGAGGGAGTCCTTGATAAGGGGGTATCCGGACAGCCGGACTATATACTTTGGCCGGACTGTTGGACTATGAAGATACAAGATTGAAGACTTCGTCCCGTGTCCGGATGGGACTCTCCTTTGCGTGGAAGGCAAGCTTGGCGATTCGGATGTTAGATCTCCTTCTCTGTAACCGACTCTATGTAACCCTAGCCTCCTCCGGTATCTATATAAACCGGAGGGTTTAGTCCGTAGGACAACAACAATGATAATCATAGGCTAGCTCCTAGGGTTTAGCCTCTACGATCTCGTGGTAGATCAACTCTTGTAATACTCATATCATCAAGATCAATCAAGCAGGAAGTAGGGTATTACCTCCATCGAGAGGGCCCGAACCTGGGTAAAACATCGTGTCCCCTGCCTCCTGTTACCATTAGCCTTAGACGCATAGTTCGGGACCCCCTACCCGAGATCCGCCGGTTTTGACACCGACATTGGTGCTTTCATTGAGAGTTCCTCTGTGTCGTCGCTGCAAGTCTCGATGGTTCCTTCAATCATCAACAGCAACGCAGTCCAGGGGGAGACTTTCCTCCCCGGACAGATCTTCGTGTTCGGTGGCTTCACACTGCGGGCCAATTCGTTTGGCCATCTGGAGCAGATCGACAGCTAAGCCTCTGGCCATCAGGTCAGATTCGGAAACTTGAATTACACGGCCGATATCCGCTGGGACTTGATTTTTGACGGATTCGTGCCTACGCCAGGAGCGCCGAACGGTCACGACGAGCATGACTTAGATCTGCTGTCGGACAGTATTCAGGACATCGCACCTGCAGTAGCTCCGGATCTAAATCCGGGGCAGATCGCGTCCTTCGAGGATGGGTGGATGGACCCCGCCCCGGAGGCTGCATACTCTTCGGCGGTAGAGCCGAACACGGACTCCACCTCTGAGGAAGCCTATGTCATCGGGCCCCCGGACTTGTGTCCGGTCGTAGGTTCCGGGCCGCGCGCATCCGAGCCCATCGAATCCGATTGGGCTCCGGTAATGGAGTTCACCGTTGCGGATATCTTTCAGCACTCTCCCTTCGGCGACGTGCTTAATTCATTAAGGCCTCTCTCTTTGTCAGGAGGCTCTTGGACGAACTATGTCCGGCTCGAATCGGAAGCAGGCGACGAAGAAATCCGTTACCCACCCACCACCCACTTCATTGCCATGGTCAATGATTTGACCGACGTGCTTGACTTCGACTCCGAAGACATCGACGGCATGGACGACGATGCAGGAGAAGAACAGGAACCACCGCCCACAGGGCGCTGGACAGCCACCTCCTCGTATGATATATACATGGTGGACACTCCCAAAGAAACTAATGGCGATGAGGCAACAGAAGATAACCCATTAGGGAAGAAATCAAAGCACGGGCGTCATCAGTGCCGCTCTAAGCCCCGCCACAGCAATACCGGCACAGAAAACAATCCGGATGGTGCCGAAGATGAATACAATCCCGGTCAGCCTGCCTTCGAGCAGGCCGAACAGGAAGACGGGCAGGTTAACCTAGATGAATAGGCAACAAACGGTTACTTGGAGGAGGACAACTATATGCCTCCCTCCGAAGACGAGGTAAGCCTCGACGACGACGAATTCGGCGTGCCTGAGGATCCCGTAGAGTAGGAGCGCTTCAAGTGCCGGCTTATAGCCACTACAAGAAGGCTGAAAAAGAAGCAGCAGCAGCTCCAAGCTGATCAAGATCTGCTCACAGACAGATGGACCGAGGTCCTGGCAGCCCAGGAATACGGACTCGAGCGCCCCACCAAAGGTTACCCAAAGCACAAGTTGCTACCCCAACTCGGGGAGGAGGTCCTAGAGCCTACATTACCAGCACAGGACGGGGCTGACCGGCCACCTCGTGGCCGAGATAAAACGACGTACCAGCCCGCACCCCCACGCCAATACACTACGGCCCGGGGCAATACGCATGACCTGCGAGATATATTGGAAAACAAAGCAGGACAACCAAGATCGATCTACGGATCACGGGGGCGCGCCCCAGCACATGACGATGATTGTCATGCCCGATACATTAACAACAAGTCCGACCGGGTAGAACATAATAGACCAGACTTACTCGAATTGCATAGTAACATAGCCCGGCATAGAGGTGCCACACACCCCCTCTGCTTCACGGATGAAGTAATGGATCACGAATTCCCAAAAGGTTTTAAACCCATAAACATCGAATCATACGATGGCACAACAGACCCCGCGGTATGGATCGAAGATTTCCTTCTTCACATTCACATGGCCCGCGGTGATGATCTACATGACATCAAGTATCTTCCCCTTAAACTCAAAGGACCGGCCCGACACTGGTTGAATAGCCTGCCGGGAAATTCCATCAGCACTTGGGAAAACCTAAAGGACGCGTTCCTCGACAACTTCCAAGGCACTTACGTGCGACCACCGGATGCTGATGACTTGAGTCACATTACCCAACAGCCTGGAGAGTCAGCCAGGAAATGCTGGACTCGGTTCCTAACTAAAAAGAACCAAATTGTCTACTGTCCGGACGTCGAAGCATTGGCAGCCTTTAAGCATAATATCCGCGACGAGTGGCTCGCTTGACACCTCGGCCAAGAAAAACCAAAGTCCATGGCGGCCCTCACGATACTCATGACCCGCTTTTGCGCGGGCGAGGACAGCTGGCTGGCTCGCAGTAGCACCACGCCAAGAAATTCCGGCACTTCAGATGTCCGCGACAGTAACAGCAACCCACGGCGCAACAGACATATGCGTCGGAACAATGGCGACAACACCGAAGACACAACAGTCAATGCCGGATTCAGTGGCTCAAATCCGGTCAGCGGAAAAAGCTGTTCAAAACAAACAATCCGGGATCGTCCAGCCTGGACCGCATACTCGACCGCTCGTGCCAAATTCACGGCACCCCTAATAAGCCAGCCAACCACACTAACAGGGATTGATGGGTGTTCAAACAGGCCGGCAAGATAAACGCTGAAAACAAGGACAAGGGGCTGCACAACGATGATGATGAGGATGTTGGGGAACGTTGCAGAAAATTAAAATTTTTCCTACGGTTTCACCAAGATCCATCTATGAGTTCATCTAAGCAACGAGTCAAGGGAGTGAGTTTGCATCTACATACCACTTGTAGATCGCGTACGGAAGCGTTAGAGGATCGGTGATGATGGAGTCGTACTCGCCGTGATTCAGATCACCGGAGATCCTAGCGCCGAACGGACGGCACCTTCGCGTTCAACACACGTACGGTGCGTGTGACGTCTCCTCCTTCTTGATCCAGCAAGGGGGGAGGAGAGGTTGATGATGATGGCTCCAGCAGCAGCACAACGGCGTGGTGGTGGTGGAACAGCAGCACTCCGGCAGGGCTTCGCCAACCACGTGACGGAGGAGGAAGAGGTGTAGCAGGGGGAGGGGGCGCCAGGACTTCAGGGTGTGGCTGACCCTCTCCCCCCTACCTTTATATAGGCCCCCAGGGGGGGTGCCGGCCCTTGGAGATTCAATCTCCCAAGGGGGCGGCGGCCAAGGGGGGAGGAGTGCCCCCCAAGGCATGTGGTGCGCCCCCCCACCCTAGGGTTTCAACCCTAGGCGCAGGGAGTGGGCCTAGGGGGCGCACCAGCCCACTATGGGCTGGCTCCCCTCCCACTTCAGCCCATGGGACCCTCTGGGATGGGTGGCCCCACCCGGTGGACCCCCCGGACCCTTCCGGTGGTCCCGGTACAACACCGGGTAACCCCGAAACTTTCCCGATGGCCGAAATACTACTTCCTATATATAATTGTTTACCTCCAGACCATTCCGAAACTCCTCGTGACGTCCGGGATCTCATCCGGGACTCCGAACAACATTTGGTATACTGCATACTCATATTCATACAACCCTAGCGTCACCGAACCTTAAGTGTGTAGACCCTACGGGTTCGGGAGACACGTAGTCATGATCGAGACGGCTCTCGGGCAATAACCAACAGCGGGATCTGGATACCCACGCTGGCTCCCACATGATCCTCGATGATCTCATCGAATGAACCACGATGTCGAGGATTAGAACAACCCCGTATACAATTCCCTTTGTCATTCGGTACGTTACATGCCCGAGACTCGATCGTCGGTATCCCAATACCTCGTTCAGTCTCGTTACCGGCAAGTCACTTTACTCGTACCGTAATGGATGATCCCGTGACCAAACACTTGGTCACTTTGAGCTCATTGTGATGATGCATTACCGAGTGGGCCCAGAGATACCTCTCCGTCATACGGAGTGACAAATCCCAGTCTCGATCCGTGTCAACCCAACAGACACTTTCGGAGATACCTGTAGTGCACCTTTATAGTCACCCAGTTATGTTGTGACGTTTGGTACACCCAAAGCACTCTTACGGTATCCGGGAGTTACACGATCTCATGGTCTAAGGAAGAGATACTTGACATTGGAAAAGCTCTAGCAAAACGAACTACACGATCTTGTGCTATGCTTAGGATTGGGTCTCGTCCATCACATCATTCTCCTAATGATGTGATCCCGTTGTCAATGACATCTAATGTCCATAGTCAGAAACCATGACTATCTGTCGACCAACGAGCTAGTCAACTAGAGGCTCACTAGGGACATGTTATGGTCTATGTATTCACACGTGTATTACGATTTCCGGATAATACAGTTATAGCATGAATAAAAGACAATTATCATGAACAAGGAAATATAATAATAACCCTTTTATTATTGCCTCTAGGGCATATTTCCAACAGTCTCCCACTTGCACTAGAGTCAATAATCTAGTTACATTGTGATGAATCAAACACCCATAGAGTTCTGGTGTTGATCATGTTTTGCTCGCGAGAGAGGTTTAGTCAACGGATCTGCGACATTCAGATCCGTATGTACTTTGCAAATATCTATGTCTCCATCTTGAACAATTTCGCGGATGGAGTTGAAACGACGCTTGATGTGCCTGGTCTTCTTGTGAAACCTGGGCTCCTTGGCTAGGGCAATAGCTCCAGTGTTGTCACAGAAGAGTTTGATCGGCCCCGTCGCATTGGGTATGACTCCTAGGTCGGTGATGAACTCCTTCACCCAAATAGCTTCATGCGCTGCCTCCGAGGCTGCCATGTACTCCGTTTCACATGTAGATCCCGCCACGACGCTCTGCTTGCAGCTGCACCAGCTTACTGCTCCACCATTCAACATATACACGTATCTGGTTTGTGACTTAGAGTCATCCAGATCTGTGTCGAAGCTAGCGTCGACGTAACCCTTTACGACGAGCTCTTCGTCACCTCCATAAACGAGAAACATGTCCTTTGTCCTTTTCAGGTACTTCAGGATATTCTTGACCGCTGTCCAGTGTTCCTTGCCGGGATTACTTTGGTACCTTCCTACCAAACTTATGGCAAGGTTTACATCAGGTCTGGTACACAGCATGGCATACATAATAGATCCTATGGCTGAGGCATAGGGGATGACGCTCATCTCTTCTTTATCTTTTGCCGTGGTCGGGCATTGAGCCGAGCTCAATCTCACACCTTGCAATACATGCAAGAACCCTTTCTTGGACTGATCCATTATGAACTTTTTCAAAATCGTATCAAGGTATGTGCTTTGTGAAAGACCTATGAGGTGTCTCGATCTATCCCTATAGATCTTGATGCCTAATATGTAAGCAGCTTCTCCAAGGTCCTTCATTGAAAAACACTTATTCATGTAGGCCTTAATGCTGTCCAAGAATTCTATATCATTTCCCATCAAAAGTATGTCATCTACATATAATATGAGAAATTCTATAGAGCTCCCACTCACTTTCTTGTAAACGCAGGCTTCTCCATAAGTCTGCATAAACCCAAACGCTTTGATCATCTCATCAAAGCGAATGTTCCAACTCCGAGATGCTTGCACCAGCCCATAAATGGATCGCTGGAGCTTGCATACTTTGTTAGCGTTCTTAGGATCGACAAAACCTTCCGGCTGCATCATATACAGCTCTTCCTTAAGATAACCGTTAAGGAATGCCGTTTTGACGTCCATCTGCCATATCTCATAGTCATAGTATGCGGCAATTGCTAACATGATTCGGACGGACTTAAGCTTCGCTACGGGAGAGAAAGTCTCATCGTAGTCAATCCCTTGAACTTGCCGATAACCCTTAGCGACAAGTCGAGCTTTATAGATGGTGACATTACCATCCGCGTCCGTCTTCTTCTTAAAGATCCATTTGTTTTCTATCGCTCGCCGATCATCGGGCAAGTCAGTCAAAGTCCATACTTTGTTTTCATACATGGATTCTATCTCGGATTTCATGGCTTCTAGCCATTTGTTGGAATCTGGGCCCGCCATTGCTTCTTCATAGTTCGAAGGTTCACCGTTGTCTAACAACATGATTTCCAGGACAGGGTTGCCGTACCATTCTGGTGCGGAACGTGTCCTTGTGGACCTACGAAGTTCAGTAGCAACTTGATCCGAAGTACCTTGATCATCATCATTAATTTCCTCTTCAGTTGGTGTAGGCATCACAGGAACATTTTCCTGAGCTGCACTGCTATCCTGTTCAAGAGGTAGTACTTCATCGAGTTCTACTTTCCTCCCACTTAGTTCTTTCGAGAGAAACTCTTTTTCCAGAAAGGATCCGTTCTTGGCAACAAAGATCTTGCCCTCGGATCTTAAGTAGAAGGTATACCCAATGGTTTCTTTAGGGTATCCTATGAAGACGCATTTTTCCGACTTGGGTTCGAGCTTTTCAGGTTGAAGTTTCTTGACATAAGCATCGCATCCCCAAACTTTTAGAAACGACAGCTTAGGTTTCTTCCCAAACCATAATTCATACGGTGTCGTCTCAACGGATTTAGATGGTGCCCTATTTAAAGTGAATGTAGCTGTCTCTAGAGCGTATCCCCAAAATGATAGCGGTAAATTGGTAAGAGACATCATAGACCGCACCATATCCAATAGAGTGCGATTACGACGTTCGGACACACCGTTTCGCTGAGGTGTTCCAGGCGGCGTGAGTTGTGAAACGATTCCACATTTTCTTAAGTGTGTACCAAATTCGTGACTTAAATATTCTCCTCCACGATCCGATCGTAAGAATTTTATCTTTCGGTCACGTTGATTCTCTACTTCATTCCTTGAACTTTTCAAAGGTCTCAGACTTGTGTTTCATCAAGTAGACATACCCATATCTACTCAAGTCATCAGTGAGAGTGAGAACATAACGATATCCTCCGCGAGCCTCAACACTCATTGGACCGCACACATCGGTGTGTATGATTTCCAACAAGTTGGTTGCTCGCTCCATTGTTCCGGAGAATGGAGTCTTGGTCATTTTGCCCATGAGGCATGGTTCGCATGTGTCAAATGATTCATAATCGAGAGACTCCAAAAGTCCATCAGCATGGAGCTTCTTCATGCGCTTGACACCAATGTGACCAAGGCGGCAGTGCCACAAGTATGTGGGACTATCATTATCAACTTTACATCTTTTGGTATTCACACTATGAATATGTGTAACATTACGCTCGAGATTCATTAAGAATAAACCATTGACCATAGGGGCATGACCATAAAACATATCTCTCATATAAATAGAACAACCATTATTCTCAGATTTAAATGAGTAGCCATCTCGTATCAAACGAGATCCAGATACAATGTTCATGCTCAAACTTGGCACCAAATAACAATTATTAAGGTTTATAACTAATCCCGTAGGTAAATGTAGAGGTAGCGTGCCGACGGCGATCACATCGACCTTGGAACCATTCCCGACACGCATCGTCACCTCGTCCTTCGCCAGTCTCCGCTTATTTCGCAGCTCCTGCTGTGAGTTACAAATATGAGCAACAGCACCGGTATCAAATACCCAGGAGTTACTACGAGTACTGGTAAGGTACACATCAATTACATGTATATCAAATATACCTTTAGTGTTGCCGGCCTTCTTATCCGCTAAGTATTTGGGGCAGTTCCGCTTCCAGTGACCCTTCCCCTTGCAATAAAAGCACTCAGTCTCAGGCTTGGGTCCATTCTTTGACTTCTTCCCGGCAACTGGCTTACCGGGCGCGGCAACATCTTTGCCGTCCTTCTTGAAGTTCTTCTTACCCTTGCCCTTCTTGAACTTAGTGGTCTTATTGACCATCAACACTTGATGTTCTTTCTTGATTTCAAACTCTGCCGACTTCAGCATTGAAAATACTTCAGGAATGGTCTTCACCATCCCCTGCATATTATAGTTCATCACAAAGCTCTTGTAGCTTGGTGGGAGCGACTGAAGGATTCTGTCAATGACCGCCTCATCCGGGAGGTTAATGTCCAGCTGGGACAGGCGGCTGTGCAACCCAGACATTTTGAGTATATGCTCACTGACAGAACTGTTTTCCTCCATCTTACAACTATAGAACTTGTCGGAGACTTCATATCTCTCGACCCGGGCATGAGCTTGGAAAACTAGTTTCAGCTCCTCGAACATCTCATATGCTCCGTGTTTCTCAAAACGCTTTTGGAGCCCCGGTTCTAAGCTGTAAAGCATGCCGCACTGAACGAGGGAGTAATCATCAGCACGTGTCTGCCAAACGTTCAAATCGTCTTGCAGTGTTGGGAGAGCAGGTGGGTCACCTAACGGTGCTTCAAGGACATATGCTTTCTTGGCAGCTATGAGGATGATCCTAAGGTTCCGGACCCAGTCCGTATAGTTGCTACCATCATCTTTCAGCTTGGTTTTCTCTAGGAACGCGTTGAAGTTCATGTTGACATGAGCGTTGGCCATTTGATCTACAAGACATATTTTGCAAACATTTTAGACTAAGTTCATGATAATTAAGTTCATCCAATCAAATTATTAAATGAACTCCCACTCAGATTTGACATCCCCTCAGTCATCTAAGTGTTACACGATCCGGGTTGACTAGGCCGTGTCCGATCATCACGTGAGACGGACTAGTCATCATCGGTGAACATTCTCATGTTGATCGTATCTTCCATACGACTCGTGTTCGACCTTTCGGTCTCCGTGTTCCGAGGCCATGTCTGTACATGCTAGGCTCGTCAAGTTAACCCTAAGTGTTTTGCATGTGTAAAACTGTCTTACACCCATTGTATGTGAACGTAAGGATCTATCACACCCGATCATCACGTGGTGCTTCGAAACGACGAACTTTAGCAACGGTGCACAGTTAGGGGAGAACACTTCTTGAAATTGTTGCAAGGGATCATCTTATTTACTACCGTCGTTCTAAGTAAACAAGATGCATAAAACATAATAAACATCACATGCAATTATATAAAGTAGTGACATGATATGACCAATATCACATAGCTCCTTTTATCTTCATCTTCGGGGCTCCATGATCATCTTGTCACCAGCATGACACCATGATCTCCATCATCATGATCTCCATCATCGTGTCTTCATGAAGTTGTCACGCCAACGACTACTTCTACTTCTATGACTAATGCGTTTAGCAATAAAGTAAAGTAGTTTACATGGCGTTCTTCAATGACACGCAGGTAATACAAAAATAAAGACAACTCCTATGGCTCCTACCGGTTGTCATACTCATCGACATGTAAGTCGTGATTCCTATTACAAGAACATGATCTCATACATCACAATATATCATTCATCATTCATCACAACTTCTAGCCATATCACATCACATGACAATTGCTGCAAAAACAAGTTAGACGTCCTCTAATTGTTGTTGCATCTTTTACGTGGCTGCAATTGGGTTCTAGCAAGAACGTTTTCTTACCTACGAATAACCACAACGTGATTTTGTCAACTTCTATTTACCCTTCATAAGGACCCTTTTCATCGAATACGCTCCAACTAAAGTGGGAGAGACAGACACCCGCCAGCCACCTTATGCAACTAGTGCATGTTAGTCGGTGGAACCGGTCTCACGTAAGCGTACGTGTAAGGTTGGTCCGGGCCGCTTCATCCCACAATAACGCTGAAGCAAGATAAGACTAGTAGCGGCAAGCAAGTTGACAAGATCTACACCCACAACAAAATTGTGTTCTACTCGTGCAATAGAGAACTACGCATAGACCTAGCTCATGATGCCACTGTTGGGGAACGTTGCAGAAAATTAAAATTTTTCCTACGGTTTCACCAAGATCCATCTATGAGTTCATCTAAGCAACGAGTCAAGGGAGTGAGTTTGCATCTACATACCACTTGTAGATCGCGTACGGAAGCGTTAGAGGGAGCGGTGATGATGGAGTCGTACTCGCCGTGATTCAGATCACCGGAGATCCTAGCGCCGAACGGACGGCACCTCCGCGTTCAACACACGTACGGTGCGTGTGACGTCTCCTCCTTCTTGATCCAGCAAGAGGGGAGGAGAGGTTGATGATGATGGCTCCAGCAGCAGCACAACGGCGTGGTGGTGGTGGAACAGCAGCACTCCGGCAGGGCTTCGCCAAGCACGTGACGGAGGAGGAAGAGGTGTAGCAGGGGGAGGGGGCGCCAGGACTTCAGGGTGCGGCTGCCCCTCTCCCCCCTCCCTTTATATAGGCCCCCAGGGGGGCGCCGGCCCTGGGAGATTCAATCTCCCAAGGGGGCAGCGGCCAAGGGGGGAGGAGTGCCCCCCAAGGCATGTGGTGCGCCCCCCCCCCCACCCTAGGGTTTCAACCCTAGGCGCAGGGGGTGGGCCTAGGGGGGCGCACCAGCCCACTATGGGCTGGCTCCCCTCCCAATTCAGCCCATGGGGCCCTCCGGGATGGGTGGACCCACCCGGTGGACCCCTGGGACCCTTCCGGTGGTCCCGGTACAATACCGGGTGACCCCGAAACTTTCCCGATGGCCGAAATACCACTTCCTATATATAATTCTTTACCTCCCGACCATTCCGAAACTCCTCGTGACGTCCGCGATCTCATCCGGGACTCCGAACAACATTCGGTATACTGCATACTCATATTCATACAACCCTAGCGTCACCGAACCTTAAGTGTGTAGACCCTACGGGTTCGGGAGACACGTAGTCATGACCGAGACGGCTCGGGCAATAACCAACAGTGGGATTTGGATACCCATGTTGGATCCCACATGCTCCTCGATGATCTCATCGGATGAACCACGATGTCGAGGATTAGAACAACCCCGTATACAATTCCCTTTGTCATTCGGTACGTTACATGCCCGAGACTCGATCGTCGGTATCCCAATACCTCGTTCAGTCTCGTTACCGGCAAGTCACTTTACTCGTACCGTAATGCATGATCCCGTGACCAAACACTTGGTCACTTTGAGCTCATTGTGATGATGCATTACCGAGTGGGCCCAGAGATACCTCTCCGTCATACGGAGTGACAAATCCCAGTCTCGATCCGTGTCAACCCAACAGACACTTTCGGAGATACCTGTAGTGCACCTTTATAGTCACCCAGTTACGTTGTGACGTTTGGTACACCCAAAGCACTCTTACGGTATCCGGGAGTTACACGATCTCATGGTCTAAGGAAGAGATACTTGACATTGGAAAAGCTCTAGCAAAACGAACTACACGATCTTGTGCTATGCTTAGGATTGGGTCTCGTCCATCACATCATTCTCCTAATGATGTGATCCCGTTGTCAATGACATCTAATGTCCATAGTCAGAAACCATGACTATCTGTCGACCAACGAGCTAGTCAACTAGAGGCTCACTAGGGACATGTTATGGTCTATGTATTCACACGTGTATTATGATTTCCGGATAATACAGTTATAGCATGAATAAAAGACAATTATCATGAACAAGGAAATATAATAATAACCCTTTTATTATTGCCTCTAGGGCATATTTCCAACAGAGGAGCCCCGGCGTCCGAACACTGGGGGACAGAAGAAATTTCCTCCTCAGGTGAAAATGGTAAACATGATTTATGCCACCCACATTCCCAAACGGGAACGAAAGCGTGCACTAAGGGACGTCTATGCGATGGACCCAGTCGCCCCAAAGTTCAACCCATGGTCATTGAGGGAGTTCCGGACTAGGGGGTGTCCGGATAGCCGAACTATCATCATCGGCCGGACTCCAAGACTATGAAGATACAAGATTGAAGACTTCGTCCCGTGTCCGGATGGGACTTTCCTTGGCATGGAAGGCAAGCTTGGCGATACGGATATGTAGATCTCCTACCTTTGTAACCGACTCTGTGTAACCCTAGCCCTCTCCGGTGTCTATATAAACCGGATGGACTTAGTGCATAGGACGAACAACAATCATACCATAGGCTAGCTTCTAGGGTTTAGCCTCCTTGATCTCGTGGTAGATCTACTCTTGTAACCCACATCATCAATATTAATCAAGCAGGACGTAGGGTTTTACCTCCATCAAGAGGGCCCGAACCTGGGTAAAAACATCGTGTCCCTCGTCTCCTGTTACCATCCGCCAAGACGCATAGATCGGGACCCTCTACCCGAGATCCGCCGGTTTTGACACTGACATTGGTGCTTTCACTGAGAGTTCCTCTATGTCGTCACCGATAGGCTCGATGGCTTCTTCGACCATCATCAACAACGTAGTCCAGGGTGAGACCTTCCTCCCCAGACAGATCTTCGTATTCGGAGGCTTTGTACTGCGGGCCAATTCGCTTGGCCAACTGGAGCAGATCGAAAGCTACGCCCCTGGCCGTTAGGTCAGATTTGGAAGTTTGAACTTCATGGCTGACATCCGCGCGGACTTGATCTTCGACGGATTCGAGCCACAGCCGAGCGTGCCGCACTATCACGTCGGGCATGATTTAGCTCTGCCGCCGGACAGTACCCTGGAGACCGCACTCGAAACCGCTCCGATCTTCAATTCGGAGCCAGCTCCATGTTGGGGAACATAGTAATTTCAAAAAAAAATCCTACGCACATGCAAGATCATGGTGATGGCATAGCAACGAGAGGGGGAGTGTATCTTCATACCCTTGAAGATCGCTAAGCGGAAGCGTTTATCAACGCGGTTGATGTAGTGGTACGTCTTCACGATCCGACCGATCCAAGTACCGAACGCACGGCACCTCCGAGTTCTGCACACGTTCAGCTCGATGACGTCCTCGCCTTCTCGATCCGGCAAGATGGGAGAAGTAGTATATGAGTTCCGGCAGCACGACGGCGTGGTGACGGTGTTGGTGAAGAACAATCTCCGTAGGGCTTCGCCTAAGCACTACGAAAACTATGACGGCGGATAAACTAGAGGGGACGGGGTTGCCGGCACACGGCTTGGTGTTTCTTGATGTGTCTTTGGTGCTAGCCCTGCCCCTCTATTTATATGTTGAGCCCTGGGGTCGAAACTTGGAGTAAAAGCCTCCTCAAAGTCGGTTTTGCCCGAAATGCAAGAGTCCTACACGGACTCCAGGGCTAGACGCCAGGGTTCCCGACGTCTACCCCCTAGACGCCAGGGTTCCTGGCGTCTAGCCTCTGGTCTCCGCAAAACTTCCTTTTGCACTTTCCATAAGCCTCGTGGGCTTTCCCCTTTGGCCCAAATAACGTGTTCTCGTACCCAAACATTTCGGGAAACATCCGGAACCCCTTCCGGTGAATTCCGGAACCCTTCCGGAGATCAAACACTATTATCCCATATATCAAACTTTATCTCCGGACCATTCCGGAGTTCCTCGTCATGTCCATGATCTCATCCGGGACTCCGAACAACATTCGATCACCAACATACATAACTCATATAATACTATATCGTCAACGAAACGTTAAGCGTGCGGACCCTACGGGTTCGAGAACTATGTAGACATGACCTAGAACTTGTTTCCGGTCAATAACCAATAGCAGGACCTGGATGCCCATATTGGCTCCCACATATTCTACGAAGATCTTTATTGGTCAAACCGCATAACAACATACGTTGTTCCCTTTGTCATCGGTATGTTACTTGCCCGAGATTTGATCGTCGGTATCCAATACCTAGTTCAATCTCATTACTGGCAAGTCTCTTTACTCGTTACGTAATACATCATTCCGTAACTAACTCATTAGCTACATTGCTTGCAAGGCTTATAGTGATGTGCATTACCGAGAGGGCCCAGAGATACCTCTCCGACAATCGGAGTGACAAAACCTAATCTCGAAATACGCCAACTCAACATGTACCTTCGGAGACACCTATAGTACTCCTTTATAATCACCCAGTTACGTTGTGACGTTTGGTAGTACCCAAAGTGTTCCTCCGGTAAACGGGAGTTGCATAATTCTCATAGTTACAGGAACATGTATAAGTCATGAAGAAAGCAATAGCAATATACTAAACGATCAAGTGCTAGGCTAACGGAATGGGTCAAGTCAATCACATCATTCTCCTAATGATGTGATCCCGTTAATCAAATGACAACTCTTTTGTCCATGGCTAGGAAACATAACCATCTTTGATAAACGAGCTAGTCAAGTAGAGGCATACTAGTGACACTATGTTTGTCTATGTATTCACACATGTATTATGTTTCCGGTTAATACAATTCTAGCATGAATAATAAACATTTATCATGAAATAAGGAAATAAATAATAACTTTATTATTGCCTCTAGGGCATATTTCCTTCAGTCTCCCACTTGCACTAGAGTCAATAATCTAGTTCACATCGCTATGTGATTTAACACCAATATTCACATCTGCATGTGATTAATACCCATAGTTCACATCATCATGTGATCAACACCCAAAAGGTTTACTAGAGTCAATAATCTAGTTCACATCGCTATGTGATTAACACCCAAAGAGTACTAAGGTATGATCATGTTTTGCTCGTGAGAGAGGTTTAGTCAACGGGTCTGTCATATTATAGAGTCGTATGTATTTTGCAAATATTCTATGTCTACAATGCTTTGCACGGAGCTACTCTAGCTAATTGCTTCCACTTTCAATATGTATCCAGATTGAGACTTAGAGTCATCTGGATCAATGTAAAAGTTTGCATCGATGTAACTTTTACGACGAACTCTTTTATCACCTCCATAATCGAGAAACATCTCCTTAGTCCTCACTAAGGATATTCTTGACCCATGTCCAGTGATCTACTCCTAGATCACTATTGTACTCCCTTGCCAACAGGGTAGAGTATACAATAGGTCTGGTCCATAGCATGGCATACTTTTATAGAACCTATGACTGATGCATAGGGAATGACTTTCATTCTCTTTCTATTTTCTGCCGTGGTCGGGTCTTGAGTCTTACTCAATTTCACACCTTTGCAAGACAGGCAGGAACTCTTTCTTTGACTGTTCCATTTTGAACTATTTCAAAATCTTGACAAGGTATGTACTTATTGAAAAACTTATCAATCGTCTTGATCTATCTCAATAGATCTTGATGCTCAATATGTAAGCAGCTTCACCGAGGTCTTTCATTGAAAAACTTTTTATTCAAGTATCCTTTCATGCTATCCAGAAATTCTATATCATTTCCAATCAACAATATGTCTTGCACATATAATATCAGAAATGCTACAGAGCTCCCACTCACCTTCTTGTAAATACAGGCCTTTCCAAAAGTCTGTATAAAACCATATGCTTTGATCAACTGATCAAAGCGTATATTCCAACTCCGAGATGCTTGCACCAGTCCATTGATGGATTGCTGGAGCTTGCACACTTTGTTAGCATCTTTAGGATTGACAAAACCTTCTGGTTGCATCATATGCAACTCTTCTTTAATAAATCCATTAAGGAATGCAGTTTTGACATCCATTTGCCAGATTTCATAAAATGTGGCAATTGCTAACATGATTCGGACAGGCTTAAGCATCATTACAAGTGAGAAAATCTCATCGTATTCAACACCTTGAACTTGTTGAAAACATTTCGCAACAAGTCGAGCTTAGTAGATAGTAACACTACTATCAATGTCCGTCTTCCTCTTGAAGATCCATTTATTTAACATGGCTTGCTGATCATCGAGCAAGTCAATCAAAGTCCATACTTTGTTCTTATACATGGATCATATCTCAGATTTTATGGCCTCAAGCCATTTCGTGGAATCTGGGCTCATCATCGCTTCCTCATAGTTCGTAGGTTCATCATGGTCTAGTAACATGACTTGTAGAACAGGATTACCATACCACTCTGGTGCGGATCTTACTCTGTAAGACCTACGAGGTTCTGTAGTAACTTAATCTGAAGTTTCATGATCATCATCATTAACTTCCTCACTAATTGGTGTAGTAGTCACAGGAACAGATTTCTGTGATGAACTACTTTCCAATAAGGGAGCAGGTACAGTTACCTCATCAAGTTCTACTTTCCTCCCACTCACTTCTTTCGAGAGAAACTCCTTCTCTAGAAAGGATCCATCTTAGCAAGGAATAACTTGCCTTCGGATCTGTGATAGAAGGTGTACCCAATAGTTTCCTTTGGGTATTCTATGAAGACGCACTTCTCCGATTTGGGTTCGAGCTTATCAGGTTGAAAAAAACTTTTTCATATAAGCATCGTAACTCCAAACTTTAAGAAACGACAACTTTGGTTTCTTGCCAAACCACAGTTCATAAGGCATCGTCTCAACGGATTTCGATGGTGCCCTATTTAAAGTGAATGCAGCTGTCTTTAATGCATAACCCCAAAATGATAGTGGTAAAACCGATAAGAGACATCATAGATCACACCATATCCAATAAAGTGCGGTTACGACGTTCGGACACACCATAACGTTGTGGTGTTCCAGGTGGCGTGAGCTGTGAAACTATTCCACGTTGTTTTAATTGAAGACCAAACTCGTAACTCAAATATTTGTCTCCGCGATCAAATCGCAGAAACTTTATTTTCTTGTTACGATGATTTTTCCACTTCACTCTGAAATTCTTTGAACCTTTCAACTATTTCAGACTTATGTTTCATCAAGTAGATATACCCATATCTGCTCAAATCATCTTGTGAAGGTCAGAAAATAACGATACTTGCCACGAGCATCAACACTCATTGGATCGCATACATCGGTATGTATCATTCCCAATAAGTCAGTAGCTTGTTCCATTGTTCCGGAGAACGGAGTTTTAGTCATCTTGCCCAAAAGGCACGGTTCGCAAGCATCAAATGATTCATAACCAAGTGATTCCGAAAATCCATCTTTTATGGAGTTTCTTCATGCGCTTTACACCAATATGACCTAAACGGCAGTGCCACAAATAAGTTGCACTATCATTATTAACTTTACATCTTTTGGTTTCAATATTATGAATATGTGTATCACTACGATCGATATCCAACAAACTATTTTCATTGGGTGTATGACCATTGAAGGTTTTATTCATGTAAACAGAACAACAATCATTCTCCGACTTTAAATGAATAACCGTATTGCAATAAACATGATCAAATCATATTCATGCTCAACGCAAACGCCAAATAACATTTATTTAGGTTCAACACTAATCCCGAAAGTATAGGGAGTGTGCGATGATGATCATATCAATCTTGGAACTACTTCCAACATTCATCGTCACCTCACCCTCAACTAGTTTCTATTTATTCTGCAACTCCCGTTTCGAGTTACTACTCTTAGCAACTGAACTAGTATCAAATACCAAGGGGTTGCTATAAACATTAGTAAAGTACACATCAGTAGCATGTATATCAAATATACCTATGTTCACTTTGCCATCCTTCTTATCCGCCAAATACTTGGGGTAGATCCACTTCCAGTGACCAGTCCCTTTGTAGTAGAATCACTTAGTCTTAGGCTTAGGTCCAGACTTGGGCTTCTTCACTTGAGCAGCAACTTGCTTGCTGTTCTTCTTGAAGTTCCCCTTCTTCCCTTTGCCCTTTTTCTTGAAACTAGTGATCTTGTCCACCATCAACACTTTGATGTTTTTCTTTGATTTCTACCTTCGCCGATTTCAACATCACGAAGAGCTTAGGAATCGTTTTCGTCATCCCTTGCATTATAGTTCATCACGAAGTTCTACTAACTTGGTGGTGGTGACTAGAGAATTCTGTCAATCACTATCTTATCTGGAAGATTAACTCCCACTTGATTCAAGCGATTGAAGTACCCAGACAATTTGAGCCCATGCTCACTAGTTGAGCGATTCTCCTCCATCTTTTGGCTATAGAACTTATTGGAGACTTCATATCTCTCAACTCGGGTATTTGCTGGAAATATTAACTTCAACTCCTGGACCATCTCATATGGTCCATGATGTTCAAAACGTCTTTGAAGTCCCGATTCTAAGCCGTTAAGCATGGTGCACTAAACTATCAAGTAGTCATCATATTGAGCTAGCCAAACGTTCATAACGTCTGCGTCTGCTCCTGCAATAGGTCTGTCACCTAGCAGTGCATTAAGGACATAATTCTTCTGTGCAGCAATGAGGATAAACCTCAGATCACGGATCCAATCCGCATCATTGCTACTAACATCTTTCAACACAATTTTCTCTAGGAACATATCAAAATAAACATATGAAAGCAACAATGCAAGCTATTGATCTACAACATAATTTGCAAAATACTACCAGGACTAAGTTCATGATAAATTTAAGTTCAATTAATCATATTACTTAAGAACTCCCACTTAGATAGACATCCCTCTAATCTTCTAAGTGATTACGTGATCCATATCAACTACACCATGTCCGATCGTCACGTGAGATGGAGTAGTTTCAACGGTGAACATCAATATGTTGATCATATCTACTATATGATTCACGCTCGACCTTTAGGTCTCCGTGTTCCGAGGCCATATCTGTATATGCTAGGCTCGTCAAGTATGACCTGAGTATTCCGCGTGTGCAACTGTTTTGCACCCATTGTATTTGAACGTAGAGCCTATCACACCCAATCATCACGTGGTGTCTCAGCACGAAGAACTTTCGCAACGGTGCATACTCAGGGAGAAAACTTCTTGATTATTAGTGAGAGATCATCTTAAAATGCTACCGTCAATCAAAGCAAGATAAGATGCATAAAGGATAAACATCACATGCAATCAATATAAGTGATATGATATGGCCATCATCATCTTGTGCTTGTGATCTCCATCTTCGAAGCACTGTCGTGATCACCATCATCACCGGCGCGACACCTTGATCTCCATCGTAGCATCATTGTCGTTACGCCATCTATTGCTTCTACGACTATCGCTACCGCTTAGAGATAAAGTAATGCAATTACAAGGCGTTTGCATTTCATACAATAAAGCGACAACCATATGGCTCCTGCCAGTTGCCGATAACTTCGGTTACAAAACATGATCATCTCATACAATAAAATATAGCATCACGTCTTGACCATATCACATCACAACATGCCCTGCAAAAACAAGTTAGACGTCCTCTACTTTGTTGTTGCAAATTTTACGTGGCTGCTACGGGCTTTAGCAAGAACCGTTCTTACCTACGCATAAAAACCACAACGATAGTTCGTCAAGTTGGTGGTGTTTTAACCTTCGCAAGGAACGGGCGTAGCCACACTCGATTCAGCTAAAGTAAGAGAGACAGACACCCGCCAGTCACCTTTAAGCACGAGTGCTCATAACGGTGAAACCAGTCTCGCGTAAGCGTACGCGTAATGTCGGTCCGGGCCGCTTCATCTCACAATACCGCTGAGTCAAAGTATGACATGCTGGTAAGCAGTATGACTTGTATCGCCCACAACTCACTTGTGTTCTACTCGTGCATATGACATCTACGCATAAAACCTAGGCTCGGATGCCACTGTTGGGGAACATAGTAATTTCAAAAAAATAAATCCTACGCACACGCAAGATCTTGGTGATGGCATAGCAACGAGAGGGGGAGTGTATCTTCATACCCTTGAAGATCGCTAAGCGGAAGCGTTTATCAACGCGGTTGATGTAGTCGTACGTCTTCACGATCCGACCGATTCAAGTACCGAACGCACGGCACCTCCGAATTCTGCACACGTTCAGCTCGATGACGTCCTCGCCTTCTCGATCCAGCAAGACGGGCGAAGTAGTAGATGAGTTCTGGCAGCACGACGGCGTGGTGACGGTGTTGGTGAAGAACAATCTCCGCAGGGCTTCGCCTAAGCACTACGAAAACTATGACGGAGGATAAACTAGAGGGGACGGGGTTGCCGGCACACGGCTTGGTGTTTCTTGATGTGTCTTTGGTGCTAGCCCTGCCCCTCTATTTATATGTTGATCCCTGGGGTCAAAACTTGGAGTAAAAGCCTCCTCAAAGTCGGTTTTGCCCGAAAGGCAAGAGTCCTACAGGGACTCCAGGGCTAGACGCCAGGGTTCCCGGCATCTACCCCCTAGACGCCAGGGTTCCTGGCGTCTAGCCTCTGGTCTCCGCAAAACTTCCTTTTGCACTTTCCATAAGCCTCGCGGGCTTTCCCCTTTGGCCCAAATAACGTGTTCTCGTACCCAAACATTTCGGGAAACATCCGGAACCCCTTCCGGTGAATTCCGGAACCCTTCCGGATATCAAACACTATTATCCCATATATCAAACTTTATCTCTGGACCATTCCGGAGTTCCTCGTCATGTCCATGATCTCATCCGGGACTCCGAACAACATTCGATCACCAACATACATAACTCATATAATACTATATCGTCAACGAAACGTTAAGCGTGCGGACCCTACGGGTTCGAGAACTATGTAGACATGACCTAGAACTTGTTTCCGGTCAATAACCAATAGCGGGACCTGGATGCCCATATTGGCTCCCACATATTCTACGAAGATCTTTATCGGTCAAACCGCATAACAACATACGTTGTTCCCTTTGTCATCGGTATGTTACTTGCCCGAGATTTGATTGTCGGTATCCAATACCTAGTTCAATCTCGTTACTGGCAAGTCTCTTTACTCGTTACGTAATACATCATTCCGTAACTAACTCATTAGCTACATTGCTTGCAAGGCTTATAGTGATGTGCATTACCGAGAGGGCCCAGAGATACCTCTCCGACAATCGGAGTGACAAAACCTAATCTTGAAATACGCCAACTCAACATGTACCTTCGGAGACACCTATAGTACTCCTTTATAATCACCCAGTTACGTTGTGATGTTTGGTAGTACCCAAAGTGTTCCTCCGGTAAACGGGAGTTGCATAATTCTCATAGTTACAGGAACATGTATAAGTCATGAAGAAAGCAATAGCAATATACTAAACGATCAAGTGCTAGGCTAACGGAATGGGTCAAGTCAATCACATCATTCTCCTAATGATGTGATCCCGTTAATCAAATGACAACTCTTTTGTCCATGGCTAGGAAACATAACCATCTTTGATAAACGAGCTAGTCAAGTAGAGGCATACTAGTGACACTATGTTTGTCTATGTATTCACACATGTATTATGTTTCCGGTTAATACAATTCTAGCATGAATAATAAATATTTATCATGAAATAAGGAAATAAATAATAACTTTATTATTGCCTCTAGGGCATATTTCCTTCACTCCGCAGATCGAGGATGGATGCCTAGACACCGCCTCAGGGGCTGCAACCTCTACGGCGATAGAGCCGAACACTGACTTTGTCCCTCATAAAGCTCGTGACTCCAAAGTGCCGGACTCCTCGCCGGACTCCGAACCTCCCGCGCCCGCCCTGATCGAATCCGATTGGGCGCCGATCATGGAGTTCACCGCAGCGGACGTCTTCCAACACTCACCTTTTGGCGACATCTTGAGTTTGCTAAAATATCTCTCGTTATCAGGAGAGCCCTGGCCGGACTGCGGTCAGGACGGTTGGGATGCGGACGACGAAGAAATTCAAAGCCCACCCACCACCCACTTGGTAGCCGCTGTCGATGATTTAACCGACATGCTAGACTACGACTCCGAGGACATCGACGGTATGGACGATGACGCCGGAGACGACCAAGAACCAGCGCCCACTGGGCACTGGACAGCCACCTCATCGTATGACATATACATGGTGGATATCCCAAAAGATGGGAATGGTGAAGGAATAGAGGAGGATGCACTAGTGCAGAACCGGGCAATAGCACCGGTTCGTAAGGCCCTTTAGTGCCGGTTCCATAACCGGCACTAAAGTGTGGTCACTAAAGCCCCCCCCCTTTAGTACCGGTTTTGCACGAACCGGTGCTAAAGGGAAACCACGTGGCACGAGCCAGCTCCGGGGGCCTGAAGCCCTTTAGTACCGGTTGGTAACACCAACCGGTACTATAAGGTTTGGGGAGTTTTTAGTTTTATGATTTCTTTTTCATTTAATTTTGTGTTTCCATTTTAATTCTTTTTCGTTTGCTGGTATTTTACGATACTACACATTGTAAACGTTA
>NC_041381.1:94976469-95007604 GCF_002162155.2 Triticum dicoccoides
TATAGAATTTCTAGTAGAACCAATCATCGAGTTCAACATGATTGTCGTGATATTATAAGCGTTCATATATAACACCACAAAAGCAAATCACTTAATTTCAGAATGAAGAACACGGACATGAAAGGCCAAGTACTAATTAAGAGCAGCATGAAGAACTAGCTAAATCACTCCTGCTAGCTACTCTCTCTCTGGTAAAATAGCATAGAACATGTATAGCTCTCTTGATTGATCATACTGGAGCATGCCGATGAACCTGTCTCCTAATCGTGGGCTGCCTTCTCATTGCTTCCCCCTAGTACTTCTCTGCGATCATTAACAATTTTCCTCCAATCTTTCACTATTAAGCATTCATCGCTTCTAGAAATCCTGAATGCATTCATGTGCAATGCAGGATATCTTGGCCTTAAGCTAACAATTGACATCTGACCTTTAGTCTCGATCCCTTGAGGCACAACTGTCACCGGGAGTCCCTGTTGAAGAACATCGTATAGTACTTAATTAATATACTCAGCAATGAAAGTTTAAAAAAATATGTATGCAAAATATGCACTGAGGACAAATAGTAAATATCTTACCATCATTCCTAAATAGATGTGACCGTAGTTCAATACCATCACTATTGGTCGCACGTTTTGAGTACTAACATTTCCAAGTGCAGGAAAAAAATTTGTCTTGACAGTATGAAGATCCTCAAGCCATGAAACATAATGACTTATCTCCTCGCAGTTTAGTTCAGCTCCGGGACAGTAGAAGGTCCTGTCTACCAAGCGCCGGACATGTTTGGTTGAATGGAGATAAGCTGTCAATAGAAATTAGTTGTCAGTTATTTTTGAAATAAGAAATATCAAAGACAAAAATATATTTGAGAAGAACTCACATAATGGTAGAAATGGAGGCGTCTGCACATCGACCCATATGTCTCTATTACCTTCAATATCATCTTCCGGACGAATATCAAAAGTGATAACCATACCAGGCTCAAATGCATAAGCCTTGCATAGTGCTTGCCAAGTTTTGCATTCAAAATAGGTGTACGTGTGTGCATTGTATACTTTGACGTTGAAAGTATAACCATCATGCTCAGTTTTCAGGTAAGCTCTCTTTACCTCCATAGTTTCCATATCTTTGAAACCTATCTTATCCAAGACAAAAATTCTTGCATGGCATGGGATGCGCTAGTAGAATAGTGAAAATTAAAAATTATAAGTCAGGCAAATGAAGCATATATAAGTCATGCTTAATTACGAAAACAGACTTGTCGTTGTGACTTACTGTATCGAATTCGAAAGTCTCATCCAGCTTGATGCTGAATCGCCTACCATCAACAAGGAAATTTCTGTCGCACTGGCCACGCTCGTCTTCACAGTATGTGCACATACCGAAATTTTTTCCGTCGTCAGACGACATTTCCTATGTTCATATTAGGCGAAACATTAAACACTTACTAATTCAATTAATTCAACTACTTCTATTAATTCAACTAAGCATTTACTAAAAATAAACTAGTTATAATAATTCAATTAGTTCAACTAAGCATTTACTAAAAATAAACTAGTTATATTAATTCAATTAGTTCAACTAAGCATTTACTAAAAATAAACTAGTTCTATATATTAATTCAACTAGTTCAACTAAGCATTTACTAAAAATAAACTAGTTCTATATATTAATTCAACTAGTTCAACTAAGCATTTACTAAAAATAAACTAGTTCTAATCCTCCATCTCTTTCTAAAAAACAGAAAACAGAAAACAGAAAATAAGTAAAAAATGTGTGTGTGTGTGTGTATGTGTGTAGTGTGTGTATATGTGTGTATGTGTGTGTACGCCGCCCCGTACGTACGAGCGGGGGCGCCGACGTACGGGGTGAGGGCGGCGGTGTACGGGGCGGGGGCGCCGGCGCGCGGGTGCGAGAGACGTACGGGACCGCGGCGACGACGACGGACGGCGGCGGTGTTCGGGGCGGCGGCGCGAGACGACGACGACGACGGGCGGCGGCGGGGACAGCGACGACGACGACGGACGACGGGCGACGGGCGGCAACGACGGGATCGAGGGGCGCGCGGCGATGTCGAGAGGTTGGAGACGAAAGTGGGGAGATGTAACTGAAATTTTCGTAAGTGTTATATATATAGGATGGGCCTTTAGTACCGGTTGGAGCCACCAACCGGTACTAAAGGCCAACTTTGGCTAGGCCAAGAGGCGGGAAGAGCAGGCCTTTAGTACCGGTTGGTGGCTCCAACCGGTACTAAAGGGTGATCTTTACTACCAGTTGTAGCCACCAACCGGTACTAAAGGCCTCGCGCTGCCACCCCAAAGTTTAGTCCCACCTCGCCGGGCGAAGGGCAGCCGCACTGGTTTATAAACCCAGCCGCGGCTACCTCTTTGAACACCTCTATATAGCAGGCTTGTGGGCCTAAATTCTGTGCGCTGCCCTGTGAGTCTGCTGGGCCTTTAGGGCCTGTAATTGCACGCCCGTAGCCTAGCAGGCCCACAGGGCAGCGCCCCAATTTTTTTATAGTTTTTTTCTTTTCTGCTTTATTTTCTTCTATTTATTTCTGCGTAGTTTTTTGTATAGTTTTTTCTTTTTTGTTATATTTATTTTCTTCTATTTATTTCTGAGTAGTTTTTCATCTAGTTTGCCAAAATTCAACATTTTCAGAGTTCATTTTGTAGTGATTTTCAATTTTGCGGTCATTTTATATAGTTTTTTTCTTTTCAGCTATAGTTTTTTTTCCTGCTATTTTTTCTTTTCTGCAAAACTTGATGGTCAAAGTCTGGAGTTATAACCAAAGTTTAAAAAAAATGCCGACGTGCAATTAGTTTTTGCCATAACAGAAGAAGTCCGGAGTTGTAATAAGTTATTAAAAATAAAAAAGAGGTGCAATGCTCGTTAATTTGCTTCAAGCCTTTCGGAATAGTGTAAACTGCACTGCGCATAGCTCCGTGCAGTCTACCATATTCCTGAGGGCTTGAAGCTAAGCAACGTGAGCATTGAGCCTCTTCTTCATCGTCTCTGCACTCAGGGCTTATAAACCGCTCCTAGTCCCTCTCTCTTCGCGAGGTGGGACTAAAAAACAGCTTACTAAGAAACTGTAGTACTGGTTCATCCATGAACCGGTACTAAAGGTGCTCGTGGGGCCCCAGCCTTACCTGACACAACCTCATTAGTACCAGTTCGTGGCACGAACCGGTGCTAAAGGTTCGCCACAAACCGGTACTAAACAGCTCCTCCCGCCTAGCAGTTGGTGCATACTGAACGCAAAAAATATAAGAGCATTTAGATCATGATCTTATATTTCTTTACAGTCTAAATTGTCAATATGATCTTATAACATCAAAAATACTTTGATCATCAATGATCTTTGTGTGTACAATCTGAATTGTCAATATGAGTCATCAACGATTTATAAACCGATGAAGACTCATACTGCGGCCACAAATTCTACACATAGAGTTCAATGAAGACCAAGTGCTTGTGATAGTTTGAGAAATAACATATTTAAGGTGGTAAAAGGCTTGTTAGGGGAGCGAGGTGGGACTAAAAACAGCTTGCCATAACCTCATTAGTACCGGTTCGTGGTACGAACCGACACTAAATGGTGATGGTGGGGCCATAGCCTGACCGCAGGCTGACACAGCCTCTTTAGTACCGGTTCGTGGCATGAACCGGTACTAAAGGTTCGCCACGAACCGGTGCTATTGATCGCCGCCACGAACCGGCACTAATGTACACATTAGTGCCGGCTGAAATTCAAACCGGCACGATTGTGCTTCACATTTGACCCTTTTTCTACTAGTGATGACCCCTCCAAAAAGCAGCCCAAGCGCCGGCGTCAGCGGCGCCGCTCTAAATCCCGCCACAGCAAGAATGAAGACTCCGGCACCGGAGACAATAATACACAGGACAGCTCCGAAGACAACCCGCTCCAGCAAGATGCAGCGTGGGAGGACGGAGACGCCAGCCCTTATGAAGGAGTGGCGGGGGAAGAGGCAGAGGATTATACGCCTCCCTCCGGAGACGAAGCGAGCCTCGACGATGACGAATTCGTCGTGCCTGAGGATCCCGTCGAACAAGAGCGTTTTAAACACAGGCTTATGGCCACGGCGAACAGCCTCAAGAAAAAGCAGCAACAGCTTAGAGCTGATCAGGATCTGCTAGCCGACAGATGGACTGAAGTCCTCGCGGCCGAAGAGCATGAGCTCGAACGCCCCTCCAAAAGCTACCCTAAACGCAAGCTGCTCCCCCGATTAGAGGAGGAGGCTTACGAACCCGCATCACCAGGAGACAATACGGCTGGCCGACCACCCTGTGGTCGCGACAGAGTGGCCTCTAGGCCCTTCACCAGACCCGTACCCCGGCATCGCTCGAAAAGCACACAGCCACAGGGAAACACTCCGGACTTGCAAGATATATTGGAGGATAAGGCAAGACAATCAAGGTCGATCTATGGATCATGTGGGCGTCCCACGATACGTGACGACAATCGTCGCGCCGGACACAGTAAGTCCGACCGGGCCGAATAAAATAGACCAAGCTCCCTTGAGCTCCGTCGTGATATCGCCCAGTACAGAGGCGCCGCACACCCACTATGCTTCACAGATGAAGTAATGGATCATCAAATCCCCAAAGGGTTTAAACCCATCAATACTGAATCCTACTATGGCACAACAGACCCCGCGGTTTGGATTGAAGACTATCTCCTTCACATCCACATGGCCCGCGGTGACGATCTTCACGCCATCAAATACCCCCCCCCCTCAAGCTTAAAGGACCAGCCCGGCATTAGCTCAACAGCTTGCCAGCAGAGTCAATTGGGAGTTGGAAGGACCTAGAAGCCGCATTCCTCGATAACTTCCAGGGCACTTATGTGCGACCACCAGACGCTGATGACCTAAGCCACATAATTCAGCAGCCAGACGAATCGGCCAGGCAATTCTGGACACGGTTCTTAACCAAGAAAAACCAAATCATCGACTGTCCGGATGCGGAGCCCCTCACGGCCTTCAAGCATAACATCCGCGACAAGTGGCTTGCCCGGCACCTGGGACAGGAAAAGCCGAAATCCATGGCAGCCCTCACATCACTCATGACCCGCTTCTGCGCGGGTGAGGACAGCTGGCTAGCACGCAGCAATAACCTCAGCAAGAATTCTGGCAGTCCGGACTTCAAGGACCGAAATGGCAGGCCGCGTCGCAACAAAAACAAACGCCACATTAACGGTGATCATATTGAGGATACGGCAGTCAATGCCGGATTCAGAGGCTCTAAACCCGGTCAGCGGAAAAAGCCATTCAAAAGAACTACTCCGGGTCCGTCCAATTTGGACCGAATACTCGACCGCTTGTGCCAGATACACGGCACCCCCGAAAAGCCAGCTAACCACACCAACAGGGACTGTTGGGTATTCAAGCAGGCAGGCAAGTTAATTGCCGAAAACAATGACAAGGGGCTACATAGCGATGACGAGGACGAGACCCAACCGCCGAACAATAGAGGACAGAAGGGTTTCCCCCCACAGGTGCGGACGGTGAACATGATATACGCAACACACATAACCAAAAGGGAGCGGAAGCGTGCACTCAGGGATGTCTACGCGATGGAGCCAGTTGCCCCGAAGTTCAATCCATGGTCCTCCTGCCCGATCACTTTTGACCGAAGGGACCACCCCACCAGCATCCGCCACGGCGGATTTGCCTCACTGGTCTTAGACCCAATCGTCGATGGATTTCACCTAACCAGAGTCCTGATGGACGGCGGCAGCAGCCTGAACCTGCTTTACTAGGATACAGTGCGCAAAATGGGCATAGACCCCTCAAGGATTAAACCTACCAAAACGACCTTTAAAGGCGTCATACCAGGTGTAGAAGCCAATTGTACAGGCTCAATTACACTGGAAGTGGTATTCGGATCCCCGGATAACTTCCGAAGCGAGGAGTTAATCTTCGACATAGTCCCGTTCCGCAGCGGCTATCATCCCTTGCTCGGACGTACTGCGTTTGCAAAGTTCAACGCGGTGCCGCACTATGCATACCTCAAGCTCAAGATGCCAGGCCCTCGAGGAGTCATCATGGTCAACGGAAACACTGAACGTTCTCTCCGCACGGAGGAACATACAGTGGCTCTCGCGGCAGAAGTGCAATGCAGCCTCTTGAGGCAGTTCTCGAGTCCGGCCTTTAAGCGGCCGGACACAGCTAAGCGCGCCCGGAGTAACTTACAACAAGACCACCTGGCACGTTCCAAGCACGCGTAGCAGTGCGGCCCCAACCCCAGCTCCTGCGAAACGTTAAAGCAGATCCTTCGCGCACACCATTACGCTCTGAAGATACCATGAGCATGGGGAGAGGGGCACGACCACGATAAACCCAGACTGCGGCTCAACCGCACCAGGGGCTCTCAAGTGTGTCGTTCTTTTTTCTTTTCTTTTTACCTTTTATTTTTTACACACATGACTCCGTTTGTCAGAGGCCCTGTCCGGCAGCAGATCTGCCGAACTCACGATGCAACAGCCAGGGAAGGATAAAGGCTACAACGAACATACAGGTGGTCTCCGTTATGAGCATTTTTATACACCAATCTGCAGCCTACCCCTGGAGGGGGACATGTTTAACAGTCCCATACCTTGCTTATCGCACTATTTGTATCGTTCTGCATTTGTAGCAACACTTATTGAATAAAACAATGCAGCACCTTTTTGCTTATAATTGCATTTCCTTTTCATACATATGTTCATTCACGGCATATTGCGTCCGTACACTTTGGTACGGCTAATACACACCAGGGGCTTATGTTCCCCACATCATGGTTTGATGAGTCCGAACACTTTCACAAGTGCGGCACCCCGAACTTATAGCACTATATGCATCGGCTCCGAATCATGTCTTGGGTCAATAGTTGGGTTTGCCCGGCTCCCATGTTTTGGTACCTTACGTTCCGTTATATCGGCTAAGGTAGCACTGGGAGAACCACTGCGATTGCGCCCCAGTTGAGCTGGGTTAACGCCTCAGTGGAGAAAGCTAAAACTGACCGTCATGATGAGGCGAGAGCCGGTCGTTGTTCGAGAGGTTTTTTTGCGAGTCCTTAAAGACTTATGCCGCTTAGAGCGAGGAGCCGGATACTGTCCGGCCAAGGCGTGGATAGCGCCCCAAATTCGGCCTTCCGAAGACTAGGGGCTTCGCCGAAATTTAAAATTATAGAATTCTATGGCTAAGTGAGAGTGTTCAAGCATTATAAGTCCGGTTGCCTTGTTCGCCGTGTTGAGCGCCTCCCTAGATGGACCCAAAAATGGGAACAAGAGCGCTCGAGTTTATCCCGAACACCCCAGCACTCGTGGCATGGGGGTTGAAGCCGACGACTTGCCATCTCTCAGATTTGATAACAGCCGCATAGAAGGTAATATTTTAAATTAACAAGCGTTGCTTAGAGCATATGAACCAAGTTTTCAGCGCACAGGATAACAAAATGCGAGTCTAGTCAAATATTACATCTTTGGAGCACTCACCCGCAATAGTGTGGGCGCCCTTCAGCATACTCTTATAATACATCTCGGGCGTGCGATGCTCCTTGCCCTCTGGTGGGGGGTCCGTCACAAGCTTCTGGGCATCCATCTTGCCCCAGTGCACCTTTGCGCAGGCAAGGGCCCGACGGGCACCCTCAATACAGGCGGAGTGCTTGATAACTTCAACCCATGGGCACGCATCCACCAGCCGCCGCACCAGGCCGAAGTAGCTCCCAGGCATAGCCTCCTTAGGCCACAGCCGAACTATGAGGCCCTTCATGGCCTGTTCGGCCGCCTTGTGGAGCTCGACCAACTGCTTCAACTGGTCGCTATGGGGCACCGGATGTCTGGCCTCAGCATACTGAGACCAGAAGACCTTCTCCGTCGAGCTCCCCTCCTCGGCCCGGTAGAATGCGGCAGCATCGGACACGCTGCGAGGAAGATCTGCGAACGCTCCTGGAGAGCTCCGAATTCGGGAAAGCGACAGGTAATTAACACTCACATGCTTACTTTGCATGAAAAATGCCTTACCCGCTGCTATTTTCTTTACCGCCTCGATCTCCTGGAGGGCCTTGTAGGCTTCGGCCTTAGCGGCTTTGGCACTCTCAAGAGCCGTTGCAAGCTCAGACTCTCGAGTCTTCGAGTCACGCTCCAGGCTCTCAGGTTTCTTCACGAGATCCTGGAGCTCTTGCTGTACCTCCGCCACCCGCGCCTCCTGTTTCTCTCACTCGGTGCGCTCCGTAGCCGCATTGCGTTCGGCCGCGGCCACCACCTCTTTCAGGGTCGCCACCTCGTTAGTGGCCCCTGCAATACCCACGTTATCCTCGTCATTCTTTTTGCAACCAAAATCCTTTTCTGTAAGGTGCAATTTTAATAAGGTGTTACTCACCTTCCTTGTCCTCGAGCTGCTTCTTGGCACGGCCGAGCTCGTTCTCGGACCGCTCGAGGTTCTTCTTCAAAGTATTGACCTCCGCAGTCAGTGTGGCAGAGCTCAGCAGCGCAGCCTGCAATCCCATATTGACATATTTTTCATGACTCCTGTGTATATCTTATTAGATCCTCAGTCCAGCTTTTCTTTCCGAACACCGAACCGAGCATCAGGGGCTACTGTCTATGCGGTACCATTTTACGTATATTGAAATTCTTACCTCAAAGCCTGTTAGAAGGCTGCTGCAGGCTTCGGTCAGCCCGCTCTTGGCGAGCTGAACCTTCTGAATCACCGCACTCATAACAGTGCGGTGTTCCTCTTTGATGGAGGCGCCGTTGAGCGCCTCCAGCAAATTGTCCGGCACCTCCGATTGGACGGAGGCAGCCGGTGTCGCGGTCTTACCCTTCTTACGAAGGGGTCGCCCGCCGGACTCCGGAGCCACTGTGGCCTCCGGGGCAGAGTCCGGTGCAAAGTCCGGGAGGTTGTCCTGCGACACCTCCGGGGCCTCCTCCTCCTGGTAGGTCCCTTCCTGGGACCCCACCTCGGTGTCGTCCGCGGCACGGGGGGTGGAGGCAGTCGGAAGGGAATCCATATCCGACGCACCCAAGGACCCGCTCGACGAAACGGGAAGATCATCCTTGGGCGGACTGCAGGGTTGTATGCGGCATTAGAAAGACATTATGTGGCGACAAGAAAAAACCTTGAACTTATTCGGGAGTCCGGATACTTACGATCTCGCCAGGGGCTTGGCCCTTGGAGGCCAGTCCTCGTCGTCGTCACTGGCGTTGGTGGAGCGGTCCGGGGGAAGAGTTTTTCCCTTCTTGGACCCTTCGGCCTCCCTTGTTGGGGAGGCCTTCCTTTTCTTCCCTCCCCCCGCTGGGGGAGAGGCTTTCTTCTCCTCCTCGCCTTGGTGGGAGGAGTCGGCCTCGGATTCATCATCCGATAGCACCTGAAGACGGGAACTCTTCCGAGTCCCCGTGGCCGTCTTCTTGGCCTTCTTCTTCGGCACCACGTGGCGTGCCGGAGCCAGCAGCCCCGTTAGGCGGGCGTCCGCTGGGTCCTCTGGCAATGGGGCCGGATAGATAGTCCGTTCGGCCTTCGCTAGCCAGTCCTGTCAAAGGTAAAGGGAGTTTAGATCCCGCATAGAGTCAAACTATGGAAAACAAGTGGCAAAATCACTTACCTCGTCAGCCGGACGCTGCGAGCGGAATCCGCGATCTTCGGTAGCGGATGCGGGAGCTTCGGCGCCCTTGAACAGCACCTTCTACACATCTTCGTACGTAGTGTCGAAGAGCCCGCTCAGGGTCTGGTGCTGCGCCGGATCGAACTCCCACATGTTGAAACCCCATCATTGGCACGGGAGAATCCGGCGGATCAGCATGACCTGGACTATGTTGACAAGCTTGAGCTTCTTGTCCACCAGCTTCTGGATACAAGCTTGGAGTCCGGTCAGCTCCTCCGAATTCCCCCAGATCAGGTCACTCTGTTTCCAGGAGGTGAGCCGTGTTGGGATGCCGGATCTGAATTCGGGGGCCGCTGCCCAATCGACGTCACGCGGCTCGGTGATGTAGAACCACCCCGATTGCCACCCCTTGATGGTTTCCACGAAAGTGCCTTCCAGTCACGTAATGTGGGACATCCTGCCCACCATGGTGCCTCCGCACTCCGCTTGGCTGCCCTTCACAACCTTCGGCTTAACACTGAAGGTCTTCAGCCACAAGCCGAAGTGGGGCTGGATGCAGAGGAAGGCCTCGCAAACGACGATAAATGCCGAGATGTTGAGGATGAAATTCGGGGCCAGATCATGGAAATCCAGGCCGTAATAGAACATGAGCCCCCGGACGAAGGGATGAAGTGGGAAGCCCAGTCCGCGGAGGAAATGGGGAAGAAACACTACCCTCTCATGGGGCCTGGGGGTAGGGATGAGCTCTCCCTCATCGGGGAGCCGATGCGCGATGTCGCTGGACAAGTATCCGGCGTCGCGCAGCTTCTAGATCTGCCCCTCCGTGACGGAGGAGGCCATCCACTTGCCTCCCGCTCCGGACATAGTTGGAGAAGGTTGAGGTGAGAAGTGCGGACGTGGGCGCTGGAGCTCGAGTTTGCAGAGATGGATAAGCCAAGGAGGAAGAAGGCACAGGTAAAAAGGTTGGATCTTTATCCCCTTATATGGGCGGACAGAAACATGCGTCCCCCCCGCCTGGTAAAACTCCCTTATCTCCCAAGCGTCACAATCAATGGCGTGGTTGGGTTACCCACGCCCGTATTGATGGGAATCCGGAATAAGGGGAACACGATCTCTGCTTCGACAAGACGTGCCAAGGAAACCGCCTCGCTAAACGCGCTGAGGTGGAACAATAAAAACAATTCGAGTAAAGGCTTGGAAGTGGTGTGACGTCACGCCACAGAATACGTCAGCAGATTGATCTTGTATAATATTATTCTCTCTACGGTGGTATGTGGAATTTATTTTTGCAGAGCCGAACACTATCCTGGTGTTCACAATCTTCTATAAATTATTCGGAGGAGGAACCCGCCTTGCAATGCCGAAGACAATATGCGCGCCAGACTCGTCGTCATTGAAGCCTGGTTCAGGGGATACTGAGGGAGTTCCGGACTAGGGGTATCCGGATAGCCGAACTATCATCATCGGCCGGACTCCAAGACTATGAAGATACAAGATTGAAGACTTCGTCTCGTGTCCGGATGGGACTTTCCTTGGCGTGGAAGGCAAGCTTGGCGATACGGATATGTAGATCTCCTACCTTTGTAACCGACTCTGTGTAACCCTAGCCCTCTCCGTTGTCTATATAAACCGGATGGCCTTAGTCCATAGGACGAACAACAATCATACCATAGGCTAGCTTCTAGGGTTTAGCCTCCTTGATCTCGTGGTAGATCTACTCTTGTAACCCACATCATCAATATTAATCAAGCAGGACGTAGGGTTTTACCTCCATCAAGAGGGCCCGAACCTGGGTAAAAACATCGTGTCCCTCGTCTCCTGTTACCATCCGCCTAGACGCACAGATCGGGACCCCCTACCCGAGATCCGCCGGTTTTGACACCGACAGTCATCCTGTCTGATCACTTTCAATCGCAGGGACCATCCTACCAGCATCCGTCACGGCGGCTCAGCCGCATCGGTCCTTGACCCAATCATCGACATATTCCACCTCACGCGAGTCCTTATGGACGGTGGCAGTAGCCTGAACCTGCTTTATCAGGACACAGTGTGCAAAATGGGCATCGATCCATCAAGGATCAAACCGACCAAAGCCACCTTCAAAGGTGTAATTGCAGGTGTAGAGGCTCGTTGTACAGGCTCAATAACACTGGAAGTGGTCTTCGAATCCCCGGATAACTTCCGAAGCGAGGAGTTAATCTTTGATATCGTCCCTTTCTGTAGTGGATATCATGCATTGCTTGGACAAACCGCATTTGCTCGATTCAATGCGGTACCACACTATGCATACCTCAAGCTCAAGATGTCAGGACCTCGCGGGGTTATAACAGTCAATGGAAACACAGACCGCTCTCTTCGTACGGAAGAGCACACTGCCGCCCTTGCGGCAGAAGTACAAAGCAGCCTTCTCCGGCAGACCGTCAATTCGGTGATGACAACCCCAGACACCGTCAAGCGAGTCCAGAGTACTTTGCAACAGGATGGTCTGGCACGCCAAGAGCGCGATTAGCAATCCGGCCTCCGCCCTAGCCCCACTCAGGCGGCATTTGTGCCATGTGTACATAATTACGCACTCAAAATACCATGGGCATAGGCGGAGGCGCAACGACAAGGCGGTCCACAGTGCGGTTCAACCGCCATGAGACCCGCATACCTTCATAACCTTCTTTCTCTTTCAGGACCCTACTTTCGGGCAGCCCCTTCAGAGAACCTGATCATCGGACTCATCATAGGAGGGAAAACCAAGGAGGCAAGAGGCTTCACGTACAAAGGGAATACCTAGGTGGTCTCTGTTAATGATCGTTATAACTATTTTACATACCCGCATGCAGCCCGCCCTTGGATAGGACATGTCAAATAGTCCTATTTGTTTCTGCTTAACGCATTAATTATACCCATACACTTTGACGTATCATTCAAATAACAACGGGAAACAATATACAACGTCAACTTATTATTTCTACCTTCATGTTCTCCATTGAATGTTTATATTGCATCCGTACACTTTGGTACGTTCAGTTTGCCAGGGGCTTCTTATGGCGCCCCATAATACGGCAAGATAAGTCCGAACACTTTCGACAATGCGGCACCCCGAACTTATAGCATTATATGCATCAGCTCTGAATCATGTCTTGGGTCAATAGTTGGGTTTGCCCGGCTCCCTTGTTTTGGTACCTTACGTTCCGTTATATCGGCTAAGGTAGCGCAGGGAGAACTACTACGATTGTGTCCCGGTTCTTCCGGACGAGCACCTTAGTAGAGAAAGTCGAAAAGTGACTGTCATGATGCGGTGAGAGCTGGTCCTGTTCGAGAGGTCTTAAATCCTTAAAGATTTTTTCCGCTTCAGGCGAGGAATCGGCCTTGTCCGATTTAGGCGTGTATAGCACCCAAATTCGGCTTTCCGAATACTAGGGGCTTCACTGAATTTTAAAATTGTAGACTTCTATGGCTAAGTAAGAGTTATAAAGCCGCATAGTCTGATTGCCTTGTTCGCTGCGCTAAAAATCTCCTTAATGGACCAAAAATTTGGATAAAGAGTGTTTCGGTTTTCCCCCAACACTAGTTACATGGGGGCGGAAGCCGACGACTGGCCTACTTTCAGAATTTTATAAACAGCCGCACAGAAGGTAATATTTTAAATCAACAAAGCGCCATAAAGCGCGAACAAACTCGTTTTCATATTACAAAGACGACATGAGTACATTCTCTCAAAGATTATGTCCTTGGAACATTCATCGGCCATGAGGTGAGCGCCTTTCATAACGCCATCATAATATTTCTCGGGGTAGCGATGCGCCTTCCCTCTAGCGGTCCATCCTTCACCAGCTTCTCTGCATCCAGTTTGGCCCAATGCATCTTCGCGCGGGCAAAGGCCCGGCGGGCACCCTCAATGCAGACGGATTGCTTGATAACTTCAAGCCGCGGACATGCATTTACCATCCGCTTTATAAGGCCGAAGTAGTTGTCGGGCAGGGGCTAACCAGGCCATATCCGGACTATGAGGTCCTTCATGTCCAGTTCGGCCGCCTTGTGGAGTTCGACAAATTGCTTCAGTTGGTCACTCAGAGACATTGTGTGTTCGGCTCTAGTATACTGGGACCAGAACATCTTCTCCATCGAGCTCCCCTCTTCGGCACGGTAGAACTCCGTGGCATCCGATATGCTGTGTGGTAGATCTGCGAATGCCCCTGGAGAGCTCCGAATGCGGGTAAGTAAAATAAATGTCTCCTCCACATGCTTGCTTTGCATAATGAATGCCTTACCCGCCGCTATCTTCATGACCGCCTGGATTTCCTGGACGGCCTTTTCACTACTAGGGAAAAGCCTAGCAGCAGCGCAGGTTTTAGGCCTATCAGTAGCGTGGGAAGGAGCGCTACTGATAAGGCGCTACAGCTAAACCTTGGCAATAGCGCGCCTGTATGCACGCTACTACTAAATTGACTTAGTAGTAGCGGTTCTTCAGAACCGCGCTACTGGTAACTAGTAGCAACTCTTCCCCTTTCCCGCGCTACTACTATTATTTAGTATTTTATTTCTTTTTTATTTCATGTTGTATTCATACACCTTTACACAAGTTTTCATACAACAGGAATTTAGAGATTGTTTTTACATCATAATGAGTTATTACAGCACGGGGTGAAAGAACCGTGGACTAGTTTCAAGTGGATGTCCATCCACTTGAAACTAATCCGCGGTTCTTTCACCCAATGATATAATAATATCATCATCATCATCATATCATTAACAACTTATCATCATAATACATCATTGTCATATAACACCTCCTCAAGATCATCGTTTTCATCAATGACATCACATAGCAAATTGGTCACTAGTCGTAATCACAAGTACTCCTCATTATCAACTCTAACACATTACCACATAATAAACATATTGTACCTCATAGGACCTACTACATTCGATTAAGACCTACTACATTTTCTAAGGTAAAATAGCAAAAAACAAGATAGCCCCTGACTCTCCATTATGGAGAATGGAGATTAGCCTGTCTCCAATTCTTGCCTTTCGCTGAATGTTACTTCCAAGAACCTCCTTGCGAATGTCCATACATTTCTTCCATTCTTTGATGATCATGTGTTCACCGGTTTTAGAAATCCGATATGCACAGGTGAGCTCCCTAGATTTACCTGGCAGTATGTTCAGAACTGAGAGGCGACCATTCAGAGACATCAGATGAGGCACACAATCCATCGGGAGTTTCTGTTGAAAAACATAATAATAACTTCGTAGTTAGCAATGATGTACTAGTTTTAGAAGTATGCAAAAGATGCACGGATGTCGTAATAGTAAAAAATCTTACCAGGGTATCTCCAGAGAAGTTATCGTGGTTCAACACATGCACTAGTGGCACGTATTCACCATAATTTGGAGGAGTTCGATAATAGTTATTGTAATTCTCAAGAAGAGTACAAAATCCGATCAGATGATTTTTCTCCTTATACGTTAATTCGGTGCCATCGGTGTAGTGGTTTTATCTACCATCTTCCGCACAGTCTTTGAAGAATCAAAATAAGCTGTCAATGGAAATAAGCTATCAACTATTTTGAAATAAGCAATATAAATTAGTTAATAACTATGTTTGAGAAACTCACATAGCGGTACAATCGGAAGCGTATCAACAAGGACCCAAATGTCCATATTGTCTTGCTCGATGTCAGGATCACCAAGATCCATGGTGACAATCATACCCTCATAAAAACCATACATTTTGCAAAGTGCTTCCCAATTTTGGCAACCAAAATGGGTTATGCTCTGAGCATTGCACAGATTTACTTCAAAATCCATATCATGATGGGTCCTTAGGTGTATTTTCTTTGTTTCAAAATTTTCATGGTCTTCAAAACCCATCCTCTCCAAGACAAAGCGTCTTGCATGGCATGGAATAAGCTAGTCGAATTGTAAAATATGAAAATTAGACGTTGAAATAGTTGAAGTCATGCTTAATTATGAAAAAAACACTTGTCGTTGTTGCATACCATTTCAACATCGAAGGTCTCCTCGAGCTTAATGCTGAAGCGCCGATCTTCGTCCAGCTCAACGAACCTATCACACATACCTCGATCGTCGTGGCACCAGCTGCACTCCCCCGGGAGACTGTCGTCGTCCGAGTACGACATTTCCTACATTCATAATTCAAAGATTAAACATGTACATATTCTAGCACAAGTCATGCCAGAATTTACGAAAAAATCCGGCATGACCTTTGCTAAAAAGGACATATCGAGCGCCTGAAATTTGCCGGAACGGAAATTAATCAACACTCCGACAAAACATAGGCCACTCGGAGATGTAAACTGAACATGAACGGCCACTTGGGCAACCACATATCCTATTTGAGCAACAACACATGATATACAAGGATATTTGGCTGGTCTCACCTTGATGTCGGAGGGGGTCGGTGACTGGGACGACGGCGGGGATGTCGGAGGGGGTCGGTGACGGGGACGACGGTGGTCACCTGAAACCGTATAAGTTATCACTAATACATCCCGAATAATTGCTTAAACTAAAAAGTAACAACAAATATGACATGTTCAACTAGTTTTATTAATTCAACTAGTTCTTACTAAATATAAACTTACTATAAATAGAAAAAAAATAGTTCTTTCTAAAAATAAAGTAGTTCAACTAGTTATATTAATTATCTTACTAAAAATACATTAGTTCTATTAATTCAACTAGTTCAACTAGTTTATTAATTTACTTAGTAAACTAGTTCAACTACAACTAAAGTAGTTCAACTACAACTACTACTAATCATATTGCCCTAGTTAACTAGTACCATCACTACTAGTAATTAACATCTACTACTAAAAATCTAGTACTAATGTGAACCCTAAATTAACACCTACTACTACTAAAAATCTAGTACTAACTAAGCAACATCTAGTACTAGATATGAACCCTAAACTAACATCTACTACTATTAATTCTAGTACTAACTAGTGGCAGGGGGTGAAGGGCGACGGAGAGGTAGCTAGGGGCGGCGAGGGCGGGATCGGGATCGGGAGGCGGCGGTGCTGGGTGCGCTCGGGTGGCGGCGGTGAGGTCGAGGGCGATGGGAGGAGGGCTGCCGGCGGCGGAGGGAGGAGGGGCGGCCGCAAGCGGAGGGAGGAAGGTGGCGGCGGAGGAGGGAGGGGCGGCCACAGGCAGAGGAAGGATGTGCGAGGAGGAGGGAGGAGGGACGGAAGGAGGGGAGTACCTCGGCGGCGGACGGACGAAGGCGGCGGCGGCGGCGACACACGACGACGGTTATCGGCACGCGGGCGAGAGTGAGAGTGTGAGTGAGAGAGAGGGTGGGTCATGCGCGTGGGGATAAGGTAGGGATAGTTGTAGCGCGTTTGTCGAAACGCGCTACAACTAATCTGAATAGCAGTAGGGCGCTGCTGCTAAAACTAGCGGGGGGCGAGGTCATGGCAATTAGAGCAGTAGCGCATTTTTTGGAGGACGCGCTACTGCTATTTTCCTTTCAGCAGCGCGTTTTGCTATCACGCGCTACTGCTAGCAGTAGTGTTGTATTTTGAGCAGCGCTGCTGGTAAGTTTCTGTGTATAGACTTTTTCCTAGTAGTGTTTGGGCTTCGGCCTTGGCATCTTTTGCGCTTTGGAGGGCCTTTGCAAGCTCGGACTCTTGCGTCTTGAAGTCACGCTCCAAGGACTCAAACTTCTTGCCGAACTCTTGGAGCTCTTGCTGTACCTCGCCCACCCGAGCATCTTTATTTTCGCGCTCGGTGCACTCCGCGGCCACCTTGTCTTCAGCCTCGGATAGCGCTTTCTTCATGGCAGCCAGTTCGGTCGTGGCCCCTATTAAAAATCATGACGCTTTTGTTAACGTCACCAATTTTTCTCCTCTATATAACACATGGACGGGGTATCACTTACCTTTGTTCTCTTCGAGCTGCCTCTTCGTGAGGCTGAGCTCCTCTCCGATCTGCTTCAGGTCCCGTGTGAGTCCAGCGACCTCGGCAGTGCGGGCGGCAGTGGTCAGCAGCAATGCCTGCTTATTCACATAGACATTTGTTGTTAGACTCCTGTGGATTAAAAGTTGACCCTACGTTTGGTTCTTCTTTCCGAACACCAAACAGAGTATCAGGGGCTACTGTCTATTGGGTGATAATTTCTCACACTTTCTTATTACTTACCTCAAAGCCTGTTAGTAGGCTGGTGCAGGCTTCGGTCAATCCACTCTTGGCGGACCGAACCTTTTCAATCACCATACTCATAAGAGTACGGTGCTCTTCATCAATGGAAGTGCCGTGAAGCACTTCCAGCAAATTATCCGATGCCTCCGGCGGGACGGAGGTCAACGGCACGGCCGGCTCGCCCTCCTTAGCAAGGGGCTGCCTACCTGAATCCGGAACCTTTGGAGGTTCCGGTGCAGTGTCCGGCTGGGAACCCAACTTGCCGTGGCTCTCGTCAGCATAGCCTATGGGGATCTTACCCCCCATGTGCCGGCATCTAGAGTTTCGCCCTAAGGCATCTCCAGAACCGTCGCCCCCTGTTCCGGTTTCCTTTGGGACAACTGTTGGGGAACGTTGCAGAAAATTATAATTTTTCCTACGGTTTCACCAAGATCCATCTATGAGTTCATCTAAGCAACGAGTCAAGGGAGATGCATCTACATACCACTTTGTAGATCGCGAGCAGAAGCGTTCAAAAGAACGGGGTTGAAGTAGTCGGTCTCGTCGTGATCCTATCACCGGAGATCCTAGCGCCGAACGGACGGCACCTCCGCGTTCAACACACGTACGGAGCGGATGATGTCTCCTCCTTCTTGATCCAGCAAGGGTAAAGGAGAGGTTGATGATGATGGCTCCAGCAGCAGCACAACGGCGTGGTGGTGGTGGAACAGCAGCACCCCGGCAGGGCTTCGCCAAGCACGTGACGGAGGAGGAAGAGGTGTAGCAGGGGGAGGGGGCGCCAGGACTTTAGGGTCCGGCTGCCTCCCTCCCCCCTCCCTTTATATAGGCCCCCAGGGGGGGCGCCGGCCCTAGGAGATCCAATATCCCAAGGGGGCAGCAGCCAAGGGGGGTGGAGTGCCCCCCAAGGCAAGTGGGGCGCCCCCCCCCCCCACCCTAGGGTTTCAAACCCTAGGCACAGGGGGTGGGCCAAGGGGGGTGCACCAGCCCACTATGGGCTGGTTCCCCTCCCCACTTCAGCCCTTGGGGCCCTCCGGGATGGGTGGCCCCACCCGGTGGACCCCCGGGACCCTTTCGGTGGTCCCGGTACAATACCGGGTGACCCCGAAACTTTCCCGATGGCCGAAATACTACTTCCTATATATAATTCTTTACCTCCGGACCATTCGGGAACTCCTCGTGATGTCCGGGATCTCATCCGGGACTCTGAACAACATTCGGTATGCTGCATACTCATATTCATACAACCCTAGCATCACCGAACCTTAAGTGTGTAGACCCTACGGGTTCGGGAGACACGTAGACATGACCGAGACGGCTCTCGGGCAATAACCAACAGCGGGATCTGGATACCCATGTTGGCTCCCACATGCTCCTCGATGATCTCATCGGATGAACCACGATGTCGAGGATTCGAACAACCCTGTATACAATTCCCTTTGTCAATCGGTACGTTACATGCCCGAGACTCGATCGTCGGTATCCCAATACCTCGTTCAGTCTCGTTACCGGCAAGTCACTTTACTCGTACCGTAATGCATGATCCCGTGACCAAACACTTAGTCACTTTGAGCTCATTATGATGATGCATTACCGAGTGGGCCCAGAGATACCTCTCCGTCATACGGAGTGACAAATCCCAGTCTCGATCCGTGTCAACCCAACAGACACTTTTGGAGATACCTGTAGTGCACCTTTATAGTCACCCAGTTACGTTGTGGCGTTTGGTACACCCAAAGAACTCTTACGGTATCCGGGAGTTACACGATCTCATGGTCTAAGGAAGAGATACTTGACATTGAAAAAGCTCTAGCAAAACGAACTACACGATCTTGTGCTATGCTTAGGATTGGGTCTTGTCCATCACGTCATTCTCCTAATGACGTGATCCTGTTGTCAATGACATCTAATGTCCATAGTCAGGAAACCATGACTATCTGTTGACCAACGAGCTAGTCAACTAGAGGCTTACTAGGGACGTATTGTGGTCTATGTATTCACACGTGTATTACGATTTCCGGATAATACAATTATAGCATGAATAAAAGACAATTATCATGAACAAGGAAATATAATAATAATGCTTTTATTATTGCCTCTAGGGCATATTTCCAACAGTCTCCCACTTGCACTAGAGTCAATAATCTAGTTACATTGTGATGAATCGAACACCCATAGAGTTCTGGTGTTGATCATGTTTTGCTCGCGAGAGAGGTTTAGTCAACGGATCTGCGACATTCAGATCCGTATGTACTTTGCAAATATCTATGTCTCCATCTTGAACATTTTCACGGATGGAGTTGAAACGACGCTTGATGTGCCTGGTCTTCTTGTGAAACCTGGGCTCCTTGGCAAGGGCAATAGCTCCAGCGTTGTCATAGAAGAGTTTGATCGGCCCCGACGCATTGGGTATGACTCCTAGGTCGGTGATGAACTCCTTCACCCAAATTGCTTCATGTGCTGCCTCCGAGGCTGCCATGTACTCCGCTTCACATGTAGATCCCGCCACGACGCTCTGCTTGCAGCTGCACCAGCTTACTGCTCCACCATTCAACATATACACGTATCCGGTTTGTGACTTAGAGTCATCCAGATCTGTGTCGAAGCTAGCGTCGATGTAACCCTTTACGACAAGCTCTTCGTCACCTCCATAAACGAGAAACATGTCCTTTGTCCTTTTCAGGTACGTTAGGATATTCTTGACCGCTGTCCAGTGTTCCTTGCCGGGATTACTTTGGTACCTTCCTACCAAACTTACGGCAAGGTTTACATCAGGTCTGGTACACAGCATGGCATACATAATAGATCCTATGGCTGAAGCATAGGGGATGACACTCATCCCTTCTTTCTCTTTTGCCGTGGTCGGGCATTGAGCCAAGCTCAATCTCACACCTTGCAATACAGGCAAGAACCCCTTCTTGGACTGATCCACTTTGAACTTCTTCAAAATCTTATCAAGGTATGTGCTTTGTGAAAGACCTATGAGGCGTCTCGATCTATCTCTATAGATCTTGATGCGTAATATATAAGCAGCTTCTCCAAGGTCCTTCACTGAAAAACACTTATTCAAGTAGGCCTTAATGCTGTCCAAAAGTTCTATATCATTTCCCATCAAAAGTATGTCATCTACATATAATATGAGAAATGCTACAGAGCTCCCACTCACTTTCTTGTAAACGCAGGCTTCTCCATAAGTCTGCATAAACCCAAACGCTTTGATCATCTCATCAAAATGAATGTTCCAACTCCGAGATGCTTGCACCAGCCCATAAATGGATCGCTGGAGCTTGCACACTTTGTTAGCATTCTTAGGATCGACAAAACCCTCCGGCTGCATCATATACAGTTCTTCCTTAAGATGCCCGTTAAGGAATGCCGTTTTGACGTCCATCTGCCATATCTCATAATCATAGTATGCGGCAATTGCTAACATGATTCGGATGGACTTCAGCTTTGCTACGGGAGAGAATGTCTCGTCGTAGTCAATCCCTTGAACTTGTCGATAACCCTTAGTGACAAGTCGAGCTTTATAGATGGTAATATTACCATCCGTGTCCATCTTCTTCTTAAAGATCCATTTGTTTTCTATCGCTCGCCGATCATCGGGCAAGTCAGTCAAAGTCCATACTTTGTTTTCATACATGGATTCTATCTCGGATTTCACGGCTTCTAGCCATTTGTTGGAATCTGGGCCCGCCATTGCTTCTTCATAGTTCGAAGGTTCACCTTTGTCCAACAACATGATTTCCAGGACAGGGTTGCCGTACCACTCTGGTGCGGAACGTGTCCTTGTGGACCTATGAAGTTCAGTAGCAACTTGATCCGAAGTACCTTGATCATCATCATTATTTTCCTCTTCAGTTGGTGTAGGCATCAAAGGAACATTTTCCTGAGCTGCACTACTATCCCGTTCAAGAGGTAGTACTTCGTCGAGTTCTACTTTCCTCCCACTTACATCTTTCGAGAGAAACTCTTTTTCCAGAAAGGATCCGTTCTTGGCAACAAAGATCTTGCCCTCGGATCTTAAGTAGAAGGTATACCCAATGGTTTCTTTAGGGTATCCTATGAAGACGCATTTTTCCGACTTGGGTTCGAGCTTTTCAGGTTGAAGTTTCTTGACATAAGCATCGCATCCCCAAACTTTTAGAAACGACAGCTTAGGTTTCTTCCCAAACCATAATTCATACGGTGTCGTCTCAACGGATTTAGACGGTGCCCTATTTAAAGTGAATGTAGCTGTCTCTAGAGCGTATCCCCAAAATGATAGCGGTAAATCGGTAAGAGACATCATAGATCGCACCATATCCAATAGAGTGCGATTACGACGTTCGGACACACCGTTACGCTGAGGTGTTCCAGGCGGCGTGAGTTGTGAAACGATTCCACATTTTCTTAAGTGTGTACCAAATTCGTGACTTAAATATTCTCCTCCATGATCCGATCGTAAGAACTTTATCTTTCAGTCACCTTGATTCTCTACTTCATTCTGAAATTCCTTGAACTTTTCAAAGGTCTCAGACTTGTGTTTCATCAAGTAGACATACCCATATCTACTCAAGTCATCAGTGAGAGTGAGAACATAACGATATCCTTCGCGAGCCTCAACGCTCATTGGACCGCATACATCGGTATGTATGATTTCCAACAAGTTGGTTGCTCGCTCCATTGTTCCGGAGAACGGAGTCTTGGTCATTTTGCCCATGAGGCATGGTTCGCATGTGTCAAATGATTCATAATCGAGAGACTCTAAAAGTCCATCAGCATGGAGCTTCTTCATGCGCTTGACACCAATGTGATCAAGGCGGCAGTGCCACAAGTATGTGGGACTATCGTTATCAACTTTACATCTTTTGGTATTCACGCTATGAAGATGTGTAACATTACGTTCGAGATTCATTAAGAATAAACCATTGACCATCGGGGCATGACCATAAAACATATCTCTCATATAAATAGAACAACCATTATTCTCGGATTTAAATGAGTAGCCATCTCGTATTAAACGAGATCCAGATACAATGTTCATGCTCAAACTTGGCACTAAATAACAATTATTGAGGTTTAAAACTAATCCCGTAGGTAAATGTAGAGGTAGCGTGCCGACGGCGATCACATCGACCTTGGAACCATTCCCGACGTGCATCGTCACCTCGTCCTTCGCCAGTCTCCGCTTATTCCGCAGCTCCTACTGTGAGTTACAAATATGAGCAACGACACCGGTATCAAATACCCAGGAGTTACTACGAGTACTGGTAAGGTACACATCAATTACATGTATATCAAATATACCTTTAGTGTTGCTGGCCTTCTTGTCTGCTCAGTATTTGGGGCAGTTCCGCTTCTAGTGACCCTTCCCCTTGCAATAAAAGCACTCAGTTTCAGGCTTGGGTCCATTCTTTGACTTCTTCCCGGCAACTGGCTTACCGGGCGCGGCAACATCTTTGCCGTCCTTCTTGAAGTTCTTCTTACCCTTGCCCTTCTTGAACTTAGTGGTCTTATTGACCATCAACACTTGATGTTCTTTCTAGATTTCAACCTCTGCTGACTTCAGCATCGAAAATACTTCAGGAATGGTCTTCACCATCCCCTGCATATTGTAGTTCATCACAAAGCTCTTGTAGCTTGGTGGGAGCGACTGAAGGATTATGTCAATGACCGCCTCGTCTGGGAGGTTAATGTCCAGCTGGGACAGGCGGTTGTGCAACCCAGATATTTTGAGTATATGCTCACTGACAGAACTATTTTCCTCCATCTTACAACTATAGAACTTGTCGGAGACTTCATATCTCTCGACCCGGGCATGAGCTTGGAAAACTAGTTTCAGCTCCTCGAACATCTCATATGCTCCGTGTTGCTCAAAACGCTTTTGGAGCCCCGACTCTAAGCTGTAAAGCATGCCGCACTGAACGAGGGAGTAATCATCAGTATGAGACTGCCAAGCATTCATAATGCCTTGGTTCTCTGGGACGGGAGTGTCACCTAGCGGTCCTTCTAGGACATATTGTTTCCTGGCAGCTATGAGGATGATCCTCAGGTTCTGGACCCAGTCCGTATAGTTGCTGCCATCATCTTTCAGCTTGATTTTCTCTAGGAACGCGTTGAAGTTCATGTTGACATGAGCGTTGGCCATTTGATCTACAAGACATATTTTGCAAAAAGTTTTAGACTAAGTTCATGATAATTAAGTTCATCTAATCAAATTATTTTAATGAACTCCCACTCAGATTAGACATCCCTCTAGTCATCTAAGTGTTACACGATCCGAGTCAACTAGGCCGTGTCCGATCATCACGTGAGACGGACTAGTCATCATCGGTGAACATCTCCATGTTGATCGTATCTTCCATACGACTCGTGTTCGACCTTTCGGTCTCTGTTTTTCGAGGCCATGTCTGTACATGCTAGGCTCGTCAAGTTAACCCTAAGTGTTCTGCATGTGTAAATCTGTCTTACACCCGTTGTATGTGAACGTAAGGATCTATCACACCCGATCATCACGTGGTGCTTCGAAACGATGAACTTTAGCAACGGTGCACAGTTAGGGGGAACACTTTCTTGAAATTATTCTAAGGGATCATCTTATTTACTACCGTCGTTCTAAGTTAACAAGATGCATAAACATAATCAACATCACATGCAATTATATAGTAGTGACATGATATGGCCAATATCATATAGCTCCTCCGATCTCCATCTTCGGGGCTCCATGATCATCTTCGTCACCGGCATGACACCATGATCTCCATCATCGTGTCTTCATGAAGTTGTCACGCCAACGACTACTTCTACTTCTATGGCTAACGCGTTTAGCAATAAAGTAAAGTAATTTACATGGCGTTCTTCAATGACACGCAGGTCATACAAAAATAAAGACAACTCCTATGGCTCCTGCCGGTTGTCATACTCATCGACATGCAAGTCGTGATTCCTATTACAAGAACATGATCTCATACATCACAATATATCATTCAGCATTCATCACAACTTCTGGCCATATCACATCACATGACAATTGCTGCAAAAACAAGTTAGACGTCCTCTAATTGTTGTTGCATCTTTTACGTGGCTGCAATTGGGTTCTAGCAAGAACGTTTTCTTACCTACGAATAACCACAACGTGATTTTGTCAACTTCTATTTACCCTTCATAAGGACCCTTTTCATCGAATCCGCTTCAACTAAAGTGGGAGAGACAGACACCCGCCAGCCACCTTATGCAACTAGTGCATGTCAGTCGGTGGAACCGGTCTCACGTAAGCATACGTGTAAGGTTGGTCCGGGCCGCTTCATCCCACAATACCGCTGAAGCAAGATAAGACTAGTAGCGGCAAGCAAGTTGACAAGATCTACGCCCACAACAAAATTGTGTTCTACTCGTGCAATAGAGAACTACGCATAGACCTAGCTCATGATGCCACTGTTGGGGAACGTTGCAGAAAATTAAAATTTTTCCTACGGTTTCACCAAGATCCATCTATGAGTTCATCTAAGCAACGAGTCAAGGGAGATGCATCTACATACCACTTTGTAGATCGCGAGAGGAAGCGTTCAAAAGAACGGGGTTGAAGTAGTCGTTCTCGTCGTGATCCTATCACTGGAGATCCTAGCGCCGAACGGACGGCACCTCCGCGTTCAACACACGTACGGAGCGGATGACGTCTCCTCCTTCTTGATCCAGCAAGGGGAAAGGAGAGGTTGATGATGATGGCTCCAGCAGCAGCACAACGACGTGGTGGTGGTGGAACAGCAGCACCCCAGCAGGGCTTCGCCAAGCACGTGACGGAGGAGGAAGAGGTGTAGCAGGGGGAGGGGGCGCCAGGACTTCAGGGTCTGGCTGCCTCCCTCCCCCTCCCTTTATATAGGCCCCTAGGGGGGGCGCCGGCCCTGGGAGATCCAATCTCCCAAGGGGGCGGCGGCCAAGGGGGGTGGAGTGCCCCCCAAGGCAAGTGGGGCGCCCCCCCCCCCACCCTAGGGTTTCAAACCCTAGGCGCAGGGGGTGGGCCAAGGGGGGCTCACCAGCCCACTATGGGCTGGTTCCCCTCCCCACTTCAGCCCTTGGGGCCCTCCGGGATGGGTGGCCCCACCCGGTGGACCCCCGGGACCCTTTCGGTGGTCCCGGTACAATACCGGGTGACCTCGAAACTTTCCTGATGGCCGAAATACTACTTCCTATATATAATTCTTTACCTCCGGACCATTCCAGAACTCCTCGTGACATCCGGGATCTCATCCAAGACTCCGAACAACATTCGGTATGCTGCATACTCATATTCATACAACCCTAGCGTCACCGAACCTTAAGTGTGTAGACCCTACGGGTTCGGGAGACACGTAGACATGACCGAGACGGCTCTCGGGCAATAACCAACAGCGGGATCTGGATACCCATGTTGGCTCCCACATGCTCCTCGATGATCTCATCGGATGAACCACGATGTCGAGGATTCGAACAACCCCGTATACAATTCCCTTTGTCAATCGATACGTTACATGCCGGAGACTCGATCGTTGATATCCCAATACCTCATTCAGTCTCGTTACCGGCAAGTCACTTTACTCGTACCGTAGTGCATGATCCCGTGACCAAACACTTAGTCACTTTGAGCTCATTATGATGATGCATTACCGAGTGGGCCCAGAGATACCTCTCCGTCATACGGAGTGACAAATCCCAGTCTCGATCCGTGTCAACCCAACAGACACTTTCGGAGATACCTGTAGTGCACCTTTATAGTCACCCAGTTACGTTGTGATGTTTGGTACACCCAAAGCACTCTTACGGTATCCGGGAGTTACACGATCTCATGGTCTAAGGAAGAGATACTTGACATTGAAAAAGCTCTAGCAAAACGAACTACACGATCTTGTGCTATGCTTAGGATTGGGTCTTGTCCATCACATCATTCTCCTAATGACATGATCCCGTTGTCAATGACATCTAATGTCCATAGTCAGGAAACCATGACTATCTGTTGACCAACGAGCTAGTCAACTAGAGGCTTACTAGGGACGTATTGTGGTCTATGTATTCACACGTGTATTACGATTTCCGGATAATACAATTATAGCATGAATAAAAGACAATTATCATGAACAAGGAAATATAATAATAATGCTTTTATTATTGCCTCTAGGGCATATTTCCAACAACAACACCTCCATGTCATCCGCAGGCCGAGGGGAGGTGGCCATCAGGAGCGAATTCATCGCCGAATCACTCAGAGACCCATCCAAAGAAGATACCTCGAGATGGGACCTAGCCGGACTGCATATGCGTGTTCGGCATTATAACAAACTATGAAGTTAGGTCACTCGAAATGTATTACAGAGTGCGGATACTTACGATCTTGCCAGGGGCTTTCCCCTGGGCAACCACTCCTCCTCGCTGTAGGCGGGCGTAGTGGAGTGATCCGGAAGGACGTCTTTCCCTTCTTCGGCGTCCTAGCCTCCCCCTATGGGGCGGCTTTTATTTTCTTCTCCTCCCCAATGTGGGCAGGGGAAATTTCTTCATGTTTCCCCCTGTCTACATGGGGGGAATCTGCCACGCCATCCTCGGACGACGAGTCTATTATGGCCTTGCACTGGAGACCCTTCCTAGTCCCCGCGGCCACTTTCTTGGACCCTTCGGCCTCCCCAGACGGGGCGGCCTTCTTATTCTTCTTCTTCTTCTTCTCCTTCCCTTCATGGGAGGAGCGCACCTCATCGTCTTCGGACGAGGCGTCCGGTGCAACCTTGCGCCGGAGACCCTTCCTGGTCCTCGTGGCCTTCTTTTCGGCCTTCTTCTCCGGCACATTATAAGGCACCGGGACTAGCATCTCCATCAGGAGTGCGGTTGCTGGATCTTCCGGCAGCGGAGCCGGGCAGTCAATCCACTCCGTCGTCGTCAGTAATCCTGTTTGACAAGCGTGATGACCTAAACTCCTCCCATGAATATGCTGGGAAAGGTACATCTAGTAATATTCAGAGAACTTAGCGGATTGGCGAGCCGCGTGGCACTGAGCCCGCGGTCCTCGGATGTGGAAGGAGGAACTTCGGTGGCCTTGAACAGCACCTTCCAGACGTCCTTATGTGTCGCGCCGAAAAGCTCTCGCAGTGTCTGGTGTTCTGCCGGATCGAACTCCCACAAAGTGAACGCCCATCTTTGACACGGGAGGATCCGGCGGACGAGCATGACCTGGACCATGTTGACAAGCTTGATCTTCTTCTCTGCCATGTTTTTGATGCAATTTTGCAGTCCGGTCAGCTCCGCGGGTTCGCCCGAGGCCAGGCCCTTCTTTTCCCAGGAGGTGAGCCGCATGGGGATTCCGGATCGGAATTTGGGGGCCTCCGCCCAATTGGCGTCGCGCGGCTCGGTGCTGTAGAACCACCCCGATTTCCATCCTTTCACGGTCTCCATGAAGGAGCCGTCAAGCCAACTAACGTTGGGCATTTTGCCCACCATGGCGCCTCCGCACTCCGCTTGCTGGCCACTCACGATCTTAGGCTTCACGCAGAAGATTTGTAACCACATGCCGAAGTGGGGTTTGATGCGGAGGAAGGCCTCGCACACAACGATAAACGCCGAGATGTTGAGGACGAAATTTGGGGCTAGATCATGAAAATCTAGCCCATAATAAAACATGAGCCCGCAGACAAATGGGTGAAGTGGAAAACCTAGTCCGCGGATGAAATGAGAGAGAAATACTACTCTCTCCCGAGATTTTGGAGTAGGGGTGATCTGTCCCTTTGCCGGAAGCCTGTGCACGATGTTTGCGGCCAGGTACCCAGCCGCATGAAGCTTGGTAATGTCCTCCTCCGTGACGGAGGAAGCCATCCACTTGCCTCCCGCTCCGGACATACTGTGAATGGTCCTATGGAGAAGGTGAGAACTTGGGCGCTGGGGCTCGAGAGTGCGAGGATGGATGAGCAAAGGAGGAGGAAGGCGTGGGTAAGAATGGGGGATCCTTGTCTCTTTATAGAGGTGGCGAAAACTGTGCGCCTCCCCGCTTGCCCGTTAAAATCGCTTATTTTCCAGGCGCCACATTAAATGGCACGGTTGGGTTACCCGTACCCATATTAATGAGAATCCCGTGATAAGGGGACACGATCTCTACTTCGACAAGACGTGCCAAGGAAACCGCCTCGCAATATGTGCGGTGGCTGGTTGTGGAAAAACGGTTCGAATAATGACTCGGCCATGGTGTGATGTCACGTTATCTGAAGTTGTCAGCAGATTATATTCGTGGAATATTGTTCTCTCTACGATGGTATGTGAAATTTGTATTGCAGAGCCGGACACGATTTAAGTGTTCGAGATCTACTTTGGAGTATTCGGAGATAGAACCCGCCTTGCAATGTCGAAGACAATCTGCACGCCGGACTCATCGTCATTGAAGCCTGGTTCAAGGGCTACTGAGGTAGTCCTGGATAAGGGGGTATCCGGACAACCAAACTATATACTTTGGCCGGACTATTGGACTATGAAGATACAAGATTGAAGACTTCGTCCCGTGTCCGGATGGGACTCTCCTTTGCGTGGAAGGCAAGCTTGGCGATTCGTATGTTAGATCTCCTTCTCTGTAACCGACTCTATGTAACCCTAGCCTCCTCTGGTGTCTATATAAACGGAGGGTTTAGTCCGTAGGACAACAACAATGATAATAATAGGCTAGCTCCTAGGGTTTAGCCTCTACGATCTCGTGGTAGATCAACTCTTGTAATACTCGTATCATCAAGATCAATCAAGAAGGAAGTAGGGTATTACCTCCATCGAGAGGGCCCGAACCTGGGTAAAACATTGTGTGCCCTGCCTCCTGTTACCATTAGCCTTAGACGCACAGTTCGGGACCCCCTACCCGAGATCCGCCGGTCTTGACACCGACAAGCGCCCCTGCACAACCAGATCGACGCCAAGACCAAGGCCTGGTCGGACTCGTCAAGCTACACGACGTCCTCGCCAACGACCTCCGGCTCGGAGGGCAATGACAACAAGCTCGATGATCTGGGCTCGTGCCTCAGCCTTGATCAGGATGTTGGGCTAATCTCACAGAGTACCACCGGGCTGCCCCAACATCTCATCTACTCGCCATGGTGTGCGACAACTGCTTCATCAACCACATACCTTAATTAATACTACATCCTCGATAGACCTATCTCCGACTGCAGCATCAGCTCTGCCGAACTTGTCTCGCTCTCCAATGCAGAGGATAGTGAGGCCGATGTCATCTCTATTACAAACATAGAAGCCGACGAAGAGCTCCCAATCCCATTCGTGGGGGTTGGAGACAACAAGCAGGCCTCGACACCAACACCAACAAACAGGCAATGAGGAGGCCATGTAGGCCATTGTGCTCCAGCAAGTCATGGTGACATCACCATCGGGGACCTCAATACAAATGGCTTCAGGGTCACGGTAGCCCACGGCGGGTCTCCAGCCCCTCCTCCGGTCTCGGAGCCGGTAGTCATAGGTCCATGAACACCGCAGCCCGAACATCATCTGGTCATCTTCAACACCTTTGGTGCCGGACCCCGGGCTTCATGACTCCCGAGGCCGGAATTTACGGCCTCACCGAACTAACAATGACGCAGTCCATCATCAACGCTAACGTGCTTCCCTTCCTCGACACCCCTATACCGTGGACCAAGCCCACCATGCAGGAAATGGAGGCCTTCCGGCGGGCCACGTTAGTCACTAGCCTACAACTTAAGTAGGGGATCGCAGAGGCTGCCGCATGTGAGGCGCGGTCGCAAGGAAAGATGAAAAATGAAATACGGTGCCAACCTCGATGCCAGCCATGAGCAACCACTGCTGCCCTCGCTGCCTTAGATCGTGAGGCTGGCATTGGCGAACGAGCTCGTGGACACCGCCCTACTCCAAATACCAGCCCGCGGCCTCGAAGTTGCCACAACACTTGTAGACATGGTCCACGAAATACCAGGAGACCTGAACATCATCATGAATCTCATAAGGGTACTCCATAACACAATGGAGCTCCAAGACAACATCAGCCAGTCAAGGCAGCGCTGGCGCCCGCCGGGCACTTGCAGCCAGGGGTGGAGCTCTGTAGGGGCCGAACTGGGACATGGCCCGCCGAGGAATTTGATCAATATTTGTTTACCTATGGGTTGTCCTAATCCTAGTCCAGCTCATGCACGCACAACATCCACATCCCCTCTCCTACTCACGAACGCACTGCACGCAAAGCATCTGCATCCGCATCCATACTCTCAGCATGTAGTCGCGTTGACCACCGTGGACCAGGGACTGGGAGCACGGGGCACCGGAACAGGCATCTCACTGAGCGCGTCGTCCGCCATCTCACGGGCAACTGCCGCCCGCCGGGATCTTGCCTCGCGCGCCTTCGCCGCCTTGCGGATCTCGCCTCGCCCAT
>NC_041381.1:95007775-95014833 GCF_002162155.2 Triticum dicoccoides
ACGACTGCGTGATCCATCTCTAACTAAGTAGGGCATTGTGAAACCTTGTGTTTGATAATAAAAAAAGGCTCCTATGATGATGAGATTAGCTGCCTGTAGAAAAGCTCATCTGATCTCAACTCATTGTTGCATGTAGCTGCCTGCAACTGCAATAGCCTGATTTTGTTTCTACATAGAGTGTTGAACATGCATTTTCTAGATGAAGATAATTAAGACAAGATTGCGCAATATGATGAAAGATGACAATCTTGCTAGTGAGTAAGACCATGTCTAATTATTTTCATTTTAGTATACACACACATACAAATCCATCTTGTAAACTGTGCTTATGATTCACAATGTGAAAAAAATATCATGCTCTTGTTTAACGTGGCCCGCCCAACCTTTTCTTTCAAGCTCCACCACTGCTGGCAGCATCCTTTTAGCTGGGTGAGTCCGGAAACCTTCATCAAGCAATTTCCTACTGAGGATTTGATTCTTTGCAATTTTTGTGCATAACATTTTTATTTGATCTATAGGGATTGAAATCTTTAGGAAAAATTTCTAAGGATTGCTTTGCACTATATTTTAAAGAAAATTTTACATCCACTCAGTGGCGGAGACAGGGGGACCAGCAGCCCCCCCCCCCCCCAAGATTTGCTGCTAATTAGCGGATGAACAATGTGTAATTTATACAAAAATACATGCATTAGTATTGTTTGGCCCCTGTTATCAGAAGTTTGAGTCATTTGGCCCCACTGATCCTTAATTCCTGGCTCCGCCACTGCATGCACTTCAACCTCTTTAAAAAAGAAAATCATGTGGTTTTCTAACATTGGCGTGCGAGAGAGTGAGTCACATCTCACATGAAGGAAGGATAAATAGTTTCAGGTTTTATAGAAGGCCGGTGTACGTATCATGTGTGTACTCGTTTATTCTTCGAGCACTGCTGTGTGTATTCACTTTTCACTTTGAATATGTAAAAAATATAACATCTGTATTGAATTGAAAGAACGAAATATGTATTTGGCAACCCTGTGCCAGATTGCAAAATCGCCACACTTGCAGGATGTCGTCCATTTGGAATCCAACGGACGCACGACATTCCAGCTATTCAGTTCCTTTCTTCTGTCGCTGGGTGGTGGGCCAAGCCCGATACGATACGCTCGAACCGTCTCGCCCGATACGCTCGAACCGTCTCGCCCGATGCGCACTAATCTGTCTCCCCGCTCCCGCTCTCTCTGTCTCCCCGCTCCCGCTCTCTCTGTCTCCGTCCACGGCGAGCGGCGGCGCGCCTTCTCCGGCCGATTCTCGGCGCTGGTTTTCCGTTCCACCGGTGAGTATGTACTCAATCTCGCTCACATCCGCCCCCAGTAGTTCGTGCGCCTCAAATCGACTGGTAACCGCGCGCCCGCTTCTCTGTCACTCCGCCCCCGCTCTCTCTTCGTCGACGGCGAGCGGCGGCGCCTTCTCCGAACGATTCGCGGTGTTAGTATTCTGTTCCACCGGCGAGTATCGACTCAATCACCCTCACATCCGCCCCCATTAGTTTTTGCTCTGTTTCTCGACGCCATCAGTGGCGGGATGTTCATCGGGATGTTCACATGTTAGAACAGACTAGAAATGCGCCCAATGCGTTCAATTCGTGGTGCAGATGCTATTATTTAGCCCCTATTTCGCATGCACATCGTTCCAGTGATTAATTTGCCATTTTCGATTTTTGTGGCTAGTTGCTGTAAATTTTGAACTGATCCCCTGTTACATTGTTCGATTCTTATTTTCTAGGGTTTTCTCTATATGCAAAACCATTATGTATACATTCATGATTGGCCATCAATGATGTATCCATTCATGATTCTGATTTCTAGGGTTTTCTGTAATTGCTACATGGCTCGATTTCCATGATTTTTGTTAGCACTATCAGTGGTGTCTCGTTTCATGATGTATTTTGTGTTTCTAGTCTAGGAGAGCGATATTTTGGCAACTTATGGATGTGCCACCATTTAGTTTAACCGAACTTTAATTGTGAATAGGATTACCATCACTGGTGTGACTAATTTATCAGGAGTCTACTGTAAATTTTATCATGTCACTGATTTTTTAATACTTAGTTCTGTGATGTCCATTATATGTGTTTACGTGTAAGTTGTTGCCATCCCTAATTTGCATAAGTTATCTTGCCCGATACATACATTTTTATCGGTGCATCATAAGCAAACAAAAATTGAGATATTCAATTTTTAGTAGAAGAATACATGCATTCTTTATGGTCACTTTTTTCTCTTTGGTATTCTTGTGTGTCAGGTCACAATGCCAAGGAAGCGCAAATTAGATGATGACTTTGAGGAGGCGTACCCCTTAAAGAAGCAGAAGCCTCCCGCAGATCGGAACAGGGCTTCTCCTAGTGCTCTTGTGACTGCCTGTAAGGATATGTCTGATGAGAGGATGTCCGCGATTGATGACATGGATTTCACTAGTTTGCGGAATATCAAGTGTGATAATCTGTTCAATCGGCTTTCTCAATGGCTTGCTGGTCTATACGACCCTGATTCTTGTGAGGTTGTTGTACCTGGTCGCGGGAGGTTACCGGTCAGTGAAGAGTCTGTGCATCGTATAATGGGTGTGCCACGAGGTGATATTGCGGTGGATTTCAAGGTTCCTACAGATGCACAGCTTGAACTTGCGGGAGATCTTTTTGGTGATCTTGGACATGCTCCTAAAACTGTAGATGTATTAAACCTTATCTTGAGCACTAACCAGCATGATGACAATTTCAAGCGCTTGTGGCTTGTGCTTGCTGCCAGCACTGTGATGGCGCCGACGACTTCCAACAAGATCAGCACCAGATGGTATCCTGTGTTGGTAAGCACATCTAGCTATCTTTCTAGTCCATACTATTTATCTCTTTTATTTTTTGTATTTTTACCTGGTAACTTCTTTTGCTTCTCAGTCTGATGATTTATGCACATATGCACTTGATAACTCTCCCAGCTTTTTGTAGTGTGGTAATTTCTGTCCCTTTGTTTTTTTTTATGATCTGAAGTGTGGTAATTATGTAGTAGTTCACCTGATAACCTTTTTCTGACAGTGTTGTAATTATACAGCAATGCAGCTGGTATCTTTTTTATGAAAGTGTGAAAATCATATAGCAATGCACCTGATAACTTTTTCATGAAAGTGTGGTACTCATATAGTAATGCACCTGATAACTTATTTATGCCTTGCAATGAGGTTCTTCTCAATAATGTGGTATTTGTGTGCTTATGTACTTGGTGATATAATGTTTTAACAGTGTTTTAAGTGTCTACTTATGTCCCCTGCTAACTTGTGTGCATACATTCCTCTATTGTTTCATGTGTTTTCTTTTTTTTTCACAGCAAAATATTGGCAATGTAAAAAACCTCAACTGGTGCAAATTTATTGCGGATCAGCTTCACAAAGCTCTTTCAAAAGGAAAGCCTACGACAGGCTGCCTCCTATTCTACAATGTTAGTCCCCTTATTCTTGTTTTTTGTTCCCATGATTTTTGGATTGTATATCTTTTTCCGCCAAACAGGTAGATTTGTAATGATCTTTTCTATTTTTCCAGCTTCTGTATATAGATGCTATTGACTTAACTGGCCTTGGTATCATCTTGCCTAATGGTCCTTTTGCAATTAATGTGTGGACGAATGAGTTGGCATCGAAAGTTCTCCGGATGGATGTCCAGAAGGACAAGCTTTCTTATGGGAAATTACCGGTAATTTCCCATTTTATCATTTTTCTTACCTTCTATGTATTGCCATCAGTTTTATAACGATTTTTACTTGTTTTATCATATTTATTTCAGCTTAAGCCCCAATATGGCCAAGACTATTGCTTATTTGGTGGCTTGCAAGGTCTAGATAAATTCATGCGTGTTCATGCACCCCAAAACTGTTCTGAACAGGTTATTTACCCTTTTTTGTGTGTTTGATTATTTTTCTTTTTCCATTTCCTGGTAAAAACTGTTATAAATACCTGGTAACTTTTACTGTTTTTAGGATGATAACTTTTTTCTCCTAGTTTGGATTCTCACTTTGGATTAACTTTGTTTCGAACTTATTTTTGTGTGGTATTTTTAGTAATTGTTTGTATGTTAATCAATGTTTCTCACAACCCTATTTATTTTGTTTTTTCATTCTTGTTTTTTCTATCAGAAACTTGCTAAAGCTTCTGCTATTGTGGGCCGCTTTTCGTCTGGCATGGTTGGCCTCATCGGTGGTCTTGTTAATGAGTTCATGTCCTTGGATTGTGAAGACAGCTCATGGATGTCCCGTGTGTTAGAGAGCCAACTCAAGGGTTTATCTTCTGCCGCCGGGAATACTGCTGGGAAGACTGCGAGCACCCGTCTTGCATCCCGTTCACGTGAAGTAAAAGATTCCGGCAAGCAAACTGTTGAAGGTTCAGATTCTGATCATGAGGTTGATGATGGTGGCGGTGATGGTCACTCTGATGAAGATCTAGATTTTCACGTTCATTACCATCATTCTTCAGGTGGACCGAACACCCATGAGGCTTCAGGTAGTGGGGGTAGTGCTGGACCGAGTGCCCATGTTGCTTCAGGTAGTGGCACAGCGAATCCAGATGTGGATGCAACTATGTTCGCAACTGCCACAGTGTCTGTAAGGTCAGCTGGAATTGATGGAACTACTACTGCAGGAACTGATCAACCTCTCAAGTCTCAGATTATGCTCACTTCACGTTCTGGTGATGTATCTAGTGATGGATTGCATAACCAGCCACATATGACGGATACTCAAAACGAGGCTGCTGTTGATGCTTCCGTGAAGAGGTGCGGTTCTTCTCTTGTCCGTAACTTGGGTAAGCAATATGTCAGGCGTCGCAAGAAATTACGCCTCCCTTCTCCGCCGATGGCCACTGGTACAACTGTTTCTGACCAGCCGTCGTTGGATGATACACATTGTTCTATCAAGGCAATCGTCATCAAAGAGCTTGCCATTGTATGCCCTGATAAGGGCACTAACTCAGTAATTGCCTATCCTACGCGGAAGAAGCAACATCCTAAAAAGTGAGTTTCTTATCATCTGGTAGTTGAGTTCTTTTTATTTCATTTTTTATATTGCATTTTTGTTCATATTTAGTTGTTGTTACTCTTTTGTGTTATAACTTCTGCCAGCACCTACCTTCTGAAAATTAGTAGTAACTCTGTGTGTAAATTGTTTATTCCTTAATAAGCATGTGTTCTTGTCTAAAATGAATAGTAATAATATCACGGTGATAACTTTAGTTCTTTATCTGAACAGTATGTAGTTTTAACCCTGTTTTGCATGATAATTTTAGTGATTATACGCTGGTAAGCATTTGTTATTTGTCTATGGTAACAATTTTCTCACGTGCAATATATCCTTTTCAAATAATAAATTTTCAGGGGTTCCAATGCTCCACTTATTAGTGTTGCCGACCTTCAGCAATCGCGGTCTACCAGTGTGGGTGTCACTTCTGAGGTTGTACCTAGTAATCTTACCCTATCTCCGGCAGATGTTGACTCGTCTGACACGTCACGCAGGTAATTATGAATGCTATTTTTTCTCACTATATGAAATCTAAATTATTTTTTCTATTTTTTATTTTTCTTTGGTAAATTAGGTGAATGTACACCGATAATTTAACTTTTTTTACGCGTGGCATTGTAAACTGTATGCAAAGTGCTGTTAGTTTTTACAGTCAAATCTGTTATAAGTTTACTTTTATTTTTAGCATGATAAATTTGTTTGGTAACTTTTACATACAATGTGAATACAATATGGTAACTAAAGTTTTATTAGCTGGTAACTAATGTCAATATAAGCTGGTAACTAATGTTATTTTTGCTGTTGTACAATACAAATATAACCTGATAACTAATGTCAATATAAGCTGTTAACTGATGTCAATATAAGCTGGTAACTAATGTCATTTTAAGCTGGTAACTAATGTTATTTTTGCTGTTGTACAATACAAATATAACCTGGTAACTAATGTCAATATAAGCTGTTAACTAATGTTTTTTTAAGCTGGTAATGTTTTCTTTTCTTGTGTGTAGTCAGAAGACCAAGGTTACTGTGAGAAAGGTTTCAAAGTCTTCTAAAGTTGCAGCTGCAACTATATCTTCTCCTCGTGTTGCTTCCAAGGATGCGAAAGATGATTTCAAAGACTCGCCCGTGGTCAGTTCTCCTCGTGTTGGAGCTGTGGATGAGCTCGCGGAAGTAGCCATTATTACTCAAGCGGTAGAAGAGATTGCCAATGTTGTTATTGGCACTGAAGCTGAAACTTCTGCTGATCAACCTCAAGTAATTGCTCATCCAGTGAGCGCTGCCGTAGCTGAAACTTCTGCTGATCAACCTCAAGTAATTGCTCATCCAGTGAGCGCTGCCGTAGCTGAAACTTCTGCTGATCAAGATCAAGGAATTGCTCCTCCAATGAGCGTTGGCGTAGCTGAAGATGTCCAAGCTCTTGTTAAAATACCTTGTGTTGTTCAAGCTCCAGTTGAATCTGCCCAATCCAATGTGGCAGAACCAGTTGAAACTGAAGATGCATTGTTTGTTGAAGCTCAAGTTGGGGATGACCGAGTCGCTGCCGCCCAAGAATTCAGCACTAATGAAGATGTAGAAGATGTTGTTGCTGAGAGGCCCTACTGGGATTTCACCCCACCATCTTGCTCTCTTGGCATAGATTTTGGCCCCACACCGCCCGGACCAGATATTAATACGACAGTCATAGTCCCAGCTGCAGTACCAACACCGCCCCCAACTGTTGTTTCGACAACTCATGTACCAGTAGTTGACCCAACCATTAACAATGCTCCCCAAGACCGAGCAGCAGCATCCCCAATTGATGAGATGGCGGCAAATGCAGGAGATAATCCTGTTGACTCCAAGCTGGTTTCATGCTCTGAGCCTGTCGACCTTGGTAAGTGAAGGCATATACGTGTCTTCGCTTTATCACAAAAGATTGATGGGATGGATGTCTGCTTTTCGAAGACCCTGTTTATGCTTTTAGTTTGATCCTTGTGTGTATATTTATGCTGTTTTTATCCTTTTTATGGACAACCCCCCCCC
>NC_041381.1:95014982-95035545 GCF_002162155.2 Triticum dicoccoides
ACATTCGCTCTCTTTTTTTTTATGCTCATTTGGATGTATTATATGTGATTATTATTGTTCATTAACCCTGGTAACTTTTACTAACATCTGACTGATAATTATTGCGCTCTCTACTTGTATCTGATAATTATATTGCTCTATCGTACGGTAACTTTTTAACTGATCTGATAACCTTTTTGCGAATGTGGCGCTGGTATTTTTCGTTTTGTTTTAACAAGATACCTACATGTTTTCATTTTTTCGCTAACTAGTTACTTAAACGGTTACATTTTTCTGATCTCTCCTGATAACTTCTGCTAGCACCATGCTGGTAATTTCAACCCTTCTATTTATTTATCCCTGGTAACTTTTACTAACATCTGACTTATACTTACCGCGCTCTACTTTTAACTGATAATTATAGTGCTCTACATGAAAGATATTGTACCTTGTTTGCAGCTTTTCATTTTTATCGTATGGTAATTTTCACCATGATAACCTTTGTGAATGTTGCGCTGGTAACATTTTATTATCACACCCTGATAACTTCTGCTACCACCATGCTGATAACTTCAACCCTCTTTTTCTTTTATTGTTACTGGAAATACCCCCCCCCCTTTCCCTACACGCACACAACAGACCATTTTTAATACATTCATGCTGCCCCTTTAACTATCCTGACCCCCCTCATTTTCTTCCCTTTTTCTCTCTACAGTAATTATATCATCATTCTTTAATATCTATCACCTTTTTTCTTTAGTTGTTTTTCCACATAATTGACTTCTCAAACTGACCTGATTGCAACTTTTTGAAGATCGTCGAGTTCGAGTTTATGATGCAGATGTTGAAGACGACGATATAATTATGTGGGTTGAAGAAGTCGAACGTGCCACTGCTATAGCAAAAGCAAATAACGCTTCTGTAAAAGGTAGTGATAGGAAGATTTTTTTTAACAAACATTTCTTACTGCCAACCTTGATAACATCATTATGTTTCATGTTGATAATTTACTGTTCTAAACTCTAATAAGTTCTTTTCTTTTTTGTTTCCCCATACTATTTTTTGTCACCAATCCAAACTCGGATAACTCCCTTCACTTTTCTTCTAGACCACCCCATCATCCCTGAATTTGTTACACCAATTATTCAACATCCCAATGGTAATAATTCAGCCAGTGTGACTCCTAAATCGTACATTCGGAAAGTGAGGGTAAGCCGTCCATCGCAGTTCCTTCTGCCTCCATATTGTGGCCTCACAGCATCTGCACTCGAAGAGGTTATTTACGCAGAAGTTATCAAGCACACCACTGATTCAGTTGACTCCAGGATAAAACAGTAATGACATTTACTATTTTCCTTTTCTATATTATTTTCACCTCGCATTGGCAAAACATTGGCTTATATACTATTTTTTCTTTGTTTGTTTTCCAGTATTAGGGTTATTAACATCGATGGGCGGTGGGTCACACTGGAGGAGCTTGCTAATAGTGTAATAGAAGGTGGACAAGTTTCGAATAACATTGCAGAACTCCACATCCGAACTCTTTCTGATTCTGTACCCCCAGGGAAGATCATCTTTCCATGGTTGCTGTCAGTATATCTTCTCATATGTGATTTCACGAGCAAGTTCCTACTCAAACATTTTCGTCGTGATGTAAACTACATACTTAGTCACCAAAATCAGGTACATTTGTTGATGTAAACTACATACTTTTCTGCTTTTTAAATCCTACAAGCTGTTTTTTAATTGGTATAATAGGCAATTTTATTATGCTGTTAATTTGGTTCTGTCACACATTGTACCACTAAAGAATTTACTATCCGTTGGTAACTTTTGTGTATGCCTACTGGTAACATATGTTGTCTGTACTCTGATAACTTGCTTTTTTAACTGTAAATGCATTGGTAACTTCTTGTTTTCATGTGTTCACATTTTTGTAACAGCTTCTGTTTCCAACACTGCAAAAGTTGGGACCTCTACCAAAGGACGGGCATTGGTATGTCTTGTGCCTTAATCTTAAGGCAAAACGATTTGAAGTTCTTGATTCCCTTCGTACACAAGATAGCCCTTCACTCATCACACATGCGACAAAGCTTATGAATGGTATTAAAAAAGCCTGGTTGATTGCATACAAGGACTCGAGTAAGCAGATTCAAGGCTATGATCTTGTGTACATCGATGTATTCAAACAGAATAATGGGTTAGTTTTTTTGGCTAGTACTCCATCATCTTTTTCCCATCTAAATACCTGGTAACTTAGTAGTGTAGCATTTTTAAAGGTCGTTCACCTTTTTGCATATCTTAGTTTGCTTTTAACACATTTTTTTGTTTTCTCCTTACAGTACTGATTGCGGTTTCTTCGCATTCAAGATCTTGGAGTTCTGGGATGGTAAAAATATCCCGGCAATAACTCAGGAGCAGATCCCGGCGCTGAGGAAAATATTGACAAGCATGTGGCTGGACCATCCTCTTAACAAATGCACGCAATGGCGCTATCACTTGTTCAACAATGAGTAATTGAGGTGAGGAATTTGCACCAATATAAGTTTGAATTTATGTAACGATGATAGTTTTATACATTTTTTGGGCTGATTACTATATTTTTTTCTATACAATTTCGGTGATAACTTATGTTAGTCAGAGCTGATAACATCCTTTATTAGGTTCTGATAACTTTCTTTTTCACGGCGTCGTAACATTTTGCTCACAAACAAAGAACGATAACTAATCTCATTCTCTTTTCTGAAAATCCCCATTACATTTTGGATGATAACTTTCCTGTTTTCAGTGCTGATAACTTTTCATTACATGGCGTCACGACATCGTTTACACAATAAAATGGGTAAAATTGATAAGTAAAATCGATAACTTGCACTTCAATGCCCATCTAAGTTTTTGCACTTCAAGTTTCTCAGTGCGGGATGGGTGAGGTACATTTGCGTTTATCATGTTTTGTTGACCCGCATACTCTACATTTCCTCTCTTTTTTGGTTTTGCAATGTCAAATGGGTGCTGAAATCTTTTCTCTTTTGGACGCCCTTTCGTAGTAGACTTTGCTGGGTCTAGTACCACTCTTGTGTTTGATGATTGGGATCCCTCTGTATGTGAGCCCTGGAACTGAAAAATATTGCCAGACACATGCATGACAGGAATGCTTCCTTGATGCGCTACTGGGACCCCTTCAGTGGCCCTAGTCCATGGTGGTGAAGAAATCATTTGTGCTTCCTTTCCCTCATCTTTTTCCTTTCTTGCTTTCTTTAGCTGCCTCTTTTTTAGCGCATCCATGTCATCTCTGAAAGCATCAACGTGTTTCCTTGCCAATGCCATCCCTTCATCAGTAGTGCAAGCGTCTTTTGCTTGTTCCTTGAAATCATTCAGAATAGATGTATATCTCATGATATTTTTTCCTTCCTCTGTCATACCCTTCTTAACTGTTGGCTGTTGGTAATCAGGCTCAACAAGATCCTCCTCTGGGTCCCATGTCCACCTATCTAGGATATACCTCCTTGGTATCTCGTAGACTCCAATCTGTTCCAATACTCGTAGTATGTGTGCGCACAACAGCCCATCGCGATGGAACTTGCAGCAAGTGCATGAGTATACCCCTTCATCCTTGTTTGCTTGCACATGGTAGTCCCTATCCCCATATTTTGGTAGTATGCCTCGGAGCGACCACATCCTGAATGTTCCATCTTGCAAAGTGTCGCATCCGTAAGCAGTCTTTAGCTTCATCTCTACCTGGAACTTGGAGAACAGATTTTGTGTGTATATCCCTCGCATCTGCAACTCGATTGGGTTCAATGAATACATGTCTGCCTCTTTGTAAATTGTGTCCACTTGCTCTTTCGCCACAGCCACCATTACTTTCTCCTGTATTGCAGTGTATTGTGTTGCGAATTCAATCAATGAGTTGTTGGGGTTCACGTACTTCTTGAGCACAGCATTGAATCCCTCGCTCCTTGCAGTTGTCTGCAAGAACGGAAAAAAATGCTTCATGTAGTAACACCGGGGCCCAACATTTCCTGTTTTCCCACAGCCAGTGAAAATGTTCGTTGTCGGTCTGGCCATATACATCCATCATTTCCCATCATTTGTTTTCAAACTCTTCCTCTGTGACACACAAAACATGAGATAATTATAACATCAGACACAATCAATGGTAATTAAAGTACAAGTATGTTGGTAACTTTCCCTAGTTTTCATATGGTAATTTCATGGAACCAATTTCCCATATCTTTTTTTTGCATGGGACAATTATAACATCAGACACAATCAATGGTAATTGAAGTACAAGTATGCTGGTAACTTTCCTTAATTTTCATATGGTAACTTCATGGAACCAATTTCCCATATTTATTTATTTTTGCATGGGACAATTATAACATCAGACACAATCAATGGTAATTAAAGTACAAGTATGCTGGTAACTTTTCTTAGTTTTCATATGGTAACTTCATGGGACAATTCCCCATATCTTTTTTTGCATTGGACAATAATAACATCAGACACAATCAATGGTAATTAAAGTACAAATATGCTGGTAACTTCTCTTAGTCAACAAATGGTAATTAAAATGGGTCAATAGAGTAGGTATGTACCAGTCAAGCTGTTGTCGACACAGTCTTTGAATGCTTTGTTTAGTGGTTTATCATCAGCCATAAGCTTCCCAAGTTTTTCCTGTGCCTTCTTCATTATATGCCAGCGGCAATTTCTGTGTATAATGTTCAAGAAGACCTCGTCGATCGCACTCCTCATTGCAAAGTCCTGGTCTGTGATGATGTTTTTTGGGGCAACACCACCCATTGCATGGAGGAATGTGTTAAAGAGCCACACAAAGTTCTCCTTTAGTTCGTTTCGAATGAAGCCACACCCAAACTGAATGGATTGACCATGGTTATTAATTCCAATGAATGGTGCACACGGCATCTTGTACATGTTTGTCATGTCTGTTGTGTCGAACGACAAACAGTCATTATACTTTGCATATGCCCTGCGTGATGCACCATCTATCCAGAACAAGTTTTCAACCCTGTCCTCATCATCAAGTTTGATTCTCCAGTAGAAATATGAGTCTTTGGCCCTCATCTCTTGGAAGTACGCAATTGTGCTCCCAACGTTCTTGTGGCGGTGCTCTAAGCGGAATTTAGCTCGTTGATTAGCAATGTCTTGTGTCGTGTAAGGTACGTCTTGAGCGCTTCCGTAGAACCATGACATCAGCTGCATCTGCCTCGCAGTCTCAATGTTGCATCTGTGCAGAACCCTCAAGAAGTCCTGCTCCTCCTTCGGAATGTACCGATGTGATGATAAGAATTTTGTTAGGGACGTTTTTTTGATCAGGGGGTGATTGTGGTTGTCCTCGAAACGGGCAACAGTCCACCATGCATCATCGTGGGTTAGGTACATGTGTGCTTGACATTCAGTCCTAACAACTTTCTTTTTTTTCCTCTTCTTCACAATGCTGGCTGGGTTTTCCACATTTTGCAGCTCATCCCTGTCCTTGCGTCGTTTGCCATATTTTGTACAAACTATGAGCACCCTGCTTATAGTTCCATCCACCCTCTCTTTCTTGAATTGCTGCCTAATTGCAAAGCCAGTCCTGCGCGCATAGATGCTGTAGTGGTCACGTGCGCTCTCCAGTGTGTCAAATTTTGTCCCTTGTAAAGGTTGCTTAGGTGTGGAATATGCCTCCATGTTGCTGCCTTCCATATCAGCGTCGATCCCAGCAGATTCTGGAGTTGTTGGTTCGCTTATTGTCTGCTCTCCAAGGCTCCCAGCTCATGTGCTTGCATTTGTTCCAGCACTATGTGCATTTGTTCCAGCACTGGGCAAGTTGTTGTTTGCGCTCATTGCCCGAGCTCCTGCATTTTGGCCTGGTAGATTAGTGTAATATTTCACGATAAATAACAATTCTCCATCATGGTAATTTTCAAACCCACTTCAATAGTAAAGTATTCTTTTCTGACTAAAAATAACCCTGGTAATTTGTATAGTCTTGAACCTGGTAATATGTGTGCCCCAATGCTGGTAATTTTCAACCCCACTTCAATAGTAAAGTATTCTTTTTTCTGTCTAAAAATAACCCTGGTAAATTTGTATATTATTGAACCTGGTAATATGTGTCCCCTAATGCTGGTAATTTTCAAACCCAATTCAATAGTGAAGTCCTTGTGTTTTTCATTCCATGACTATATGTAAACACAAATGCTGGTAATTTTACCTGTTTCCGTGATGCTTGCACAATTGTTGCTTGGTGTGCGCGCTGCACTGTCCTCTTCATGCATTCTCCCTCCTCCTGCAGCATCTACATTTTCTCCTCTAGTAGTATCCATTTATCTACTCCTGCTTCATTGTTTTTACGTTTCATGTTAGCATACATTTACATGTGTTGACTCTTATTTTTAAACTCATTGTTCTGTTTACTATTTACACAGTTGTTTGAAGGCAAGAATCGCAGGGTTGATTGGGAAGAACACTAAACAGGACAATTACAGTACATGATAGTAAAAGACACCCCTTTTCTTTATCAAATTATAGTAGTCAGCTAAAGTGCATGATATTTTTACTATGTAATTATTAAGCAGAATTATGTAGAGATGAGTCTTGATTCTTACCAGGTTTGAGTTGATGTCTTTTGTTGATTCTCTGGAGATGTTTGCCTGGTGATTTTGCCTCTTTAATTTCTGTTTGTCTGCTCTCTTTGATCCTCCCGTTTGCCTGGTAATTTCTTGAGATGTTTGCCTGGTAATTTCTGTTGATTCTCCCGTTTGATCCAGATCTGGATGAGGGGTAGGGGGAGGGGTGGGTGGGTGATGGGAAGCGTCGTGCGGGTGGTGGGGAGCGTGTGAGAGATCGGCCTTATACGTTGATCAGCCTGGTAATTTCTTGAGATGTTTGCCTGGTAATTTCTGTTGATTCTCCCGTTTGATCCAGATCTGGAGGAGGGGTAGGGGGAGGGGCGGGTGGGTGGTGGGAAGGGTCGTGCGGGTGGTGGGGAGCGTGTGATCGGCCTGGTAAGTGGGCTGGTGGTCTGCCTGGTAACTGGGCTTCTGACCGGCCTGGTAAGTGGGCTTCTGGCCGGCCTGGTAAGAGGGACGATCGAGATGCTGGTCAGTGGGAGGGCGATCAAGGCTGTTTCCTGGTCGGCCTGGTAAGCGGGAGGCAGATTTGCTATCGGGCAACCCGTTGCCAAATATCGCTCTCCTTGAAAGAAATCAAATATGCATTACTAATCGCAAGCGGATAGGACAAAAAAACACTTTTGTTCCGGTCTGGCGCGTGGCCTCATTTCCGTGTCCCCAACTCGTCGGATTCCGACGGTAGCTTTACGGTCTCGAACCGAGTCGAGAACGGACACACATGCACATAGCGATCGAGCTACTATAGTCTATAAATATGTGCCGCGAGGTATCTCGTGGACTCATCTTTTCTTCATCTCCATCAAACAAGCTATCGATCGACAGCTCCCTCTCGCGCGTGGGCGTGGTGGCTGATCCACGGCCGGAAATCAATGGCAGCAGCAGCTCTTCTTCCGCCGCTGCTCCCGACGCCGCCCAGGAGCGAGATGCTTCCGATCCTCCCGACGCCGCCCAGGAGCAAGATGCTGCCGCTGTTGCCGACGCCGCACGGTCTGGTCCTCACCATGCTGGTGTCCGCCATGGCAGGCCGCGTCGACTTCGTCCAGAGGTGGGACTGGAACAAGAAGGGCTAGAAGCCTTGCAGCTCCATCTGCTCCTCGTCGCCGTCATCCTCCGAGGGCAGCGAGAGCACCGATCGTGCCGACTCCGTCGAGAGATGGGACTGGAACAAGAAGTGCAAGAAGCCATGCAGCTCTATCTGCTCCTCCTCGTCGTCCTCTTCGTCGGAGAGCAGCGGGAACACCGGTCGTGCCGACTCCGTCGAAAGGTGGGACTCGGACAAGAAATACAACAAGAAGCCCCGCACCACCATGCCGTCGTCGTCGTCGTCATACAGCGCCGGCAGCCCCGGACGCGCCGACTCCGTCTGAACGCTGGGACAGCAAGAAGAAACTCGTGACCTCGTGCAGCGCGTCCCTGCCCACAGATCGCGGACGCCATGACGACGGCAACAAGAAGCGCCTGCCTAGCCCTAGCCGCCCGTCCTCGGCGTTGCACAAGAAGCCCCGCCCGGAGCAGACGGAGAAGCTGCCTCGGACTACAAAGACGCCGGCGCTAGCCACGACACCGCAGAAGGCCATTTTTCGCCGGGTCCAACTTTCACGCCTCGCCGGATCCGAGCATGCTCCCCATGCCGCCCTTCTTTCTGCTGGCACGTTCGCGTGCGCTCTGTACAAGTCATTAAGTCCATTACAGCGATCTAGTTCCTTTGCTTTGTGATGAGGAGTAGTGCTGTACGTAGTAGGATGCGGAATTCAATTGTAATCCCTTTTGTTTCATTCATCTCGTGGTGAAATATATAGGAAGGATGTTTTAATTTTCATGAATCTGTTCATGGTCATTTCTCTGCAGCATAATTTCATCAACTTTTATAATGTACGTTCAACTTGAAGTGCACCAGCTCAGTACAGTTTGCATGGATATATAGCAGAGGAGTAGGTTTCGGGTTCCACAGCTTTTCTTCCTTGTAAGTGGATGGTACATGACCTGAAGTCTCGAAAGTAGAAACATTAGATCCATTATTTTGTCCGTAAACTTTAATGTGTTACAAACTTCGGTAGTAGAACCACAATATCTTACTATCATGTGTTCATGCATTCAGAATTAGTAAGCAAGGCTGTGCTTATTCATGTATTAGTTCATTGCACATGCAGTTTCCTTTAATTCAGTTATGTGACGACCGAGAAGCGAGATGCAGAAACAGTTCTTGCAGATATAAACACGCCCATTTCCTCATGATAAAGTTGAAGTTGAGCTTGTTTGTGGGTGAATCGAATGCAATTATTAATTGCTTTCGGCTGTAGTTGGAGACAGATGCTGTTGCTAATAGTTAAGCTAACTGAAGCCAATGCAGTACAACAGCAACAAAGGGTAGAGTAGCAGAGAGAAACGAGACGGATCATAGGTATACTGTGCCGTCACTACGAAGCACTCAAGATTCTCGCTCGTACACCAGCTCACCTCCGGCCTCCTCTACTCTAGCATCCTTACTGCACTTCAAAATTCCAACAAAAATTTGAACCAAATGAATGCAAACGCAGGAATTGCATTGAGAAATGCTTTTTTTGGATAAAAAACAGCAAGGTAAGAGCATCTACAACCGGACCTCTCAAAATCACCCTATACGTCCGGGGGATGACCCGGTCACGAAATTGTCATGCAACAACCCCCTATACTCAGCCCAAACGTCTGGGCTGTCTTGCATCCTTAAACCCAGCCAATATGTGAGGCAGATATGGGGCAGACTAGAAGTGGTCGCCACATCAGATTGGACACGCTCGACCCACCCCATCCCCATAGAAACCCCATTTCATCCCCAACTGGACCCAACCCCTAGCTCACTCTCGTCCTCTCCATTCTACTTCACACTCCACTCCCGTCCGCTCCCCCTCCCCGACAGGCCGAGTCGACATCAACCCACCGACCTCCTCTGTCCACACCGTCTTTTTCGGCACACTAGCATTCGTCATTGGCCACCTTGGCGGCTTTGCGTTTGCATCCCGCCACCTCGGCTGATCGCATCCGCGGAGAGCTCTACAACGCCTTCACCATCGACCTTTGGAGCAGGAGGTATCTTTAGGCGTCATATTTCTGTGGCCACGTACCAACAAGCGATGGGGCATCTTCAAGCCGCAGATTTTTGTGGCCACGTACCAACAAGTGATGCAAGCGCTGAGGGAGTCCTTGATAAGGGGGTATCCGGACAACCGGACTATATAATTTGGCCGGACTATTGGACTATGAAGATACAAGATTGAAGACTTCGTCCCGTGTCCGGATGGGACTCTCCTTTGCGTGGAAAAAAAACTTGGCGATTCGGATGTTAGATCTCCTTCTCTGTAACCGACTCTATATAACCCTAGCCTCCTCCGGTATCTATATAAACCGGAGGGTTTAGTCCGTAGGACAACAACAATGATAATCATAGGCTAGCTCCTAGGGTTTAGCCTCTACGATCTCGTGGTAGATCAACTCTTGTAGTACTCATATCATCAAGATCAATCAAGCAGGAAGTAGGGTATTACCTCCATCGAGAGGGCCCGAACCTGGTTAAAACATCGTGTCCCCTGCCTCCTGTTACCATTAGCCTTAGACGCACAGTTCGGGACCCCCTACCCGAGATCCGCCGGTTTTGACACCGACATTGGTGCTTTCATTGAGAGTTCCTCTGTGTCGTCGCTGTAAGGCTCGATGGCTCCTTCAATCATCAACAGCAACGCGGTCCGGGTGAGACGTTCCTCCCCGGACAGATCTTCGTGTTTGGCGGCTTTGCACTGCGGGCCAATTCGTTTGGCCATTTGGAACAGATGGACAGCTACGCCTCTAGCCATCAGGTCAGATTCGGAAACTTGAATTACACGGCCGATATCCGCTGGGACTTGATTTTCGACGGATTCGTGCCTACGCCAGGAGCGCCGAACGGTCACAACGAGCATGACTTAGATCTGCTGTCGGACAGTATTCAGGACATCGCACCTGCAGTAGCTCCGAACCTAAATCCGGGGCAGATCGCGTTGTCCGAGGACGGGTGGATGGACCCCGCCCCGGAGGCTGCATACTCTTCGGAGGTAGAGCCGAACACAGACTCCACCTCTGAGGAAGCCTATGTCACCGGGCCCCCGGACTTGTGTCCGGTCGTAGGTTCCGGGCCGCGCGCATCCGAGCCCATCGAATCCAATTGGGCTTCGGTAATGGAGTTCACCGCTGCGCATATCTTTCAGCACTCGCCCTTCGGCGACGTGCTGAATTCATTAAGGTCTCTCTCTTTGTCACGAGGCTCTTGGACGAACTATGTCCGGCTCGAATGGGAAGCAGGCGATGAAGAAATCCGTTACCCACCCACCACCCACTTCATTGCCACGGTCAATGATTTGACCGACATGCTTGACTTCGACTCCGAAGACATCGACGGCATGGATGACGATGCAGGAGAAGAACAGGAACCACCGCCCATAGGGCGCTGGACAACCACCTCCTCGTATGATATATACATGGTGGACACTCCCAACGAAACTAATGCCGATGAGGCAACAGAGGATAACCTCTTAGGGAAGAAATCAAAGCATGGGCGTCATCGGTGCCGCTCTAAGCCCCGCCACAGCAATACCGGCACAGAAAACAATCCGGATGGTGCCGAAGATGAATACAATCCCGGTCAGCCTGCCTTCGAACAGGCCGAACAGGAAGACGGGCAGGTTAGCCCAGATGAATAGGCAACGGACGGTTACTTGGAGGACAACTATATGCCTCCCTCCGAAGACGAGGTAAGCCTCGGCGACGACGAATTCGGCGTGCCTGAGGATCCCGTAGAGCAGGAGCGCTTCAAGTGTCAGCTTATAGCCACTGCAAGAAGGCTGAAAAAGAAGCAGCAGCAGCTCCAAGCTGATTAAGATCTGCTCACAGACAGATGGACCGAGGTCCTGGCAGCCCAGGAATACGGACTCGAGCGCCCCGCCAAAGGTTACCCAAAGCACAAGTTTCTACCCCAACTCGGGGAGGAGGTCCTAGAGCCTACATTACCAGCACATGACGGGGCTGACCGGCCACCTCGTGGCTGAGATAAAACGGCGTACCAGCCCGCACCCCCACGCCAATACACTACGGCCCGGGGCAATATGCAGGACCTGCGAGATATATTGGAAAATAAAGCAGGACAACCAAGATCGATCTACGGATCACGGGGGCGCGCCCCAGCACATGACGATGACCGTCATGCCGGATACATTAACAACAAGTCCGACCAGGCCGAACATAACAGACCAGACTTACTCGAATTGCGTAGTAACATAGCCCGGCATAGAGGTGCCGCACACCCCCTCTGCTTCACGGATGAAGTAATGGATCACGAATTCCCAGAAGGTTTTAAACCCATAAACATCGAATCATACGATGGCACAACAGACCCCGCGGTATGGATCGAAGATTTCCTTCTTCACATTCACATGGCCCGCGGTGATGATCTACATGACATCAAGTATCTCCCCCTTAAACTCAAAGGACCGGCCCGACACTGGCTGAATAGCCTGCCGGGAAATTCCATCAGCAGTTGGGAAAACCTAAAGGACGCGTTCCTCGACAACTTCCAAGGCACTTACGTGCGACCACCGGATGCTGATGACTTGAGTCACATTACCCAACAGCCCGGAGAGTCGGCCAGGAAATTCTGGACTCGGTTCCTAACTAAAAAGAACCAAATTGTCGACTATCCGGACGTCGAAGCCTTGGCGGCCTTTAAGCATAATATCCGCGACGAGTGGCTCGCTCGACACCTCGGCCAAGAAAAACCAAAGTCCATGGCGGCCCTCACGATACTCATGACCCGCTTTTGCGCGGGCGAGGACAACTGGCTGGCTCACAGTAGCACCACGCCAAGAAACTCCGGCACTTCAGATGTCCGCGACAGTAACAGCAAGCCACGTCGCAACAGACATAAGCGTCGAAACAATGATGACAACACCGAAGACACGACAGTCAACGCTGGATTCAGTGGCTCTAATCCGGTCAGCGGAAAAAGCTGTTCAAAAGAAACAACCTGGGATCGTCCAGCCTGGACCGCATACTCGACCGCTCGTGCCAAATTCACGGCACCCCTGATAAGCCAGCCAACCACACTAACAGGGATTGCTGGGTGTTCAAACAGGCCGGCAAGATAAACGCTGAAAACAAGGACAAGGGGCTGCACAACGATGATGACGAGGAGCCCCGGCGTCCGAACACTGGGGGATAGAAGAAATTTCCTCCTCAGGTGAAAGTGGTAAACATGATCTATGCCACCCACATTCCCAAACGGGAACGAAAGCATGCACTAAGGGATGTCTATGCGATGGAGTCAGTCGCCCCAAAGTTCAACCCATGGTCATCCTGTCCGATCACTTTCGATCGCAGGGACCACCCTACCAGCATCCGTCACGATGGCTCAGCCGCATTGGTCCTTGACCCAATCATCGACGGATTCCACCTCACACGAGTCCTTATGGACGGTGGCAGTAGCCTGAACCTTCTTTATCAGGACACAGTGCGCAAAATGGGCATCGATCCATCGAGGATCAAACCGACCAAAACCACTTTCAAAGGTGTAATTCCAGGTGTAGAGGCTCGTTGTATGGGCTCAATAACATTGGAAGTGTTCTTCGGATCCCCGGATAACTTCCGAAGCGAGGAGTTAATCTTTGATATCGTACCTTTCCGTAGTGGCTATCATGCACTGGTTGGACGAACCGCATTCGCTCGATTCAATGCGGTACCACACTATGCATACCTCAAGCTCAATATGTCAGGACCTCGCGGGGTTATAACAGTCAATGGAAACACAGACCGCTCTCTCCGTACGGAAGAGCACACTGCGGCCCTTGTGGCAGAAGTACAAAGCAGCCTTCTCCGGCAGACCGCCAATTTGGTGATGACAACCCCGGACACCGTCAAGCGAGTCCAGAGTACTTTGCAACAGGATGGTCTGGCACGCCAAGAGCGCGATTAGCAATCCGGCCTCCGCCCTAGCCCCACTCAGGCAGCATTTGTGCCGTGTGTACATAATTATGCACTCAAAATATCATGGGCATAGGCGGAGGCACAACGACAAGGCGGTCCACAGTGCGGTTCAACCGCCATGAGACACGCATACCTTCATAACCTTCTTTCTCTTTCAGGATCCTACTTTCGGGCAGCCCCTTCAGAGAACCTGATCATCGGACTCATCATAGGAGGGAAAACCAAGGAGGCAAGAGGCTTCACATACAAAGGGAATACCCAGGTGGTCTCTCTTAATGATCGTTATACCCCGCATGCGGCCCGCCCTTGGATAGGACATGTCAAATAGTCCTATTTGTTTCTGCTTAACGCATTAATTATACCCATACACTTTGACGTATCATTCAAATAACAACGGGAAACAATATACAGTGTCAGCTTATTATTTCTATCTTCATGTTCTCCCTTTTATGTTTATATTGCATCCGTACACTTTGGTACGTTCAGTTTGCCAGGGGCTTCTTATGGCGCCCCATAATACGGCAAGATAAGTTCGAACACTTTCGACAATGCGGCACCCCGAACTTATAGCATTATATGCATCAGCTCCGAATCATGTCTTGGATCAATAGTTGGGTTTGCCCGGCTCCCTTGTTTTGGTACCTTACGTTCCGTTATATCGGCTAAGGTAGCGCAGGGAGAACTACTGCGATTGTGTCCCGGTTCTTCCGAACGAGCACCTTAGTAGAGAAAGCCGAAAAGTGATTGTCATGATGTGGCGAGACCTGGTACCGTTTGTGAGGTCTTAAATCCTTAAAGATTTTTTCCGCTTCAGGCGAGGAATCGGCCTTGTCCGATTTAGGCATGTATAGCACCCAAATTTGGCTTTCCGAATACTAGGGGCTTCACCGGAATTTAAAATTGTAGACTTCTATGGCTAAGTAAGAGTTATAAAGCCGGATAGTCCGATTGCCTTGTTCGCTGCGCTAAACAACTCCTTAATGGACCAAAAATTTGGATAAAGAGTGTTTGGGTTTTCCCACGAACACCCCAACACTAGTTACATGGGGACGGAAACCGACGACTGGCCTACTTTCAGAATTTTATAAACAGCCGCACAGAAGGTAATATTTTAAATCAACAAAGCACCATATAGCGCGAACAAACTCGTTTTGAGTACATTCACTCAAAGATTATGTCCTTGGGACATTCATAGGCCACGAGGCGAGCGCCTTTCATAACGCCATCATAATATTTCTCGGGGTAGCGATGCGCCTTACCCTCTGGCGGTCCATCCTTCACCAGCTTCTCTGCATCCAGTTTGGCCCAATGCATCTTCGCGCGGGCAAAGGCCCGGCGGGCACCCTCAATGCAGATGGATTGCTTGATAACTTCAAGCCGCGGACAGGCATTTACCATCCGCTTTATAAGGCCGAAGTAGCTGTCGGGCAGAGGCTCACCAGGCCATATCCGGACTATGAGGTCCTTCATGTCCAGTTCGGCCGCCTTGTGGAGTTCGACCAATTGCTTCAGTTGGTCACTCAGAGACATTGTGTGTTCGGCTCCAGTATACTGGGACCAGAACAGCTTCTCTGTCGAGCTCCCCTCTTCGGCACGGTAGAACTCCGTGGCATCCGATATGCTGTGTGGTAGATCTGCGAATGCCCCTGGAGAGCTCCGAATGCGGGTAAGTAAAATAAATGTCTCCTCCACATGCTTGCTTTGCATAATGAATGCCTTACCCGCCGCTATCTTCATGGCCGCCTGGATTTCCTGGACGGCCTTTTGGGCTTCGGCCTTGGCATCTTTCGCGCTTTGGAGGGCCTTTGCAAGCTCAGACTCTTGCGTCTTGAAGTCACGCTCCAAGGACTCGAACTTCTTGTCGAACTCTTGGAGCTCTTGCTGTACCTCACCCACCCGAGAATCTTGCTTTTCGCGCTCGGTGCACTCCGCAGCCACCTTGTCTTCGGCCTCGGATAGCGCTTTCTTCATGGCAGCCACTTCGGTCATGGCCCCTATTAAAAATCTTGACGCTTTTGTTAACGTCACCAATTTTTTCTCCTCTATATAACACATGGACGGGGTATCACTTACCTTTGTTCTCTTCGAGTTGCCTCTTCGTGAGGCTGAGGTCCTCTCCGATCTGCTTCAGGTCCTGTGTAAGTCCGACGACCTCGGCAGTGCGGGTGGCAGCGGTTATCAGCAACGCCTGCTTATTCACATAGACATTTGTTGTTAGACTCCTACGGATTAAAAGTTGACCCTCCGTTTGGTTCTTCTTTCCGAACACCAAACAGAGTATCAGGGGCTACTGTCTATTGGGTGATAATTTCTCACACTTTCTTATTACTTACCTCAAAGCTTGTTAGTAGGTTGGTGCACGCTTCGGTCAATCCACTCTTGGCGGACCGAACCTTTTCAATCATCATACTCATAAGAGTACGGTGCTCTTCATCAATGGAAGCGCCGTGAAGCACTTCCAGCAAATTATCCGATTATTCCGGCGGGACGGAGGTCATCGGCACGGCCGGCTCGCCCTCCTTAGCAAGGGGCTGCCTACCTGAATCCGAAACCTTTGGAGGTTCCGGTGCAGTGTCCGGCTGGGAACCCAACTTGTCGTGGCTCTCGTCAGCATAGCCTATGGGGATCTTACCCCCCATGTGCCCGACGTCTAGAGTTTCGCCCTGAGGCATCTCCAGAACCGTCGCCCCCTGTTCCGGTATCCTTTGGGACAACACCTCTGTGTCATCTGCAGGCCGAGGGGAGGTGGCCATCGGGAGCGAATTCATCGCCGAATCACTCAGAGACCCATCCGGAGAAGATACCTCGAGATGGGACCTGGCCGGACTACATATGCATGTTCGGCGTTATAACAAACTATGAAGTTAGGTCACTCGAAATGTATTACAGAGTGCGGATACTTACGATCTCGCCAGGGGCTTGCCCCTAGGCAACCACTCCTCCTCGCTGTAGGCGGCTGTAGTGGAGTGATCCGGAAGGGACGTCTTTCCCTTCTTCGGCGTCCTAGCCTCCCCCTGTGGGGCGGCTTTTATTTTCTTCTCCTACCCAATGTGGGGAGGGGAAATTTCTTCATGTTTCCCCCTGTGTCCGTGGGGGGAATCTGCCACGCCGTCCTCGGACGACGAGTCTATTACGTCCTTGCGCCGGAGACCCTTCCTAGTCCCCACGGCCACTTTCTTGGACCCTTTGGCCCCCCCGGACGGGGCGGCCTTCTTCTTCTTCTTCTTCTCCTCCCCTTCATGGGAGGAGCGCACCTCATCGTCTTCGAACGAGGCGTCCGATGCAACCTTGCGCCGGAGACCCTTCCTGGTCCTCGTGGCCTTCTTTTTGGCCTTCTTCTCCGGCACATTATAAGGCGCCGGGACTAGCATCTCCGTCAGGAGTGCGGTTGTTGGATCTTCCGGCGGTGGAGCCGGGCAGTTGATCCACTCCGCCGTCGTCAGTAATCCTGTTTGACAAGCGTGATGACCTAAAATCCTTCCACGAATATGCTGGGAAAGGTACATCTAGTAATATTCAGAGAACTTACCGGATTGGTGAGCAGCGTGGCACTGAGCCCGCGGTCCTCGGATGTGGAAGGAGGAACTTCGGTGGCCTTGAACAACACCTTCCAGACGTCCTTATGCGTCGTGCCGAAAAGCTCTCGCAGTGTCTGGTGTTCGGACGGATCGAACTCCCACAAAGTGAATGTCCGTCTTTGACACGGGAGGATCCAGCGGACGAGCATGACCTGGACCATGTTGACAACCTTGATCTTCTTCTCTGCCATGTTTTTGATGCAATTTTGCAGTCTGGTCAGCTCCGCGGGTTCGCCCGAGGCCAGGCCCTTCTTTTCCCAGGAGGTGAGCCGCATGGGGATTCTGGATCGGAATTCGGGGGCTGCCTCCCAATTGGCGTCGCGCGGCTCGGTGATGTAGAACCACCCCGATTGCCACCCTTTCACAGTCTCCACGAAGGAGCCGTCAAGCCAAGTAACGTTGGGCATTTTGCCCACCGCGCCGCCTCCGCACTTCGCTTGCTGGCCGCTCACGATCTTCGGCTTCACGCAGAAGATTTGTAACCACAGGCCGAAGTGGGGTTTGAGGCGGAGGAAGGCCTCACACACGCCGATAAACCCGAGATGTTGAGGATGAAATTTGGGGCTAGATCATGAAAATCTAGCCCATAATAAAACATGAGCCCGCAGACAAATGGGTGAAGTGGAAAACCTAGTCCGCGGACGAAATGAGGGAGAAATACTACTCTCTCCCGAGATTTTGGAGTAGGGGTGATCTGTCCCTCTGCCGGAAGCCTATGCGCGACGTTTGCGGCCAGGTATCCGGCCGCCCGAAGCTTGATAATGTCCTGCTCCGTGACAGAGGAAGCCATCCACTTGCCTCCCGCTCCGGACATACTGCGAATGGTCCTACGGAGAAGGTGAGAACTTGGGCGTCGGGGCTCGAGAGTGTGAGGATGGATGAGCAAAGGAGGAAGAAGGCGTGGGTAAGAATGGGGGATCCTTGTCTCTTTATAGAGGTGGCGAAAATTGTGCGCCTCCCCGCTTGCCCGTTAAAATCGCTTATTTTCCAGGCGCCACATTAAATGGCACGGTTGGGTTACCCGTACCCATATTAATGAGAATCCCGTGATAAGGGGACACGATCTCTGCTTCGACAAGACGTGCCAAGGAAACCGCCCTGCAATATGTGCGGTGGTTGGTTGTGGAAAAACGGTTCGAATAATGACTTGGCCATGGTGTGATGTCACGTTATCTAAAGTTGTCAGCAGATTATATTCGTGGAATATTGTTCTCTCTACGGTGGTATGTGAAATTTGTCTTGCAGAGCCGGACACGATTTAAGTGTTCGAGATCTACTTTGGAGTATTCGGAGATAGAACCCGCCTTGCAATGCCGAAGACAATCTGCGCGCCGGACTCATCATCATTGAAGCCTGGTTCAGGGGCTACTGAGCGAGTCCTGGATAAGGGGGTATCCGGACAGCCGGACTATATACTTTGGCCGGACTATTGGACTATGAAGATACAAGATTGAAGACTTCGTCCCGTGTCTGGATGGGACTCTCCTTTGCGTGGAAGGCAAGCTTGGCGATTCGGATGTTAGATCTCCTTCTCTGTAACCGACTCTATGTAACCCTGGCCTCCTCCGGTGTCTATAGAAACCGGATGGTTTAATCTGTAGGACAACAACAATGATAATCATAGGCTAGCTCCTAGGGTTTAGCCTCTACGATCTCATGGTAGATCAACTGTTGTAATACTCATATCATCAAGATCAATCAAGAAGGAACTAGGGTATTACCTCCATCGAGAGGTCCCGAACCTGGGTTCCTAGGGTATTACCTCCATCGGGAGGGCCCGAACCTGGGTAAAACATCGTGTGCCCTACCTCCTGTTACCATTAGCCTTTGACGCACAGTTCGGGACCCCCTACTCGAGATACGCCGGTCTTGACACCGACAAGCGCCCCTGCACGACCAGATCGACGCCAAGACCAAGGCCTGGTCGGACTCGTCAAGCTACACGACGTCCTCGCCAACGACCTCCGGCTCGGAGGGGAATGACCCTGCACCGACAAGCTCGACGATCGGGGCTCGGGCCTCAGCCTTGATCGGGATGTTGGGCTAATCTCATAGATTACCACCGGGCTGCCCCAACATCTCATCTAGTCGCCATGGTGTGCGACAACTGCTTCATCAACCACATACCTTAATTAATACTACATCATCGATAGACCTATCTCCGACTACAGCATCAGCTCTCCCGAACTTGTCTCGCTCTCCGATGCAGAGGATAGTGAGGCCGACGTCATCTCTATTACAAACATAGAAGCTGACGAAGAGCTCCCAATCCCATTCGTGGGGGTTGGGGACAACAAGGAGGCCTCGACACCAACACCAACAAATAGGCAGTGAGGAGGCCCTATAGGCCATTGTGCTCCAGCAAGTCATGGTGACATCACCATCGGGGACCTCAATACAAATGGCTTCAGGCTCACGGTAGCCCACGGCGGGTCTCCAGCCCCTCCTCCGGTCTCGGAGCCGGTAGTCATAGGTCCATCAACACCGCAGCCCGAACATGATCTGGTCACCTTCAACACCTTTGGTGCCGGACCCCGGGCTTCATGACTCCCGAGGCCGGAATATACGCCCTCACCGAACTAACAATGACGCAGTCCATCATCAACGCTAACGTGCTTCCCTTCCTCGACACCCCTATACCGTGGACCAAGCCCACAATGCAGGAAATGGAGGCCTTCCGGCGGGCCACGTTAGTCACTAGCCTACAACTTAAGTAGGGGATCGCAGAGGCTGCCGCATGTGAGGCGCGGTCGCAAGCAAGGATGAAAAATGAAAGACGGCGCCAACCTCGATGCCAGCCATGAGCAACCACTGCTGCCCTCGCCGCCTTAGGTCGTGAGGCTGGCATTAGCGAACGAGCTCGTGGACACTGCCCTACTCCAAATACCAGCCCGCGGCCTTGAAGTTGCCACAACTCTTGTAGACATGGTCCACGAAATACCAGGAGACCCGAACATCATCATGAATCTCATAAGGGTACTCCATAACACAATGGAGCTCCAAGACAACATCAGCCAGTCAAGGCAGCGCTGGCGCCCGCCGGGCACATGCAGCCAGGGGTGGAGCTCTGTAGGGGCCGAACTGGGACATGGCCCGCCGAGGAATTTGATCAATATTTTTTTACCTATGGGTTGTCCTAATCCTAGTCCAGCCCATGCACGCACAACATCCACATCCCCTCTCCTACTCACGAACGCACTGCACGCAAAGCATCTGCATCCGCATCCATACTCTCAGCATGTAGTCGCGCTGACCACCGTGGACCAGGGACTAGGAGACTGGGCACCGGAACAGGCATCTCACTGAGCGCGTCGTCCGCCATCTCACGGGGCAACTGCCGCCCGCCGGGATCTTGCCTCGCGCGCCTTCGCCGCCTCGCCCCTG
>NC_041381.1:95035712-95036306 GCF_002162155.2 Triticum dicoccoides
CTAACTAAGTAGGGCACTGTGAAACCTTGTGTTTGATAATAAAAAAAGGCTCCTATGATGATGAGATTAGCTGCCTGTAGAAAAGCTCATCTGATCTCAACTCACTGTTGCATGTAGCTGCCTGCAACTGCAATAGCCTGATTTTGTTTCTACATAGAGTGTTGAACATGCATTTTCTAGATGAAGATCATTAAGACAAGATTGCGCAATATGATGAAAGATGACAATCTTGCTAGTGAGTAAGACCATGTCTAATTATTTTCATTTTAGTATACACACATACAAATCCATCTTGTAAACTGTGCTTATGATTCACAATGTGAAAAAAATGTCATGCTCTTGTTTAACGTGGCCCGCCCAACCTTTTCTTTCAAGCTCCACCACTGCTGGCAGCGTCCTTTTAGCTGGGTGAGTCCGGAAACCTTCATCAAGCAATTTCCTACTGAGGATTTGATTCTTTGCAATTTTTGTGCATAACATTTTTATTTGATCTATAGGGATTGAAATCTTTAGGAAAAATTTCTAAGGATTGCTTTGCACTGTATTTTAAAGAAAATTTTACATCCACTCAGTGGCGGAGACAGGGGGACCAGC
>NC_041381.1:95036450-95040848 GCF_002162155.2 Triticum dicoccoides
ACAATGTGTAATTTATACAAAAATACATGCATTAGTATTGTTTGGCCCCTGTTATCAGAAGTTTGAGTCATTTGGCCCCACTGATCCTTAATTCCTGGCTCCGCCACTGCATGCACTTCAACCTCTTTAAAAAAGAAAATCATGTGGTTTTCTAACATTGGCGTGTGAGAGAGTGAGTCACATCTCACATGAAGGAAGGATAAATAGTTTCAGGTTTTATAGAAGGCCGGTGTACGTATCATGTGTGTACTCGTTTATTCTTCGAGCACTGCTGTCTGTATTCACTTTTCACTTTGAATATGTAAAAAATATAACATCTGTATTGAATTGAAAGAAATCAAATATGCATTACTAATCGCAAGCGGATAGGACAAAAAAACACTTTTGTTCCGGTCTGGCGCGTGGCCTCATTTCCGTGTCCCCAACTCGTCGGATTCCGACGGTAGCTTTACGGTCTCGAACCGAGTCGAGAACGGACACACATGCACATAGCGATCGAGCTACTATAGTCTATAAATATGTGCCGCGAGGTATCTCGTGGACTCATCTTTTCTTCATCTCCATCAAACAAGCTATCGATCGACAGCTCCCTCTCGCGCGTGGGCGTGGTGGCTGATCCACGGCCGGAAATCAATGGCAGCAGCAGCTATTCTTCCGCCGCTGCTCCCGACGCCGCCCAGGAGCGAGATGCTTCCGATCCTCCCGACGCCGCCCAGGAGCAAGATGCTGCCGCTGTTGCCGACGCCGCACGGTCTCGTCCTCACCATGCTGGTGTCCGCCATGGCAGGCCGCGCCGACTTCGTCCAGAGGTGGGACTGGAACAAGAAGGGCAAGAATCCTTGCAGCTCCATCTGCTCCTCGTCGCCGTCATCCTCGGAGGGCAGCGAGAGCACCGATCGTGCCAACTCCGTCGAGAGATGGGACTGGAACAAGAAGTGCAAGAAGCCATGCAGCTCTATCTGCTCCTCTTCGTCGTCCTCTTCGTCGGAGAGCAGCGGGAACACCGGTCGTGCCGACTCCGTCGAAAGGTGGGACTCGGACAAGAAATACAACAAGAAGCCCCGCACCACCATGCCGTCGTCGTCGTCGTCATACAGCGCCGGCAGCCCCGGACGCGCCGACTCCGTCGAACGCTGGGACAGCAAGAAGAAACTCGTGACCTCGTGCAGCGCGTCCCTGCCCACAGATCACGGCCGCCAAGACGACGGCAACAAGAAGCGCCTGCCTAGCCCTAGCCGCCCGTCCTCGGCGTTGTGCTGGGACTTGCACAAGAAGCCCCGCCCGGAGCAGACGGAGAAGCTGCCTCGGACTACAAAGACGCCGGCGCTAGCCACGACGCCGCAGAAGGCCATGTTCGCCGGGTCCAACTTTCACGCCTCGCCGGATCCGAGCATGCTCCCCATGCCGCCCTTCTTTCTGCTGGCACGTTCGCGTGCGCTCTGTACAAGTCATTAAGTCCATTACAGCGATCTAGTTCCTTTGCTTTGTGATGAGGAGTAGTGCTGTACGTAGTAGGATGCGGAATTCAATTGTAATCCCTTTTGTTTCATTCATCTCGTGGTGAAATATATAGGAAGGATGTTTTAATTTTCATGAATCTGTTCATGGTCATTTCTCTGCAGCATAATTTCATCAACTTTTATAATGTACGTTCAACTTGAAGTGCACCAGCTCAGTACAGTTTGCATGGATATATAGCAGAGGAGTAGGTTTCGGGTTCCACAGCTTTTCTTCCTTGTAAGTGGATGGTACATGACCTGAAGTCTCGAAAGTAGAAACATTAGATCCATTATTTTGTCCGTAAACTTTAATGTGTTACAAACTTCGGTAGTAGAACCACAATATCTTACTATCATGTGTTCATGCATTCAGAATTAGTAAGCAAGGCTGTGCTTATTCATGTATTAGTTCATTGCACATGCAGTTTCCTTTAATTCAGTTATGTGACGACCGAGAAGCGAGATGCAGAAACAGTTCTTGCAGATATAAACACGCCCATTTCCTCATGATAAAGTTGAAGTTGAGCTTGTTTGTGGGTGAATCGAATGCAATTATTAATTGCTTTCGGCTGTAGTTGGAGACGGATGCTGTTGCTAATAGTTAAGCTAACCGAAGCCAATGCAGTACAACAGCAACAAAGGGTAGAGTAGCAGAGAGAAACGAGACGGATCATAGGTATACTGTGCCGTCACTACGAAGCACTCAAGATTCTCGCTCGTACACCAGCTCACCTCCGGCCTCCTCTACTCTAGCATCCGAACTGCACTTCAAAATTCCAACAAAAATTTGAACCAAATGAATGCAAACTCAGGAATTGCAGTGAGAAATGCTTTTTTTTTGGATAAAAAACAGCAGGGTAAGAGCATCTACAACCGGACCTGTCAATACCACCCTATACGTCCGGGCGGATGACCCGGTCACGAAATTGCCATGCAACAACCCCCCTATACTCAGTCCAAACGTCTGGGCTGTCTTGCATCCTCAAACCCAGCCAATATGTGAGGCAGATATGGGACAGACTAGAAGTGGTCGCAACATCAGATTGGACACGCTCAACCCACCCCATCCCCACAGAAACCTCATTTCATCCCCAACCAGACCCATATCCTAGCTCACTCTCGTCCTCTCCATTGTACTTCACACTCCACTCCCGTCCGCTCCCCCTCTCCGACGGGCCGAGTCGACATCAACCGACCGACCTCCTCTGTCCACACCGTCTTTTTCGGCACACTAGCGTCCGTCATTGGCCACCTTGGCGGCTTTGCATTTGCGTCCCGCCACCTCGGCAGATCGCATCGGTGGTCTCACAGAGCTCTACAACGCCTTCACCACCGACCTCTGGAGCAGGAGGCATCTTTAGGCGTCATATTTCTGTGGCCACGTACCAACAAGCGATGGGGCATCTTCAAGCCGCAGATTTCTGTGGCCACGTACCAACAAGTGATGCGAGCGCCCCTGCACGACCAGATCGACGCCAAGACCAAGGCCTGGTTGAACTCGTCAAGCTACACGACGTCCTCGCCAACGACCTCCAGCTCAGAGGGAAATGACCCTGCACCAACAAGCTCGACGATCGGGGCTTGGGCCTGAGCCTTGATCGGGATGTTGGGCTGATCTCATGGAGTACCATCGGGCGGCCCCAACATCTCATCTAGTCGCCATGGTGTGCACAACTGCTTCATCAACCACATACCTTAATTAATACTGCATCATCGACAGGCCTATCTCCGACTGCAGCATCAGCTCTGCCGAACTTGTCTCGCTCTCTGATGCAGAGGATAGTGAGGCCGACGTCATCTCTATTACAAACATAGAAGCCGATGAAGAGCTCCCGATCCCATTCGTGGGGGTTGGAGACAACAAGCAGGCCTCTGACACCAATACCAACAAACATGCAACGAGGAAGCCCTGCAGGCCATTGTGCTCCAGCAAGTCATGGTGTCATCACCATCGGGGACCTCAATACCAATGGCTTTGGGGCTACGTTAGCCCATGGCGGGCCTCCAGCCCCTCCTCCGGTCTCGGAGCCGGTAGTCATAGGTCCATCAACACCGCAGCTCGAACATCATCTGGTCACCTTCAACACCTTTGGTGCCGGACCCCGGGCTTCATGACTCCCGAGGCCGGAATTTACGGCCTCACCGAAATAACAATGACGCTATCCATCATCAACGCTAACGTGCTGCACTTCCTCGACACCCCTATACCGTGGACCAAGCCCACCATGCAGGAAATGGAGGCCTTCCGGCGGGCCACGTTAGTCACTAGCCTACAACTTAAGTAGGGGATCGCAGCGGCTGCCGCATGTGAGGCGCGGTCGCAAGAAAGGATGAAAAATGAAAGACGGCGCCAACCTCGACGCCAGCCATGAGCAACCACTGCTTCCCTCGCCGCCTTAGGTCGTGAGGCTGGCATTGGCGAACGATCCCGTGGACACCGCCCTACTCCAAATACCAGCCCGCGGCCTCGAAGTTGCCACAACACTTGCAGACATGGTCCACGAAATATCAGGAGACCCGAACATCATCATGAATCTCATAAGGGTACTCCATAACACAATGGAGCTCCAAGACAACATCAGTCAGTCGAGGCAGCGCTGGCGCCCGCTGGGCACTGGCAGCCAGGGGTGGAGCTCTGTAGGGGCCGAACTGGGCCATGGCCCGCCCAGGAATTTGATCAATATTTTTTTACCAATGAGTCGTCCTAATCCTAGTCCAGCCCATGCACGCACAACACCCACATTCCCTCTGCTACTCACGAACGCACTGCACGCAAAGCATCCACATCCCCTCTCCTACTCACGAACGCACTGCACGCAAAGAATCTGCATCCGCATCCATACTCTCAGCATGTAGTCGCGCTGACCACCGTGGACCAGGGACTGGGAGCGCTGGGCAC
>NC_041381.1:95041856-95045293 GCF_002162155.2 Triticum dicoccoides
CCACCTCCTCTAGGATAACTGCCTCAGCTATGGAAGCTTCAATCTTAGCTTTGTTTCCACATTTCCGTCTCAGATGCTTGTTCTGTCTCTCAGGGCCGTACTGCCAACGATACTGCACAGGGCCCCCCAACAATACCTCGTTCGCAAGGTGCAAAATGAGATGTGTCATCGGAGTAAAGAAGCCTGGCGGGAAGATCTTCTCTAGCTTGCATATCAACTCCGGCGCCTTCTTATGCATTTCTTTTATCTTCTCAGGACATACTTCTTTAGCACAAAGCGTTCGGAAGAAATGGCTTAACTCCGCAAGCACACGCCAGACACGCTCGGGAACATAGCCCCGAACCATCACCGGCATAATCCGCTCAATCCATACATGATAGTCATGACTCTTGAGCCCGGTCACTCTGCCCGTTGAAAGATTGACCCCCTTACTTATATTCGACGCATAACCATCAGTGAACTTCATGACGTGTTTCAGCCACTTGAATGCCTCCATCTTATGATCCTTTTTAAGTACGAAGTCAGCATCTGGCTTGAACCAAGATTTTCGACTGCCTGTGGGAGGTTGCATGTGAAGACGTGGTCTATCACAAATATTATGTTGATCGACTCTAGCATTAACATTATCCTTTGTCTTATCAGGAATGTTGAGGATCGTGTTAAAAAGGGACTCTGCGGCATTCTTTTCAGTGTGCATCACGTCGATGTTGTATGGAAGTTTGAGGTCCTTAAAATAGGGAAGCTGCGTGAAGGGGGTAATGTGAGTCCAGTTGTGCGTCTCACCATATCCTTCAAAATATTTTTTTCCCTTTACCTTTGCCTTTGCCTTTGCCTTTCCCTTCACAGGCAGGCTTAAGAGCTTTGAGCTGAGCAAGCACATCCTCACCAGAAAACGTTGGAATCTCATTTACTTCATGGACAACTTTGCCTTTTGTGAAGTTCTTCTTGTCTTCCCTATCAGGATGGTCTGGAGGGAGGAATTGTCGATGCTGGTCAAAGGCAACATACTTGCCACCCTTCTTCATCCAAATGAAAATCAAGGCCTGCATGCACACTGGGCAAGGCATCTTTCCACTTGTACACCATCCGCAGAACAGGGCATAGCCGGGAAAGTCATGCATGCAATACTGTAGCCAAACTTTCATCAAGAAATTTTTCTGCAGATGCCGGTCGTATGTCAACCTCGGGAAGTACCAAGAATGGTGCAAATCATCCACCAACGGCTGCATAAACACACTCAAATTCTTCCCTGGATATTCAGGCCCCGGAATTATAAGTGACAGGAACATGGTCTTGCGTTGCATTATGGCGCCGGGAGGGAGATTGAGCGGAATAACAAATATGGGCCAGCAGCTGTATGGATTAGACGACATACCATATGGATTGAACCCATCACCTGTTATAGCAATTCTGACATTCCCAGCCTCGGCTGCTTCCTCCGGGTACTTTATATCGAATGACTTCCATGCTTCACCTTCTGATGTATGTACAATTTTTTTTGGATTGTACCTTTTCCCTTCCTTGTGCCACTTCATCATTTTGGCAAACTCCTCGGTGATGAAAAGGCGCTGCAGTCTTTTTATAAAATAAAGATACCGAAGAACCTTCACAGGGATTTTTAGCTGCCGCTTCTGACCATGCTTATCGACCACCTCAATATACCGAGAGGAACCGCACTTCCTACAGTAGTTGTCATCCGCATACTCATGTCTAAACAAAAGGCAATTCTTTGGACAAACATGTATTTTCTCATAGTCCATGGAGAGCGCCTTCATGATTTTCTTCGTACCGTACATGGTTTTCGGCAGTTCATGGCCCTCGGGCAGGCTGTTAGCCCATACTCCCAGAAATGCTTCGAAGCAACCTCGGCTACAACCGTACTCAGCCTTCACTGCCATCAGTTGCGAGATGGCATCCAGCACAGACAGCTTGGCACCCTCATAGAGAGGTTTCTTTGACGAGGCCAAGATTTCCAGGAAGGCCTTTGCGGTTTCCTCCGGCTCCTCCGGTTCATTCGCTGAATGTGACGGAGGTGTCGGCTGTGCAGCAAAGACATCATCTAGCATGTCTCTAACCCCATCGTCATCATAACCAGCGATGCGTTGTCGTATCACATCCTCTCTACCACGATCCCGCTGGGCAAAGTTTATCGGCATATTAAAGTTGGGCATAAATCCATGCGTGCGAAGGTGCTTAGTCATCTCACTCTTATCTCTGCGGATACGTCTCTTACATCTGGCACACGGGCATTCTGGCACCATCCTCATTGGACTACGGAATATCTCTTTCAAAAACACATCAGTTTTCTCGACCCATTTCTGCTTTATTGGAAGCCACACAACAAAATTAAGGATTCATTTTAATTACCAACATCAATATTTTATTTTTTACAAGGTTGACGAGTAATCCACCTACATCTCTAATAGGTAAAGATGGGTCCTAATCCCACCCGAGAATGTGTAGATTGAGTATGGTCCATGCTCTACCCCATTCCGAGACAAAATTTCGGCAGCACCTCCCCGTTGTTCTCCAAATACACGTCTCGGCAAAATGCCGAGAGAATGTGCATCCGGAGAACAACAGGGAGGCGCCGCCGAAATCCTGTCTCGGAACGGGGTAGAGCATGAACAACGTACCCAATCTACACATCCTCGGGCTGTCCGTGGAAAGCGCTGGACAATCCGAAAGAGCTGCGGTGATAAATATGCAATTGAATGCATATTTATCGATGCAACCCTTTCGGACGGGATACCTAGGTTACGTGACTTGATGTGAAAATTCAATCTAGTTAAAAGAGGCTAGGAGGTGAAGGTGGATTCGTAGCTCACCCTCCGCTGTAGAAGAAGTAGTCGAGCAGCGGCAGGATCACAGACCAAACCCAGACGACGAAGGCTCCAGGGAGATGAATACCACAAAGCCTGTAAATTTTGACGGCACCACATCACATAAAGCATTGACACTTCAAACTATGAAAAAAAATCATATTGCTAATGACATCTAGTCAAGGTTTTAGATCATCATGATACTTCAAATCCTAATTTTCATCAAGTGTCAAATTTTGTTCTTCAATTTTTTTAGCAAGATCATCATGATAAAATAACTACTCATCAGATACCAATTTTGTCAACATCACAAGATGAAACTATAGCTATTTGACAACATCTCAAATATGCCAATTTTGTTCTTCAAATTTGACAACATTTGACAACATCACTAAGTTGACCAAAGCTATAACTAACCAATATACAGCAATCCATCCATTCATCCATACAACATGCATCTATCATATAACAAGCAGTAAAAAAATGCAAAACAAATGCAAAATAATGAAAAAAAACCTCACCGGGGCGGCCGGGGACGGTGAGGCAGGGGCGGCCGGGGACGGTGAGGCAGGGGCGGCTGGGGCAGCGGCGAGCAGGGGGCGGTGGTGGAGGGCC
>NC_041381.1:95046079-95049889 GCF_002162155.2 Triticum dicoccoides
GGTCGGGGAGGGCCGTGCGGCGGCGGCGGTAGGTCGGGGTGGAGGGGGCGCGGCGGCGCAGGTCCGGGTGGGGGGGGAGCGGCGGCGTAGGTCGTGGGGTGCGGCGGCGGCGCAGGTCGTCGTCGGGGTGGCAAAGAACGAGTGGCTGCAGGCTGCTGCGCGCTGGTGGGTGGATAAGGCCACCCTATGCCGACGGCTAAGCCGTCGGCATAGCTGAGGTCGCCACGTGGCAGCTATGCCGACGGCTTAGCTGTAGGCATATTTTTTTTAATGATTTTAATAGCTTATATTTTTTCTTCCTTCTGTTTTTTTATTTCATATAAATTTTTGATGTTTTTATAGTCATCAGTTATATTTCTATACACAGAGGGGAGGTGAAGGCGCCACGTGGCATTAACTGTCTTCAAATATTATTAACTGTCTTCAAATATTATTAACCGTGTCATTGCCGTCCGTGAGGGGGGCCACGCACCGGAGACGCGTGCCGCCTCTTCGGACATGCCACAACACCACCCCGCATGTATGAGGGCCCGGTACAACGCTCCGGTGGCATTGCTACCCCCCAGGGCCCCCGTCCCGCCTAACCCTGTAGCGTTTGACCATCGGATCTAGCCCTTTGACTTTGCACGGACGGGATTTGACCAGTGGACCTCTCCACCCGGTTGTGTTAGGTCAGCCCATAGGGACACCCGGGAGCAACATCCGGGCCAAACCCACAGCTACATCCCCTCCGTGTAAACCCGACGCATTCGTGAGGGGGGGCCACAACCCGGAGACGCGTGCCGCCTCTTCGGACATGCCACAACACCACCCCGCATGTATGAGGGCCCGGTACGACGCTCCGGTGGCATTGCTACCCCCCCAGGGCCCCCGTCCCGGCTAACCCTGTAGCGTTTGACCACGGGATCTAGCCCTTTGACTTTGCACGGACGGGCTTTGACCAGTGGACCTCTCCACTCGGTTGTGTTAGGTCGGCCCAGAGGAACACTTTGGAGCAACATCCGGGCCAAACCCACAGCTACATCCACTCCGTGTAGACCCGATGCGTCCGTTTCCCCCCTCCAGGTGCCGGCGGCGGCGGCGTCCGTGAGGGGGGGCACACCCCGGAGACGCGTGTTGGGCGTTTGCAACCGCCTCAACACTTCTAGATTTGTGAGAGGCCGCCTATGCAAGATTTGACGGTATGCTAGCCCCCGGAGGCCGCCGGCCACAATCGTAGACGTGCGAAGAGCAATCCGCGTAGAGGGAAGTGTTCAGATACTTCTCCATCACAAAAAATTATGAAAAATTACCATCAGTCCTATAGCACATGTGCCCACGTTGTGTAAAAAACTCATGATTTTATCGCGCTCCAAGTATTTAATAATATTCACGCTGCATCGTTACCGCAGAACGTCTACTACCGTTTCATTGCCGTCCGTGAGGGGGGGGCACAACCCAGAGACGCGTGCCGCCTCTTCGGACATGCCACAACACCACCCCGCATGTATGAGGGCCCGGTACGACGCTCCGGTGGCATTGCTACCCCCCCAGGGCCCCCGTCCCGGCTAACCCTGTAGCGTTTGACCACGGGATCTAGCCCTTTGACTTTGCACGGACGGGCTTTGACCAGTGGACCTCTCCACCCGGTTGTGTTAGGTCGGCCCAGAGGAACACTTTGGAGCAACATCCGGGCCAAACCCACAGCTACATCCACTCCGTGTAGACCCGACGCGTCCGTTTCCCCCCTCCAGGTGCCGGCGGCGACGGCGTCCGTGAGGGGGGGGGCACACCCCGGAGACGCGTGCTGGGCGTTTGCAACCGCCTCAACACTTCCAGATTTGTGAGAGGTCGCCTACGCAAGATTTGACGGTATGCTAGCCCCCGGAGGCCGCCGGCCACAATCGTAGACGTGCGAAGAGCAATCCGCGTAGAGGGAAGTGTTCAGATACTTCTCCATCACAAAAAATTATGAAAAATTACCATCAGTCCTATAGCACATGTGCCCACGTTGTGTAAAAAACTCATGATTTTATCGTGCTCCAAGTATTTAATAATATTCACGCTGCATCGTTACCGCAGAACGTCTACTACCGTTTCATTGCCGTCCGTGAGGGGGGCCACAACCCGGAGACGCGTGCCGCCTCTTCGGACATGCCACAACACCACCCCGCATGTATGACGGCCCGGTACGACGCTCCGGTGGAATTGCTACCCCCCAGGGCCCCCGTCCCGGCTAACCCTGTAGCATTTGACCACGGGATCTAGCCCTTTGACTTTGCACGGACGGGCTTTGACCAGTGGACCTCTCCACCCGGTTGTCTTAGGTCGGCCCAGAGGAACACTTTGGAGCAACATCCGGGCCAAACCCACAGCTACATCCACTCCGTGTAGACCCGACGCGTCCGTTTCCCCCCTCCAGGTGCCGGCGGCGGCGGCGTCCGTGAGGGGGGGGGCACACCCCGGAGACGCGTGCTGGGCGTTTGCAACCGCCTCAACACTTCCAGATTTGTGAGAGGCCGCCTACGCAAGATTTGACGGTATGCTAGCCCCCGGAGGCCGCCGGCCACAGTCGTAGACGTGCGAAGAGCAATCCGCGTAGAGGGAAGTGTTCAGATACTTCTCCATCACAAAAAATTACGAAAAATTACCATCAGTCCTATAGCACATGTGCCCACGTTGTGTAAAAAACTCATGATTTTATCGCGCTCCAAGTATTTAATAATATTCACGCTGCATCGTTACCGCAGAACGTCTACTACCGTTTCATTGCCGTCCGTGAGGGGGGCCACAACCCGGAGACGCGTGCCGCCTCTTCAGACATGCCACAACACTACCCCGCATGTATGAGGGCCCGGTACGATGCTCCGGTGGCATTGCTACCCCCAGGGCCCCCGTCCCGGCTAACCCTGTAGCGTTTGACCACGGGATCTAGCCCTTTGACTTTGCATGGACGGGCTTTGACCAGTGGACCTCTCCACCCGGTTGTGTTAGGTCGGCCCAGAGGAACACTTTGGAGCAACATCCGGGCCAAACCCACAGCTACATCCACTCCGTGTAGACCCGACGCGTCCGTTTTCCCCCTCCAGGTGCCGGCGGCGGCGGCGGCCGTGAGGGGGGGGGGGCACACCCCAGAGACGCGTGCTGGGCGTTTGCAACCGCCTCAACACTTCTAGATTTGTGAGAGGCCGCCTACGCAAGATTTGACGGTATGCTAGCCCCCGGAGGCCGCCGGCCATAGTCGTAGACGTGCGAAGAGCAATCCGCGTAGAGGGAAGTGTTCAGATACTTCTCCATCACAAAAAATTACGAAAAATTACCATCAGTCCTATAGCACATGTGCCCACGTTGTGTAAAAAACTCATGATTTTATCGCGCTCCAAGTATTTAATAATATTCACGCTGCATCGTTACCGCAGAACGTCTACTACCGTTTCATTGCCGTCCGTGAGGGGGGGCCACAACCCAGAGACGCGTGCCGCCTCTTCGGACATGCCACAACACCACCCCGCATGTATGAGGGCCCGGTACGACGCTCCGGTGGCATTGCTACCCCCCCCAGGGCCCCCGTCCCGGCTAACCCTGTAGCGTTTGACCACGGGATCTAGCCCTTTGACTTTGCACGGACGGGCTTTGACCAGTGGACCTCTCCACCCGGTTGTGTTAGGTCGGCCCAGAGGAACACTTTGGAGCAACATCCGGGCCAAACCCACAGCTACATCCACTCCGTGTAGACCCGACGCGTCCGTTTCCCCCCTCCAGGTGCCGGCGGCGGCGGCGTCCGTGAGGGGGGGGGCACACCCCAGAGACGCGTGCTGGGCGTTTGCAACC
>NC_041381.1:95050900-95061958 GCF_002162155.2 Triticum dicoccoides
GCTACATACCCTCCGTGTAAACCCGACGCGTTCGTGAGGGGGGGCCACAACCCGGAGACGCGTGCCGCCTCTTCGGACATGCCACAACACCACCCCGCATGTATGAGGGTCTGGTACGACGCTCCGGTGGCGTTGCTACCCCCCCAGGGCCCCCGTCCCGGCTAACCCTGTAGCGTTTGACCACGGGATCTAGCCCTTTGACTTTGCACGGACGGGCTTTGACCAGTGGACCTCTCCACCCGGTTGTGTTAGGTCGGCCCAGAGGAACACTTTGGAGAAACATCCGGGCCAAACCCATAGCTACATCCACTCCGTGTAGACCCGACGCGTCCGTTTCCCCCCTCCAGGTGCCGGCGGCGGCGGCGTCCGTGAGGGGGGGGGCACACCCCGGAGACGCGTGCTGGGCGTTTGCAACCGCCTCAACACTTCTAGATTTGTGAGAGGCCGCCTACGCAAGATTTGACGGTATGCTAGCCCCCGGAGGCCGCCGGCCACAGTCGTAGACGTGCGAAGAGCAATCCGCGTAGAGGGAAGTGTTCACATACTTCTCCATCACAAAAAATTATGAAAAATTACCATCAGTCCTATAGCACATGTGCCCACGTTGTGTAAAAAACTCATGATTTTATCGCGCTCCAAGTATTTAATAATATTCACGCTGCATCGTTACCGCAGAACGTCTACTACCGTTTCATTGCCGTCCGTGAGGGGGGGCCACAACCCGGAGACACGTGCCGCCTCTTCGGACATGCCACAACACCACCCCGCATGTATGAGGGCCCGGTACGACGCTCCGGTGGCATTGCTACCCCCCCAGGGCCCCCGTCCCGGCTAACCCTGTAGCGTTTGACCACGGGATCTAGCCCTTTGACTTTGCACGGACGGGCTTTGACCAGTGGACCTCTCCACCCGGTTGTGTTAGGTCGGCCCAGAGGAACACTTTGGAGCAACATCCGGGCCAAACCCACAGCTACATCCACTCCGTGTAGACCCGATGCGTCCGTTTCCCCCCTCCAGGTGCCGGCGGCGGCGGCGTCCGTGAGGGGGGGGGCACACCCCGGAGACGCGTGTTGGGCGTTTGCAACCGCCTCAACACTTCTAGATTTGTGAGAGGCCGCCTACGCAAGATTTGACGGTATGCTAGCCCCCGGAGGCCGCCGGCCACAATCGTAGACGTGCGAAGAGCAATCCGCGTAGAGGGAAGTGTTCAGATACTTCTCCATCACAAAAAATTATGAAAAATTACCATCAGTCCTATAGCACATGTGCCCACGTTGTGTAAAAAACTCATGATTTTATCGCGCTCCAAGTATTTAATAATATTCACGCTGCATCATTACCGCAGAACGTCTACTACCGTTTCATTGCCGTCCGTGAGGGGGGGCCACAACCCAGAGACGCGTGCCGCCTCTTCGGACATGCCACAACACCACCCCGCATGTATGAGGGCTCGGTACGACGCTCCGGTGGCATTGCTACCCCCCCAGGGCCCCCGTCCCGGCTAACCCTGTAGCGTTTGACCACGGGATCTAGCCCTTTGACTTTGCACGGACGGGCTTTGACGAGTGGACCTCTCCACCCGGTTGTGTTAGGTCGGCCCAGAGGAACACTTTGGAGCAACATCCGGGCCAAACCCACAGCTACATCCACTCCGTGTAGACCCGACGCGTCCGTTTCCCCCCTCCAGGTGCCGGCGGCGGCGGCGTCCGTGAGGGGGGGGCACACCCCGGAGACGCGTGCTGGGCGTTTGCAACCGCCTCAACACTTCCAGATTTGTGAGAGGCCGCCTACGCAAGATTTGACGGTATGCTAGCCCCCGGAGGCCGCCGGCCACAATCGTAGACGTGCGAAGAGCAATCCGCGTAGAGGGAAGTGTTCAGATACTTCTCCATCACAAAAAATTATGAAACATTACCATCAGTCCTATAGCACATGTGCCCACGTTGTGTAAAAAACTCATGATTTTATCGCGCTCCAAGTATTTAATAATATTCACGCTGCATCGTTACCGCAGAACGTCTACTACCGTTTCATTGCCGTCCGTGAGGGGGGCCACAACCCGGAGACGCGTGCCGCCTCTTCGGACATGCCACAACACCACCCCGCATGTATGACGGCCCGGTACGACGCTCCGGTGGAATTGCTACCCCCCAGGGCCCCCGTCCCGGCTAACCCTGTAGCGTTTGACCACGGGATCTAGCCCTTTGACTTTGCACGGACAGGCTTTGACCAGTGGACCTCTCCACCCGGTTGTGTTAGGTCGGCCCAGAGGAACACTTTGGAGCAACATCCGGGCCAAACCCACAGCTACATCCACTCCGTGTAGACCCGACGCGTCCGTTTCCCCCCTCCAGGTGCCGGCGGCGGCGGCGTCCGTGAGGGGGGGGGCACACCCCGGAGACGCGTGCTGGGCGTTTGCAACCGCCTCAACACTTCCAGATTTGTGAGAGGCCGCCTACGCAAGATTTGACGGTATGCTAGCCCCCGGAGGCCGCCGGCCACAGTCGTAGACGTGCGAAGAGCAATCCGCGTAGAGGGAAGTGTTCAGATACTTCTCCATCACAAAAAATTATGAGAAATTACCATCAGTCCTATAGCACATGTGCCCACGTTGTGTAAAAAACTCATGATTTTATCGCGCTCCAAGTATTTAATAATATTCACGCTGCATCGTTACCGCAGAACGTCTACTACCGTTTCATTGCCGTCCGTGAGGGGGGCCACAACCCGGAGACGCGTGCCACCTCTTCGGACATGCCACAACACCACCCCGCATGTATGAGGGCCCGGTACGATGCTCCGGTGGCATTGCTACCCCCAGGGCCCCCGTCCCGGCTAACCCTGTAGCGTTTGACAACGGGATCTAGCCCTTTGACTTTGCACGGACGGGCTTTGACCAGTGGACCTATCCACCCGGTTGTGTTAGGTCGGCCCAGAGGAACACTTTGGAGCAACATCCGGGCCAAACCCACAGCTACATCCACTCCGTGTAGACCCGACGCGTCCGTTTCCCCCCTCCAGGTGCCGGCGGCGGCGGCGTCCGTGAGGGGGGGGCACACCCCAGAGACGCGTGCTGGGCGTTTGCAACCGCCTCAACACTTCTAGATTTGTGAGAGGCCGCCTACGCAAGATTTGACAGTATGCTAGCCCCCGGAGGCCGCCGGCCACAGTCGTAGACGTGCGAAGAGCAATCCGCGTAGAGGGAAGTGTTCAGATACTTCTCCATCACAAAAAATTATGAAAAATTACCATCAGTCCTATAGCACATGTGCCCACGTTGTGTAAAAAACTCATGATTTTATCGCGCTCCAAGTATTTAATAATATTCACGCTGCATCGTTACCGCAGAACGTCTACTACCGTTTCATTGCCGTCCGTGAGGGGGGGCCACAACCCGGAGACGCGTGCCGCCTCTTCGGACATGCCACAACACCACCCCGCATGTATGAGGGCCCGGTACGACGCTCCGGTGGCATTGCTACCACCCAGGGCCCCCGTCCCGGCTAACCCTGTAGCATTTGACCACGGGATCTAGCCCTTTGACTTTGCACGGACGGGCTTTGACCAGTGGACCTCTCCACCCGGTTGTGTTAGGTCGGCCCAGAGGAACACTTTGGAGCAACATCCGGGCCAAACCCACAGCTACATCCACTCCGTGTAGACCCGACGCGTCCGTTTCCCCCCTTCAGGTGCCGGCGGCGGCGGCGTCCGTGAGGGGGGGGCACACCCCGGAGACGCGTGCTGGGCGTTTGCAACCGTCTCAACACTTCTAGATTTGTGAGAGGCCGCGTATGCAAGATTTGACGGTATGCTAGCCCCCGGAGGCCGCCGGCCACAATCGTAGACGTGCGAAGAGCAATCCGCGTAGAGGGAAGTGTTCAGATACTTCTCCATCACAAAAAATTATGAAAAATTACCATCAGTCCTATTGCACATGTGCCCACGTTGTGTAAAAAACTCATGATTTTATCGCGCTCCAAGTATTTAATAATATTCACGCTGCATCGTTACCGCAGAACATCTACTACCGTTTCATTGCCGTCCGTGAGGGGGGCCACAACCCGGAGACGCGTGCCGCCTCTTCGGACATGCCACAACACCACCCCGCATGTATGAGGGCCCGGTACGACGCTCCGGTGGCATTGCTACCCCCCAGGGCCCCCGTCCCGGCTAACCCTGTAGCGTTTGACCACGGGATCTAGCCCTTTGACTTTGCACGGACGGGCTTTGACCAGTGGACCTCTCCACCCGGTTGTGTTAGGTCGGCCCAGAGGAACACTTTGGAGCAACATCCGGGCCAAACCCACAGCTACATCCACTCCGTGTAGACCCGACGCGTCCGTTTCCCCCCTCCAGGTGCCGGCGGCGGCGGCGGCCATGAGGGGTGGGGGCACACCCCGGAGACGCGTGCTGGGCGTTTGCAACCGCCTCAACACTTCCAGATTTGTGAGAGGCCGCCTAGGCAAGATTTGACGGTATGCTAGCCCCCGGAGGCCGCCGGCCACAGTCGTAGACGTGCGAAGAGCAATCCGCGTAGAGGGAAGTGTTCAGATACTTCTCCATCACAAAAAATTATGAAAAATTACCATCAGTCCTATATCACATGTGCCCACGTTGTGTAAAAAACTCATGATTTTATCGCGCTCCAAGTATTTAATAATATTCACGCTGCATCGTTACCGCAGAACGTCTACTACCGTTTCATTGCCGTCCGTGAGGGGGGCCACAACCCGGAGACGCGTGCCGCCTCTTCGGACATGCCACAACACCACCCCGCATGTACGAGGGCCCGGTACGATGCTCCGGTGGCATTGCTACCCCCAGGGCCCCCGTCCCGGCTAACCCTGTAGCGTTTGACCACGGGATCTAGCCCTTTGACTTTGCACGGACGGGCTTTGACCAGTGGACCTCTCCACTCGGTTTTGTTAGGTCGGCCCAGAGGAACACTTTGGAGCAACATCCGGGCCAAACCCACAGCTACATCCACTCCGTGTAGACCCGACGCGTCCGTTTCCCCCCTCCAGGTGCCGGCGGCGGCGGCGTCCGTGAGGGGGGGGGCACACCCCAGAGACGCGTGCTGGGCGTTTGCAACCGCCTCAACACTTCTAGATTTGTGAGAGGCCGCCTACGCAAGATTTGACGGTATGCTAGCCCCCGGAGGCCGCCGGCCACACTCGTAGATGTGCGAAGAGCAATCCGCGTAGAGGGAAGTGTTCAGATACTTCTCCATCACAAAAAATTACGAAAAATTACCATCAGTCCTATAGCACATGTGCCCACGTTGTGTAAAAAACTCATGATTTTATCGCGCTCCAAGTATTTAATAATATTCACGCTGCATCGTTACCGCAGAACGTCTACTACCGTTTCATTGCCGTCCGTGAGGGGGGACCACAACCCGGAGACGCGTGCCGCCTCTTCGGACATGCCACAACACCACCCCGCATGTATGAGGGCCCGGTACGACGCTCCGGTGGCATTGCTACCCCCCCAGGGCCCCCGTCCCGGCTAACCCTGTAGCGTTTGACCACAGGATCTAGCCATTTGACTTTGCACGGACGGGCTTTGACCAGTGGACCTCTCCACCCGGTTGTGTTAGGTCGGCCCAGAGGAACACTTTGGAGCAACATCCGGGCCAAACCCACAGCTACATCCACTCCGTGTAGACCCGACGCGTCCGTTTCCCCCCTCCAGGTGCCGGCGGCGGCGGCGTCCGTGAGGGGGGGGCACACCCCGGAGACGCGTGCTGGGCGTTTGCAACCGTCTCAACACTTCTAGATTTGTGAGAGGCCGCGTACGCAAGATTTGACGGTATGCTAGCCCCCGGAGGCCGCCGGCCACAATCGTAGACGTGCGAAGAGCAATCCGCGTAGAGGGAAGTGTTCAGATACTTCTCCATCACAAAAAATTATGAAAAATTACCATCAGTCCTATTGCACATGTGCCCACGTTGTGTAAAAAACTCATGATTTTATCGCGCTCCAAGTATTTAATAATATTCACGCTGCATCGTTACCGCAGAACGTCTACTACCGTTTCATTGCCGTCCGTGAGGGGGGCCACAACCCGGAGACGCGTGCCGCCTCTTCGGACATGCCACAACACCACCCCGCATGTATGAGGGCCCGGTACGATGCTCCGGTGGCATTGCTACCCCCCAGGGCCCCCGTCCCGGCTAACCCTGTAGCGTTTGACCACGGGATCTAGCCCTTTGACTTTGCACGGACGGGCTTTGACCAGTGGACCTCTCCACCCGGTTGTGTTAGGTCGGCCCAGAGGAACACTTTGGAGCAACATCCGGGCCAAACCCACAGCTACATCCACTCCGTGTAGACCCGACGCGTCCGTTTCCCCCCTCCAGGTGCCGGCGGCGGCGGCGTCCGTGAGGGGAGGGGCACACCCCGGAGACGCGTGCTGGGCGTTTGCAACCGCCTCAACACTTCTAGATTTGTGAGAGGCCGCCTACGCAAGATTTGACGGTATGCTAGCCCCCGGAGGCCGCCGGCCACAGTCGTAGACGTGCGAAGAGCAATCCGCGTAGAGGGAAGTGTTCAGATACTTTTCCATCACAAAAAATTATGAAAAATTACCATCAGTCCTATAGCACATGTGCCCACGTTGTGTAAAAAACTCATGATTTTGTCGCGCTCCAAGTATTTGATAATATTCACGCTGCATCGTTACCGCAGAACGTCTACTACCGTTTCATTGTCGTCTGTGAGGGGGGGCCACAACCCGGAGACGCGTGCCGCCTCTTCGGACATGCCACAACACCACCCCGCATGTATGAGGGCCCGGTATGACGCTCCGGTGGCATTGCTACCCCCCCCAGGGCCCCCGTCCCGGCTAACCCTGTAGCGTTTGACCACGGGATCTAGCCCTTTGACTTTGCACGGACGGGCTTTGACCAGTGGACCTCTCCACCCGGTTGTGTTAGGTCGGCCTAGAGGAACACTTTGGAGCAACATCCGGGCCAAACCCACAGCTACATCCACTCCGTGTAGACCCGACGCGTCCGTTTCCCCCCTCCAGGTGCCGGCGGCGGCGGCGTCCGTGAGGGGGGGGCACACCCCGGAGACGCGTGCTGGGCGTTTGCAACCGCCTCAACACTTCTAGATTTGTGAGAGGCCGCCTACGCAAGATTTGACGGTATGCTAGCCCCCGGAGGCCGCCGGCCACAGTCGTAGACGTGCGAAGAGCAATCCGCGTAGAGGGAAGTGTTCAGATACTTCTCCATCACAAAAAATTATGAAAAATTACCATCAGTCCTATAGCACATGTGCCCATGTTGTGTAAAAAACTCATGATTTTATCACGCTCCAAGTATTTAATAATATTCACGTTGCATCGTTACCGCAGAACGTCTACTACCGTTTCATTGCCGTCCGTGAGGGGGGCCACAACCCGGAGACGCGTGCCGCCTCTTCGGACATGCCACAACACCACCCCGCATGTATGAGGGCCCGGTACGACGCTCCGGTGGCATTGCTACCCCCAGGGCCCCCGTCCCGCCTAACCCTGTAGCGTTTGACCACGGGATCTAGCGCTTTGACTTTGCACGGACGGGCTTTGACCAGTGGACCTCTCCACCTGGTTGTGTTAGGTCGGCCCAGAGGGACACCGGGAAGCAACATCCGGGCCAAACCGACAGCTACATCCACTCCGTGTAGACCCGACGCGTCCGTTTCCCCCCTCCAGGTGCCGCCGGCGGCGGCGTTTGTGAGGGGGGGGGCACACCCCGGAGACGCGTGCTGGGCGTTTGCAACCGCCTCAACACTTCCAGACTTGTGAGAGGCCGCCTACGCAAGATTTGACGGTATGCTAGCCCCCGGTGGCCGCCGGCCACAGTCGTAGACGTGCGAAGAGCAATTCGCGTAGAGGGAAGTGTTCAGATACTTCTCCATCACAAAAAATTATGAAAAATTACCATCAGTCCTATAGCACATGTGCCCACGTTGTGTAAAAAACTCATGATTTTATCGCGCTCCAAGTATTTAATAATATTCACGCTGCATCGTTACCGCAGAACGTCTACTACCGTTTCATTGCCGTCCGTGAGGGGGGCCACAACCCGGAGACGCGTGCCGCCTCTTCGGACATGCCACAACACCACCCCGCATGTATGACGGCCCGGTACGACGCTCCGGTGGAATTGCTACCCCCCAGGGCCCCCGTCCCGGCTAACCCTGTAGCGTTTGACCACGGGATCTAGCCCTTTGACTTTGCACGGACGGGCTTTGACCAGTGGACCTCTCCACCCGGTTGTGTTAGGTCGGCCCAGAGGAACACTTTGGAGCAACATCCGGGCCAAACCCACTGCTACATCCACTCCGTGTAGACCCGACGCGTCCGTTTCCCCCCTCCAGGTGCCGGCGGCGGCGGCGTCCATGAGGGGGGGGCACACCCCGGAGACGCGTGCTGGGCGTTTGCAACCGCCTCAACACTTCCAGATTTGTGAGAGGCCGCCTACGCAAGATTTGACGGTATGCTAGCCCCCGGAGGCCGCCGGCCACAGTCGTAGACGTGCGAAGAGCAATCCGCGTAGAGGGAAGTGTTCAGATACTTCTCCATCACAAAAAATTATGAAACATTACCATCAGTCCTATAGCACATGTGCCCACGTTGTGTAAAAAACTCATGATTTTATCGCGCTCCAAGTATTTAATAATATTCACGCTGCATCGTTACCGCAGAACGTCTACTACCGTTTCATTGCCGTCCGTGAGGGGGGCCACAACCCGGAGACGCGTGCCACCTCTTCGGACATGCCACAACACCACCCCGCATGTATGAGGGCCCGGTACGATGCTCCGGTGGCATTGCTACCCCCAGGGCCCCCGTCCCGGCTAACCCTGTAGCGTTTGACCACGGGATCTAGCCCTTTGACTTTGCACGGACGGGCTTTGACCAGTGGACCTCTCCACCCGGTTGTGTTAGGTCGGCCCAGAGGAACACTTTGGAGCAACATCCGGGCCAAACCCACAGCTACATCCACTCCGTGTAGACCCGACGCGTCCGTTTCCCCCCTCCAGGTGCCGGCGGCGGCGGCGTCCGTGAGGGGGGGGGCACACCCCCGAGACGCGTGCTGGGCGTTTGCAACCGCCTCAACACTTCTAGATTTGTGAGAGGCCGCCTACGCAAGATTTGACAGTATGCTAGCCCCCGGAGGCCGCCGGCCACAGTCGTAGATGTGCGAAGAGCAATCCGCGTAGAGGGAAGTGTTCAGATACTTCTCCATCACAAAAAATTACGAAAAATTACCATCAGTCCTATAGCACATGTGCCCACGTTGTGTAAAAAACTCATGATTTTATCGCGCTCCAAGTATTTAATAATATTCACGCTGCATCGTTACCGCAGAACGTCTACTACCGTTTCATTGCCGTCCGTGAGGGGGGGCCACAACCCGGAGACGCGTGCCGCCTCTTCGGACATGCCACAACACCACCCCGCATGTATGAGGGCCCGGTACGACGCTCCGGTGGCATTGCTACCACCCCAGGGCCCCCGTCCCGGCTAACCCTGTAGCGTTTGACCACGGGATCTAGCCCTTTGACTTTGCACGGACGGGCTTTGACCAGTGGACCTCTCCACCTGGTTGTGTTAGGTCGGCCCAGAGGAACACTTTGGAGCAACATCCGGGCCAAACCCACAGCTACATCCACTCCGTGTAGACCCGACGCGTCCGTTTCCCCCCTTCAGGTGCCGGCGGCGGCGGCGTCCGTGAGGGGGGGGGGCACACCCCGGAGACGCGTGCTGGGCGTTTGCAACTGTCTCAACACTTCTAGATTTGTGAGAGGCCGCGTACGCAAGATTTGACGGTATGCTAGCCCCCGGAGGCCGCCGGCCACAATCGTAGACGTGCGAAGAGCAATCCGCGTAGAGGGAAGTGTTCAGATACTTCTCCATCACAAAAAATTATGAAAAATTACCATCAGTCCTATTGCACATGTGCCCACGTTGTGTAAAAAACTCATGATTTTATCGCGCTCCAAGTATTTAATAATATTCATGCTGCATCGTTACCGCAGAACGTCTACTACCGTTTCATTGCCGTCCGTGAGGGGGGCCACAACCCGGAGACGCGTGCCGCCTCTTCGGACATGCCACAACACCACCCCGCATGTATGAGGGCCCGGTACGACGCTCCGGTGGCAATGCTACCCCCCAGGGCCCCCGTCCCGGCTAACCCTGTAGCGTTTGACCACGGGATCTAGCCCTTTGACTTTGCACGGACGGGCTTTGACCAGTGGACCTCTCCACCCGGTTGTGTTAGGTCGGCCCAGAGGAACACTTTGGAGCAACATCCGGGCCAAACCCACAGCTACATCCACTCCGTGTAGACCCGACGCGTCCGTTTCCCCCCTCCAGGTGCCGGCGGCGGCGGCGTCCGTGAGGGGGGGGGGGCACACCCCGGAGACATGTGCTGGGCGTTTGCAACCGCCTCAACACTTCCAGATTTGTGAGAGGCCGCCTACGCAAGATTTGACGGTATGCTAGCCCCCGGAGGCCGCCGGCCACAGTCGTAGACGTGCGAAGAGCAATCCGCGTAGAGGGAAGTGTTCAGATACTTCTCCATCACAAAAAATTATGAAAAATTACCATCAGTCCTATATCACATGTGCCCACGTTGTGTAAAAAACTCATGATTTTATCGCGCTCCAAGTATTTAATAATATTCACGCTGCATCGTTACCGCAGAACGTCTACTACCATTTCATTGCCGTCCGTGAGGGGGGCCACAACCCGGAGACGCGTGCCGCCTCTTCGGACATGCCACAACACCACCCCGCATGTATGAGGGCCCGGTACGACGCTCCGGTGGCATTGCTACCCCCAGGGCCCCCGTCCCGGCTAACCCTGTAGCGTTTGACCACGGGATTTAGCCCTTTGACTTTGCACGGACGGGCTTTGACCAGTGGACCTCTCCACCCGGTTGTGTTAGGTCGGCCCAGAGGAACACTTTGGAGCAACATCCGGGCCAAACCCACAGCTACATCCACTCCGTGTAGACCCGACGCGTCCGTTTCCCCCCTCCAGGTGCCGGCGGCGGCGGCG
>NC_041381.1:95062240-95066166 GCF_002162155.2 Triticum dicoccoides
GTTTGCAACCGCCTCAACACTTCCAGATTTGTGAGAGGCCGCCTACGCAAGATTTGACGGTATGCTAGCCCCCGGAGGCCGCCGGCCACAGTCGTAGACGTGCGAAGAGCAATCCGCGTAGAGGGAAGTGTTCAGATACTTCTCCATCACAAAAAATTATGAAAAATTACCATCAGTCCTATAGCACATGTGCCCACGTTGTGTAAAAAACTCATGATTTTATCGCGCTCCAAGTATTTAATAATATTCACGCTGCATCGTTACCGCAGAACGTCTACTACCGTTTCATTGCCGTCCGTGAGGGGGGCCACAACCCGGAGACGCGTGCCACCTCTTCGGACATGCCACAACACCACCCCGCATGTATGAGGGCCCGGTATGATGCTCCGGTGGCATTGCTACCCCCAGGGCCCCCGTCCCGGCTAACCCTGTAGCGTTTGACCACGGGATCTAGCCCTTTGACTTTGCACGGACGGGCTTTGACCAGTGGACCTCTCCACCCGGTTGTGTTAGGTCGGCCCAGAGGAACACTTTTGAGCAACATCCGGGCCAAACCCACAGCTACATCCACTCCGTGTAGACCCGACGCGTCCGTTTCCCCCCTCCAGGTGCCGGCGGCGGCGGCGTCCGTGAGGGGGGGGGCACACCCCGGAGACGCGTGCTGGGCGTTTGCAACCGTCTCAACACTTCTAGATTTGTGAGAGGCCGCCTACGCAAGATTTGACGGTATGTTAGCCCCCGGAGGCCGCCGGCCACAGTCGTAGACGTGCGAAGAGCAATCCGCGTAGAGGGAAGTGTTCAGATACTTCTCCATCACAAAAAATTATGAAAAATTACCATCAGTCCTATAGCACATGTGCCCACGTTGTGTAAAAAACTCATGATTTTATTGCGCTCCAAGTATTTAATAATATTCACGCTGCATCGTTACCGCAGAACGTCTACTACCGTTTCATTGCCGTTCGTGAGGGGGGGCCACAACTCGGAGACGCGTGCCGCCTCTTCGGACATGCCACAACACCACCCCGCATGTATGAGGGCCCGGTACGACGCTCCGGTGGCATTGCTACCCCCCCAGGGCCCCCGTCCCGGCTAACCCTGTAGCGTTTGACCACGGGATCTAGCCCTTTGACTTTGCACGGACGGGCTTTGACCAGTGGACCTCTCCACCCGGTTGTGTTAGGTCGGCCCAGAGGAACACTTTGGAGCAACATCCGGGCCAAACCCGCAGCTACATCCACTCCGTGTAGACCCGACGCGTCCGTTTCCCCCCTCCAGGTGTCGCCGGCGGCGGCGTCCGTGAGGGGGGGGGCACACCCCGGAGACGCGTGCTGGGCGTTTGCAACCGCCTCAACACTTCCAGATTTGTGAGAGGCCGCCTACGCAAGATTTGACGGTATGCTAGCCCCCGGAGGCCGCCGGCCACAGTCGTAGACGTGCGAAGAGCAATCCGCGTAGAGGGAAGTGTTCAGATACTTCTCCATCACAAAAAATTATGAAAAATTACCATCAGTCCTATAGCACATGTGCCCACGTTGTGTAAAAAACTCATGATTTTATCGCGCTCCAAGTATTTAATAATATTCACGCTGCATCATTACCGCAGAACGTCTACTACTGTTTCATTGCCGTCCGTGAGGGGGGGGGCACAACCCAGAGACGCGTGCCGCCTCTTCGGACATGCCACAACACCACCCCGCATGTATGAGGGCCCGGTACGACGCTCCGGTGGCATTGCTACCCCCCAGGGCCCCCGTCCCGGCTAACCCTTTAGCGTTTGACCACGGGATCTAGCCCTTTGACTTTGCACGGACGGGCTTTGACCAGTGGACCTCTCCACCCGGTTGTGTTAGGTCGGCCCAGAGGAACACTTTGGAGCAACATCCGGGCCAAACCCACAGCTACATCCACTCCGTGTAGACCCGACGCGTCCGTTTCCCCCCTCCAGGTGCCGGCGGCGGCGGCGTCCGTGAGGGGGGGGGCACACCCCGGAGACGCGTGCTGGGCGTTTGCAACCGCCTCAACACTTCCAGATTTGTGAGAGGCCGCCTACGCAAGATTTGACGGTATGCTAGCCCCCGGAGGCCGCCGGCCACAATCGTAGACGTGCGAAGAGCAATCCGCGTAGAGGGAAGTGTTCAGATACTTCTCCATCACAAAAAATTATGAAAAATTACCATCAATCCTATAGCACATGTGCCCACATTGTGTAAAAAACTCATGATTTTATCGCGCTCCAAGTATTTAATAATATTCACGCTGCATCGTTATCGCAGAACGTCTACTACCGTTTCATTGCCGTCCGTGAGGGGGGCCACAACCCGGAGACGCGTGCCGCCTCTTCGGACATGCCACAACACCACCCCGCATGTATGACGGCCCGGTACGACGCTCCGGTGGAATTGCTACCCCCCAGGGCCCCCGTCCCGGCTAACCCTGTAGCGTTTGACTACGGGATCTAGCCCTTTGACTTTGCACGGACGGGCTTTGACCAGTGGACCTCTCCACCCGGTTCTCTTAGGTCGGCCCAGAGGAACACTTTGGAGCAACATCCGGGCCAAACCCACAGCTACATCCACTCCGTGTAGACCCGACGCGTCCGTTTCCCCCCTCCAGATGCCGGCGGCGGCGGCGTCCGTGAGGGGGGGGGGCACACCCCGGAGACGCGTGCTGGGCGTTTGCAACCGCCTCAACACTTCCAGATTTGTGAGAGGCCGCCTACGCAAGATTTGACGGTATGCTAGCCCCCGGAGGCCACCGGCCACAGTCGTAGACGTGCGAAGAGCAATCCGCGTAGAGGGAAGTGTTCAGATACTTCTCCATCACAAAAAATTATGAAAAATTACCATCAGTCCTATAGCACATGTGCCCACGTTGTGTAAAAAACTCATGATTTTATCGCGCTCCAAGTATTTAATAATATTCACGCTGCATCGTTACCGCAGAACGTCTACTACCGTTTCATTGCCGTCCGTGAGGGCGGCCACAACCCGGAGACGCGTGCCGCCTCTTCGGACATGCCACAACACCACCCCGCATGTATGAGGGCCCGGTACGATGCTCCGGTGGCATTGCTACCCCCAGGGCCCCCGTCCTGGCTAACCCTGTAGCGTTTGACCACGGGATCTAGCCCTTTGACTTTGCATGGACAGGCTTTGACCAGTGGACCTCTCGACCCGGTTGTGTTAGGTCGGCCCAGAGGAACACTTTGGAGCAACATCCGGGCCAAACCCACAGCTACATCCACTCCGTGTAGACCCGACGCGTCCGTTTCCCCCCTCCAGGTGCCGGCGGCGGCGGCGTCCGTGAGGGGGGGGCACACCCCGGAGACGCGTGCTGGGCGTTTGCAACCGCCTCAACACTTCTAGATTTGTGAGAGGCCGCCTACGCAAGATTTGACGGTATGCCAGCCCCCGGAGGCCGCCGGCCACAGTCGTAGACGTGCGAAGAGCAATCCGCGTAGAGGGAAGTGTTCAGATACTTCTCCATCACAAAAAATTACGAAAAATTACCATCAGTCCTATAGCACATGTGCCCACGTTGTGTAAAAAACTCATGATTTTATCGCGCTCCAAGTATTTAATAATATTCACGCTGCATCGTTACCGCAGAACGTCTACTACCGTTTCATTGCCGTCCGTGAGGGGGGGGGGCACAACCCAGAGACGCGTGCCGCCTCTTCGGACATGCCACAACACCACCCCGCATGTATGAGGGCCCGGTACGACGCTCCGGTGGCATTGCTACCCCCCAGGGCCCCCGTCCCGGCTAACCCTGTAGCGTTTGACCACGGGATCTAGCCCTTTGACTTCGCACGGACAGGCTTTGACCAGTGGACCTCTCCACCCGGTTGTGTTAGGTCGGCCCAGAGGAACACTTTGGAGCAACATCCGAGCCAAACCCACAGCTACATCCACTCCGTGTAG
>NC_041381.1:95066215-95078974 GCF_002162155.2 Triticum dicoccoides
CCGTGAGGGGGGGGGGGGCACACCCCAGAGACGCGTGCTGGGCGTTTGCAACCGCCTCAACACTTCTAGATTTGTGAGAGGCCGCCTACGCAAGATTTGACGGTATGCTAGCCCCCGGAGGCCGCCGGCCACAGTCGTAGACGTGCGAAGAGCAATCCGCGTAGAGGGAAGTGTTCAGATACTTCTCCATCACAAAAAATTACGAAAAATTACCATCAGTCCTATAGCACATGTGCCCACGTTGTGTAAAAAACTCATGATTTTATCGCGCTCCAAGTATTTAATAATATTCACGCTGCATCGTTACCGCAGAACGTCTACTACCGTTTCATTGCTGTCCGTGAGGGGGGGCCACAACCCGGAGACGCGTGCCACCTCTTCGGACATGCCACAACACCACCCCGCATGTATGAGGGCCCGGTACGACGCTCCGGTGGCATTGCTACCCCCCCAGGGCCCCCGTCCCGGCTAACCCTGTAGCGTTTGACCACGGGATCTAGCCCTTTGACTTTGCACGGACGGGCTTTGACCAGTGGACCTCTCCACCCGGTTGTGTTAGGTCGGCCCACAGGAACACTTTGGAGCAACATCCGGGCCAAACCCACAGCTACATCCACTCCGTGTAGACCTGACGCGTCCGTTTCCCCCCTCCAGGTGCCGGCGGCGGCGGCGTCCGTGAGGGGGGGGCACACCCCGGAGACGCGTGCTGGGCGTTTGCAACCGTCTCAACACTTCTAGATTTGTGAGAGGCCGCGTACGCAAGATTTGACGGTATGCTAGCACCCGGAGGCCGCCGGCCACAATCGTAGACGTGCGAAGAGCAATCCGCGTAGAGGGAAGTGTTCAGATACTTCTCCATCACAAAAAATTATGAAAAATTACCATCAGTCCTATTGCACATGTGCCCAAGTTGTGTAAAAAACTCATGATTTTATCGCGCTCCAAGTATTTAATAATATTCACGCTGCATCGTTACCGCAGAACGTCTACTACCGTTTCATTGCCGTCCGTGAGGGGGGCCACAACCCGGAGACGCGTGCCGCCTCTTCGGACATGCCACAACACCACCCCGCATGTATGAGGGCCCGGTACGACGCTCCGGTGGCATTGCTACCCCCCCAGGGCCCCCGTCCCGCCTAACCCTGTAGCGTTTGACCACGGGATCTAGCCTTTTGACTTCCGACGGACGGGATTTCACCAGTGGACCTCTCCACCCGGTTGTGTTAGGTCAGCCCATAGGGACACCCGGGAGCAACATCCAGGCCAAACCCACAGCTACATCCCCTCCGTGTAAACCCGACGCGTTCGTGAGGGGGGGCCACAACCCGGAGACGCGTGCCGCCTCTTTGGACATGCCACAACACCACCCCGCATGTATGAGGGCCCGGTACGACGCTCCGGTGGCATTGCTACCCCCCCAGGGCGCCCGTCCCGGCTAACCCTGTAGCGTTTGACCACGGGATCTAGCCCTTTGACTTTGCACGGACGGGCTGTGACCAGTGGACCTCTCCACCCGGTTGTGTTAGGTCGGCCCAGAGGAACACTTTGGAGCAACATCCGGGCCAAACCCACAGCTACATCCACTCCGTGTAGACCCGATGCGTCCGTTTCCCCCCTCCAGGTGCTGGCGGCGGCGGCGTCCGTGAGGGGGGGCACACCCCGGAGACGCGTGTTGGGCGTTTGCAACCGCCTCAACACTTCTAGATTTGTGAGAGGCCGCCTACGCAAGATTTGACGGTATGCTAGCCCCCGGAGGCCGCCGGCCACAATCGTAGACGTGCGAAGAGCAATCCGCGTAGAGGGAAGTGTTCAGATACTTCTCCATCACAAAAAATTATGAAAAATTACCACCAGTCCTATAGCACATGTGCCCACGTTGTGTAAAAAACTCATGATTTTATCGCGCTCCAAGTATTTAATAATATTCACGCTGCATCGTTACCGCAGAACGTCTACTACCGTTTCATTGCCGTCCGTGAGGGGGGGCCACAACCCAGAGACGCGTGCCGCCTCTTCGGACATACCACAACACCACCCCGCATGTATGAGGGCCCGGTACGACGCTCCGGTGGCATTGCTACCCCCCCAGGGCCCTCGTCCCGGCTAACCCTGTAGCGTTTGACCACGGGATCTAGCCCTTTGACTTTGCACGGACGGGCTTTGACCAGTGGACCTCTCCACCCGGTTGTGTTAGGTCGGCCCAGAGGAACACTTTGGAGCAACATCCGGGCCAAACCCACAGCTACATCCACTCCGTGTAGACCCGACGCGTCCGTTTCCCCCCTCCAGGTGCCGCCGGCGGCGGGGTCCGTGAGGGGGGGGGGCACACCCCGGAGACGCGTGCTGGGCGTTTGCAACCGCCTCAACACTTCCAGATTTGTGAGAGGCCGCCTACGCAAGATTTGACGGTATGCTAGCCCCCGGAGGCCGCCGGCCACAATCGTAGACGTGCGAAGAGCAATCCGCGTAGAGGGAAGTGTTCAGATACTTCTCCATCACAAAAAATTATGAAACATTACCATCAGTCCTATAGCACATGTGCCCACGTTGTGTAAAAAACTCATGATTTTATCGCGCTCCAAGTATTTAATAATATTCACGCTGCATCGTTACCGCAGAACGTCTACTACCGTTTCATTGCCGTCCGTGAGGGGGGCCACAACCCGGAGACGCGTGCCGCCTCTTCGGACATGCCACAACACCACCCCGCATGTATGACGGCCCGGTACGACGCTCCGGTGGAATTGCTACCCCCCAGGGCCCCCGTCCCGGCTAACCCTGTAGCGTTTGGCCACGGGATCTAGCCCTTTGACTTTGCACGGACGGGCTTTGACCAGTGGACCTCTCCACCCGGTTGTGTTAGGTCGGCCCAGAGGAACACTTTGGAGCAACATCCGGGCCAAACCCACAGCTACATCCACTCCGTGTAGACCCGACGCGTCCGTTTCCCCCCTCCAGGTGCTGGCGGCGGCGGCGTCCGTGAGGGGGGGGGCACACCCCGGAGACACGTGCTGGGCGTTTGCAACCGCCTCAACACTTCCAGATTTGTGAGAGGCCGCCTACGCAAGATTTGACGGTATGCTAGCCCCCGGAGGCCGCCGGCCACAGTCGTAGACGTGCGAAGAGCAATCCGCGTAGAGGGAAGTGTTCAGATACTTCTCCATCACAAAAAATTATGAAAAATTACCATCAGTCCTATAGCACATGTGCCCACGTTGTGTAAAAAACTCATGATTTTATCGCGCTCCAAGTATTTAATAATATTCACGCTGCATCGTTACCGCAGAACGTCTACTACCGTTTCATTGCCGTCCGTGAGGGGGGCCACAACCCGGAGACGCGTGCCACCTCTTCGGACATGCCACAACACCACCCCGCATGTATGAGGGCCCGGTACGATGCTCCGGTGGCATTGCTACCCCCAGGGCCCCCGTCCCGGCTAACCCTGTAGCGTTTGACCACGGGATCTAGCCCTTTGACTTTGCACGGACGGGCTTTGACCAGTGGACCTCTCCACCCGGTTGTGTTAGGTCGGCCCAGAGGAACACTTTGGAGCAACATCCGGGCCAAACCCACAGCTACATCCACTCCGTGTAGACCCGACGCGTCCGTTTCCCCCCTCCAGGTGCCGGCGGCGGCGGCGTCCGTGAGGGGGGGGCACACCCCGGAGACGCGTGCTGGGCGTTTGCAACCGCCTCAACACTTCCAGATTTGTGAGAGGCCGCCTACGCAAGATTTGACGGTATGCTAGCCCTCGGAGGCCGCCGGCCACAGTCGTAGACGTGCGAAGAGCAATCCGCGTAGAGGGAAGTGTTCAGATACTTCTCCATCACAAAAAATTATGAAAAATTACCATCAGTCCTATAGCACATGTGCCCACGTTGTGTAAAAAACTCATGATTTTATCGCGCTCCAAGTATTTAATAATATTCACGCTGCATCGTTACCGCAGAACGTCTACTACCGTTTCATTGCCGTCCGTGAGGGGGGCCACAACCCGGAGATGCGTGCCGCCTCTTCGGACATGCCACAACACCACCCCGCATGTATGAGGGCCCGGTACGACGCTCCGGTGGCATTGCTACCCCCCAGGGCCCCCGTCCCGGCTAACCCTGTAGCGTTTGACCACGGGATCTAGCCCTTTGACTTTGCACGGACGGGCTTTGACCAGTGGACCTCTCCACCCGGTTGTGTTAGGTCGGCCCAGAGGAACACTTTGGAGCAACATCCGGGCCAAACCCACAGCTACATCCACTCCGTGTAGACCCGACGCGTCCGTTTCCCCCCTCCAGGTGCCGGCGGCGGCGGCGTCCGTGAGGGGGGGGGGCACACCCCGGAGACGCGTGCTGGGCGTTTGCAACCGCCTCAACACTTCCAGATTTGTGAGTGGCCGCCTACGCAAGATTTGACGGTATGCTAGCCCCCGGAGGCCGCCGGCCACAATCGTAGACGTGCGAAGAGCAATCCGCGTAGAGGGAAGTGTTCAGATACTTCTCCATCACAAAAAATTATGAAAAATTACCATCAGTCCTATAGCACATGTGCCCACGTTGTGTAAAAAACTCATGATTTTATCGCGCTCCAAGTATTTAATAATATTCACGCTGCATCGTTACCGCAGAACGTCTACTACCGTTTCATTGCCGTCCGTGAGGGGGGCCACAACCCGGAGACGCGTGCCGCCTCTTCGGACATGCCACAACACCACCCCGCATGTATGAGGGCCCAGTACGACGCTCCGGTGGCATTGCTACCCCCCAGGGCCCCCGTCCCGGCTAACCCTGTAGCGTTTGACCACGGGATCTAGCCCTTTGACTTTGCACGGACGGGCTTTGACCAGTGGACCTCTCCACCCGGTTGTGTTAGGTCGGCCCAGAGGAACACTTTGGAGCAACATCCGGGCCAAACCCACAGCTACATCCACTCCGTGTAGACCCGACGCGTCCGTTTCCCCCCTCCAGGTGCCGGCGGCGGCGGCGTCCATGAGGGGGGGGGCACACCCCGGAGACGCGTGCTGGGCATTTGCAACCGCCTCAACACTTCCAAATTTGTGAGAGGCCGCCTACGCAAGATTTGACGGTATGCTAGCCCCCGGAGGCCGCCGGCCACAGTCGTAGACGTGCGAAGAGCAATCCGCGTAGAGGGAAGTGTTCAGATACTTCTCCATCATGAAAAATTATGAAAAATTACCATCAGTCCTATAGCACATGTGCCCACGTTGTGTAAAAAACTCATGATTTTATCGCGCTCCAAGTATTTAATAATATTCACGCTGCATCGTTACCGCAGAACGTCTACTACCGTTTCATTGCCGTCCGTGAGGGGGGCCACAACCCGGAGACGCGTGCCGCCTCTTCGGACATGCCACAACACCACCCCGCATGTATGAGGGCCCGGTACGACGCTCCGGTGGCATTGCTACCCCCCAGGGCCCCCGTCCCGGCTAACCCTGTAGCGTTTGACCACGGGATCTAGCCCTTTGACTTTGCACGGACGGGCTTTGACCAGTGGACCTCTCCACCCGGTTGTGTTAGGTCGGCCCAGAGGAACACTTTGGAGCAACATCCGGGCCAAACCCACAGCTACATCCACTCCGTGTAGACCCGATGCGTCCGTTTCCCCCCTCCAGGTGCCGGCGGCGGCGGCGGCCATGAGGGGTGGGGGCACACCCCGGAGACGCGTGCTGGGCGTTTGCAACCGCCTCAACACTTCCAGATTTGTGAGAGGCCGCCTACGCAAGATTTGACGGTATGCTAGCCCCCGGAGGCCGCCGGCCACAGTCGTAGACGTGCGAAGAGCAATCCGCGTAGAGGGAAGTGTTCAGATACTTCTCCATCACAAAAAATTATGAAAAATTACCATCAGACCTATATCACATGTGCCCACGTTGTGTAAAAAACTCATGATTTTATCGCGCTCCAAGTATTTAATAATATTCACGCTGCATCGTTACCGCAGAACGTCTACTACCGTTTCATTGCCGTCCGTGAGGGGGGCCACAACCCGGAGACGCGTGCCGCCTCTTCGGACATGCCACAACACCACCCCGCATGTATGAGGGCCCGGTACGACGCTCCGGTGGCATTGCTACCCCCCAGGGCCCCCGTCCCGGCTAACCCTGTAGCGTTTGACCACGGGATTTAGCCCTTTGACTTTGCACGGACGGGCTTTGACCAGTGGACCTCTCCACCCGGTTGTGTTAGGTCGGCCCAGAGGAACACTTTGGAGCAACATCCGGGCCAAACCCACAGCTACATCCACTCCGTGTAGACCCGACGCGTCCGTTTCCCCCCTCCAGGTGCCGGCGGCGGCGGCGTCCGTGAGGGGGGGGCACACCCCGGAGACGCGTGCTGGGCGTTTGCAACCGCCTCAACACTTCCAGATTTGTGAGAGGCCGCCTACGCAAGATTTGACGGTATGCTAGCCCCCGGAGGCCGCCGGCCACAGTCGTAGACGTGCGAAGAGCAATCCGCGTAGAGGGAAGTGTTCAGATACTTCTCCATCACAAAAAATTATGAAAAATTACCATCAGTCCTATAGCACATGTGCCCACGTTGTGTAAAAAACTCATGATTTCATCGCGCTCCAAGTATTTAATAATATTCACGCTGCATCATTACCGCAGAACGTCTACTACCATTTCATTGCCGTCCGTGAGGGGGGCCACAACCCGGAGACACGTGCCGCCTCTTCGGACATGCCACAACACCACCCCGCATGTATGAGGGCCCGGTACGATGCTCCGGTGGCATTGCTACCCCCAGGGCCCCCGTCCCGGCTAACCCTGTAGCGTTTGACCACGGGATCTAGCCCTTTGACTTTGCACGGACGGGCTTTGACCAGTGGACCTCTCCACCCGGTTGTGTTAGGTCGGCCCAGAGGAACACTTTGGAGCAACATCCGGGCCAAACCCACAGCTACATCCACTCCGTGTAGACCCGACGCGTCCGTTTCCCTCCTCCAGGTGCCGGCGGCGGCGGCGTCCGTGAGGGGGGGGGGCACACCCCAGAGACGCGTGCTGGGCGTTTGCAACCGCCTCAACACTTCTAGATTTGTGAGAGGCCTCCTACGCAAGATTTGACGGTATGCTAGCCCCCGGAGGCCGCCGGCCACAGTCGTAGACGTGCGAAGAGCAATCCGCGTAGAAGGAAGTGTTCAGATACTTCTCCATCACAAAAAATTACGAAAAATTACCATCAGTCCTATAGCACATGTGCCCACGTTGTGTAAGAAACTCATGATTTTATCGCGCTCCAAGTATTTAATAATATTCACGCTGCATCGTTACCGCAGAACGTCTACTACCGTTTCATTGCCGTCCGTGAGGGGGGGCCACAACCCGGAGACGCGTGCCGCCTCTTCGGACATGCCACAACACCACCCCGCATGTATGAGGGCCCGGTACGACGCTCCGGTGGCATTGCTACCCCCCCAGGGCCCCCGTCCCGGCTAACCCTGTAGCGTTTGACCACGGGATCTAGCCCTTTGACTTTGCACGGACGGGCTTTGACCAGTGGACCTCTCCACCCGGTTGTGTTAGGTCGGCCCAGAGGAACACTTTGGAGCAACATCCGGGCCAAACCCATAGCTACATCCACTCCGTGAAGACCCGACGCGTCCGTTTCCCCCCTCCAGGTGCCGGCGGCGGCGGCGTCCGTGAGGGGGGGGGCACACCCCGGAGACGCGTGCTGGGCGTTTGCAACCGTCTCAACACTTCTAGATTTGTGAGAGGCCGCGTACGCAAGATTTGACGGTATGCTAGCCCCCGGAGGCCGCCGGCCACAATCGTAGACGTGCGAAGAGCAATCCGCGTAGAGGGAAGTGTTCAGATACTTCTCCATCACAAAAAATTATGAAAAATTACCATCAGTCCTATTGCACATGTGCCCACGTTGTGTAAAAAACTCATGATTTTATCGCGCTCCAAGTATTTAATAATATTCACGCTGCATCGTTACCGCAGAACGTCTACTACCGTTTCATTGCCGTCCGTGAGGGGGGCCACAACCCGGAGACGCGTGCCGCCTCTTCGGACATGCCACAATACCACCCCGCATGTATGAGGGCCCGGTACGATGCTCCGGTGGCATTGCTACCCCCCAGGGCCCCCGTCCCGGCTAACCCTGTAGCGTTTGACCACGGGATCTAGCCCTTTGACTTTGCACGGACGGGCTTTGACCAGTGGACCTCTCCACCCGGTTGTGTTAGGTCGGCCCAGAGGAACACTTTGGAGCAACATCCGGGCCAAACCCACAGCTACATCCACTCCGTGTAGACCCGACGCGTCCGTTTCCCCCCTCCAGGTGCCGGCGGCGGCAGCGTCCGTGAGGGGGGGGGCACACCCCGGAGACGCGTGCTGGGCGTTTGCAACCGCCTCAACACTTCCAGATTTGTGAGAGGCCACCTACGCAAGATTTGACGGTATGCTAGCCCCCGGAGGCCGCCGACCACAGTCGTAGACGTGCGAAGAGCAATCCGCGTAGAGGGAAGTGTTCAGATACTTCTCCATCACAAAAAATTATGAAAAATTACCATCAGTCCTATAGCACATGTGCCCACGTTGTGTAAAAAACTCATGATTTTATCGCGCTCCAAGTATTTAATAATATTCACGCTGCATCGTTACCGCAGAACGTCTACTACCGTTTCATTGCCGTCCGTGAGGGGGGCCACAACCCGGAGAAGTGTGCCACCTCTTCGGACATGCCACAACACCACCCCGCATGTATGAGGGCCCGGTACGACGCTCCGGTGGCATTGCTACCCCCCCAGGGCCCCCGTCCCGGCTAACCCTGTAGCGTTTGACCACGGGATCTAGCCCTTTGACTTTGCACGGACGGGCTTTGACCAGTGGACCTCTCCACCCGGTTGTGTTAGGTCGGCCCAGAGGAACACTTTGGAGCAACATCCGGGCCAAACCCACAGCTACATCCACTCCGTGTAGACCCGACGCGTCCGTTTCCCCCCTCCAGGTGCCGGCGGCGGCGGCGTCCGTGAGGGGGGGGGCACACCCCGGAGACGCGTGCTGGGCGTTTGCAACCGCCTCAACACTTCCAGATTTGTGAGAGGCCGCCTACACAAGATTTGACGGTATGCTAGCCCCCGGAGGCCGCCGGCCACAGTCGTAGACGTGCGAAGAGCAATCCGCGTAGAGGGAAGTGTTCAGATACTTCTCCATCACAAAAAATTATGAAAAATTACCATCAGTCCTATAGCACATGTGCCCACGTTGTGTAAAAAACTCATGATTTTATCGCGCTCCAAGTATTTAATAATATTCACGCTGCATCGTTACCGCAGAACGTCTACTACCGTTTCATTGCCGTCCGTGAGGGGGGCCACAACCCGGAGACGCGTGCCACCTCTTCGGACATGCCACAACACCACCCCGCATGTATGAGGTCCCGGTACGATGCTCCGGTGGCATTGCTACCCCCAGGGCCCCCGTCCCGGCTAACCCTGTAGCGTTTGACCACGGGATCTAGCCCTTTGACTTTGCACGGACGGGCTTTGACCAGTGGACCTCTCCACCCGGTTGTGTTAGGTCGGCCCAGAGGAACACTTTGGAGCAACATCCGGGCCAAACCCACAGCTACATCCACTCCGTGTAGACCCGACGCGTCCGTTTCCCCCCTCCAGGTGCCGGCGGCGGCGGCGTCCGTGAGGGGGGGCACACCCCAGAGACGCGTGCTGGGCGTTTGCAACCGCCTCAACACTTCTAGATTTGTGAGAGGCCGCCTACGCAAGATTTGACGGTATGCTAGCCCCCGGAGGCCGCCGGCCACAGTCGTAGACGTGCGAAGAGCAATCCGCGTAGAAGGAAGTGTTCAGATACTTCTCCATCACAAAAAATTACGAAAAATTACCATCAGTCCTATAGCACATGTTCCCACGTTGTGTAAAAAACTCATGATTTTATCGCGCTCCAAGTATTTAATAATATTCACGCTGCATCGTTACCGCAGAACGTCTACTACCGTTTCATTGCCGTCCGTGAGGGGGGGGGGCACAACCCGGAGACGCGTGCCGCCTCTTCGGACATGCCACAACACCACCCCGCATGTATGAGGGCCCGGTACGATGCTCCGGTGGCATTGCTACCCCCCAGGGCCCCCGTCCCGGCTAACCCTGTAGCGTTTGACCACGGGATCTAGTCCTTTGACTTTGCACGGACGGGCTTTGACCAGTGGACCTCTCCACCCGGTTGTGTTAGGTCGGCCCAGAGGAACACTTTGGAGCAACATCCGGGCCAAACCCACAGCTACATCCACTCCGTGTAGACCCGACGCGTCTGTTTCCCCCCTTCAAATGCCGGCGGCGGCGGCATCCGTGAGGGGGGGGGCACACCCCGGAGACGCGTGCTGGGCGTTTGCAACCGTCTCAACACTTCTAGATTTGTGAGAGGCCGCGTACGCAAGATTTGACGGTATGCTAGCCCCCGGAGGCCGCCGGCCACAATCGTAGACGTGCGAAGAGCAATCCGCGTAGAGGGAAGTGTTCAGATACTTCTCCATCACAAAAAATTATGAAAAATTACCATCAGTCCTATTGCACATGTGCCCACGTTGTGTAAAAAACTCATGATTTTATCGCGCTCCAAGTATTTAATAATATTCACGCTGCATCGTTACCGCAGAACGTCTACTACCGTTTCATTGCCGTCCGTGAGGGGGGCCACAACCCGGAGACGCGTGCCGCCTCTTCGGACATGCCACAACACCACCCCGCATGTATGAGGGCCCGGTACGACGCTCTGGTGGCATTGCTACCCCCCCGGGCCCCCGTCCCGGCTAACCCTGTAGCGTTTGACCACGGGATCTAGCCCTTTGACTTTGCACGGACGGGCTTTGACCAGTGGACCTCTCCACCCGGTTGTGTTAGGTCGGCCCAGAGGAACACTTTGGAGCAACATCCGGGCCAAACCCACAGCTACATCCACTCCGTGTAGACCCGACGCGTCCGTTTCCCCCCTCCAGGTGCCGCCGGCGGCGGCGGCCATGAGGGGTGGGGGCACACCCCGGAGACGCGTGCTGGGCGTTTGCAACCGCCTCAACACTTCCAGATTTGTGAGAGGCCGCCTACGCAAGATTTGACGGTACGCTAGCCCCCGGAGGCCGCCGGCCACAGTCGTAGACGTGCGAAGAGCAATCCGCGTAGAGGGAAGTGTTCAGATACTTCTCCATCACAAAAAATTATGAAAAATTACCATCAGTCCTATATCACATGTGCCCACGTTGTGTAAAAAACTCATGATTTTATCGCGCTCCAAGTATTTAATAATATTCACGCTGCATCGTTACCGCAAAACGTCTACTACCGTTTCATTGCCGTCCGTGAGGGGGGCCACAACCCGGAGACGCGTGCCGCCTCTTCGGACATGCCACAACACCACCCCGCATGTATGAGGGCCCGGTACGATGCTCCGGTGGCATTGCTACCCCCCAGGGCCCCCGTCCCGGCTAACCCTGTAGCGTTTGACCACGGGATTTAGCCCTTTGACTTTGCACGGACGGGCTTTGACCAGTGGACCTCTCCACCCGGTTGTGTTACGTCGGCCCAGAGGAACACTTTGGAGCAACATCCGGGCCAAACCCACAGCTACATCCACTCCGTGTAGACCCGACGCGTCCGTTTCCCCCCTCCAGGTGCCGGCGGCGGCGGCGTCCGTGAGGGGGGGGGGCACACCCCGGAGACGCGTGCTGGGCGTTTGCAACCGCCTCAACACTTCCAGATTTGTGAGAGGCCGCCTACGCAAGATTTGACGGTATGCTAGCCCTCGGAGGCCGCCGGCCACAGTCGTAGACGTGCGAAGAGCAATCCGCGTAGAGGGAAGTGTTCAGATACTTCTCCATCACAAAAAATTATGAAAAATTACCATCAGTCCTATAGCACATGTGCCCACGTTGTGTAAAAAACTCATGATTTTATCGCGCTCCAAGTATTTAATAATATTCACGCTGCATCATTACCGCAGAACGTCTACTACCGTTTCATTGCCGTCCGTGAGGGGGGCCACAACCCGGAGACGCGTGCTGCCTCTTCGGACATGCCACAACACCACCCCGCATGTATGAGGGCCCGGTACGATGCTACGGTGGCATTGCTACCCCCAGGGCCTCCGTCCCGGCTAACCCTGTAGCGTTTGACCACGGGATCTAGCCCTTTGACTTTGCACGGACGGGCTTTGACCAGTGGACCTCTCCACCCGGTTGTGTTAGGTCGGCCCAGAGGAACACTTTGGAGCAACATCCGGGCCAAACCCACAGCTACATCCACTCCGTGTAGACCCGACGCGTCCGTTTCCCCCCTCCAGGTGCCGGCGGCGGCGGCGTCCGTGAGGGGGGGGGGGCACACCCCGGAGACACGTGCTGGGCGTTTGCAACCGTCTCAACACTTCTAGATTTGTGAGAGGCCGCGTACGCAAGATTTGACGGTATGCTAGCCCCCGGAGGCCGCCGGCCACAATCGTAGACGTGCGAAGAGCAATCCGCGTAGAGGGAAGTGTTCAGATACTTCTCCATCACAAAAAATTATGAAAAATTACCATCAGTCCTATTGCACATGTGCCCACGTTGTGTAAAAAACTCATGATTTTATCGCGCTCCAAGTATTTAATAATATTCACGCTGCATCGTTACCGCAGAACGTCTACTACCGTTTCATTGCCGTCCGTGAGGGGGGCCACAACCCGGAGACGCGTGCCGCCTCTTCGGACATGCCACAACACCACCCCGCATGTATGAGGGCCCGGTACGACGC
>NC_041381.1:95121308-95149826 GCF_002162155.2 Triticum dicoccoides
CTACTACCGTTTCATTGCCGTCCGTGAGGGGGGCCACAACCCGGAGACGCGTGCCGCCTCTTCGGACATGCCACAACACCACCCCGCATGTATGAGGGCCCGGTACGACGCTCCGGTGGCATTGCTACCCCCCAGGGCCCCCGTCCCGGCTAACCCTGTAGCGTTTGACCACGGGATCTAGCCCTTTGACTTTGCACGGACGGGCTTTGACCAGTGGACCTCTCCACCCGGTTGTGTTAGGTCGGCCCAGAGGAACACTTTGGAGCAACATCCGGGCCAAACCCACAGCTACATCCACTCCGTGTAGACCCGACGCGTCCGTTTCCCCCCTCCAGGTGCCGGCGGCGGCGGCGGCCATGAGGGGTGGGGGCACACCCCGGAGACGCGTGCTGGGCGTTTGCAACCGTCTCAACACTTCTAGATTTGTGAGAGGCCGCGTACGCAAGATTTGACGGTATGCTAGCCCCCGGAGGCCGCCGGCCACAATCGTAGACGTGCGAAGAGCAATCCGCGTAGAGGGAAGTGTTCAGAAACTTCTCCATCACAAAAAATTATGAAAAATTACCATCAGTCCTATATCACATGTGCCCACGTTGTGTAAAAAACTCATGATTTTATCGCGCTCCAAGTATTTAATAATATTCACGCTGCATCGTTACCGCAGAACGTCTACTACCGTTTCATTGCCGTCCGTGAGGGGGGCCACAACCCGGAGACACGTGCCGCCTCTTCGGACATGCCACAACACCACCCCGCATGTATGAGGGCCCGGTACGACGCTCCGGTGGCATTGCTACCCCCCAGGGCCCCCGTCCCGGCTAACCCTGTAGCGTTTGACCACGGGATCTAGCCCTTTGACTTTGCACGGACGGGCTTTGACCAGTGGACCTCTCCACCCGGTTGTGTTAGGTCGGCCCAGAGGAACACTTTGGAGCAACATCCGGGCCAAACCCACAGCTACATCCACTCCGTGTAGACCCGACGCGTCCGTTTCCCCCCTCCAGGTGCCGGCGGCGGCGGCGTCCGTGAGGGGGGGGCACACCCCAGAGACGCGTGCTGGGCGTTTGCAACCGCCTCAACACTTCTAGATTTGTGAGAGGCGGCCTACGCAAGATTTGACGGTATGCTAGCCCCCGGAGGCCACCGGCCACAGTCGTAGACGTGCGAAGAGCAATCCGCGTAGAGGGAAGTGTTCAGATACTTCTCCATCACAAAAAATTACGAAAAATTACCATCAGTCCTATAGCACATGTGCCCACGTTGTGTAAAAAACTCATGATTTTATCGCGCTCCAAGTATTTAATAATATTCACGCTACATCGTTACCGCAGAACGTCTACTACCGTTTCATTGCCGTCCGTGAGGGGGGGCCACAACCCGGAGACGCGTGCCGCCTCTTCGGACATGCCACAACACCAGCCCGCATGTATGAGGGTCCGGTACGACGCTCCGGTGGCATTGCTACCCCCCCAGGGCCCCCGTCCCGGCTAACCCTGTAGCGTTTGACCACGGGATCTAGCCATTTGACTTTGCACGGACGGGCTTTGACCAGTGGACCTCTCCACCCGGTTGTGTTAGGTCGGCCCAGAGGAACACTTTGGAGCAACATCCGGGCCAAACCCACAGCTACATCCACTCCGTGTAGACCCGACGCGTCCGTTTCCCCCCTCCAGGTGCCGGCGGCGGCGGCGTCCGTGAGGGGGGGGGGGCACACCCCGGAGACGCGTGCTGGGCGTTTGCAACCGCCTCAACACTTCCAAATTTGTGAGAGGCCGCCTACGCAAGATTTGACGGTATGCTAGCCCCCGGAGGCCGCCGGCCACAGTCGTAGACGTGCGAAGAGCAATCCGCGTAGAGGGAAGTGTTCAGATACTTCTCCATCACAAAAAATTATGAAAAATTACCATCAGTCCTATAGCACATGTGCCCACGTTGTGTAAAAAACTCATGATTTTATCGCGCTCCAAGTATTTAATAATATTCACGCTGCATCGTTACCGCAGAACGTCTACTACCGTTTCATTGCCGTCCGTGAGGGGGGCCACAACCCGGAGACGCGTGCCGCCTCTTCGGACATGCCACAACACCACCCCACATGTATGAGGGCCCGGTACGATGCTCCGGTGGCATTGCTACCCCCAGGGCCCCCGTCCCGGCTAACCCTGTAGCGTTTGACCACGGGATCTAGCCCTTTGACTTTGCACGGACGGGCTTTGACCAGTGGACCTCTCCACCCGGTTGTGTTAGGTCGGCCCAGAGGAACACTTTGGAGCAACATCCGGGCCAAACCCACAGCTACATCCACTCCGTGTAGACCCGACGCGTCCGTTTCCCCCCTCCAGGTGCCGGTGGCGGCGGCGTCCGTGTGGGGGGGGGCACGCCCCGGAGACGCGTGCTGGGCGTTTGCAACCGCCTCAACACTTCCAAATTTGTGAGAGGCCGCCTACACAAGATTTGACGGTATGCTAGCCCCCGGAGGCCGCCGGCCACAGTCGTAGACGTGCGAAGAGCAATCCGCGTAGAGGGAAGTGTTCAGATACTTCTCCATCACAAAAAATTACGAAAAATTACCATCAGTCCTATAGCACATGTGCCCACGTTGTGTAAAAAACTCATGATTTTATCGCGCTCCAAGCATTTAATAATATTCACGCTGCATCGTTACCGCAGAACGTCTACTACCGTTTCATTGCCGTCCGTGAGGGGGGCCACAACCCGGAGACGCGTGCCGCCTCTTCGGACATGCCACAACACCACCCCGCATGTATGAGGGCCCGGTACGACGCTCCGGTGGCATTGCTACCCCCCAGGGCCCCCGTCCCGGCTAACCCTGTAGCGTTTGACCACGGGATCTAGCCCTTTGACTTTGCACGGACGGGCTTTGACCAGTGGACCTCTCCACCCGGTTGTGTTAGGTCGGCCCAGAGGAACACTTTGGAGCAACATCCGGGCCAAACCCACAGCTACATCCACTCCGTGTAGACCCGACGCGTCCGTTTCCCCCCTCCAGGTGCCGGCGGCGGCGGCGTCCGTGAGGGGGGGCACGCCCCGGAGACGCGTGCTGGGCGTTTGCAACCGCCTCAACACTTCCAAATTTGTGAGAGGCCGCCTACGCAAGATTTGACGGTATGCTAGCCCCCGGAGGCCGCCGGCCACAGTCGTAGACGTGCGAAGAGCAATCCGCGTAGAGGGAAGTGTTCAGATACTTCTCCATCACAAAAAATTACGAAAAATTACCATCAGTCCTATAGCACATGTGCCCACGTTGTGTAAAAAACTCATGATTTTATCGCGCTCCAAGTATTTAATAATATTCACGCTGCATCGTTACCGCAGAACGTCTACTACCGTTTCATTGCCGTCCGTGAGGGGGGGCCACAACCCGGAGACGCGTGCCGCCTCTTCGGACATGCCACAACACCAGCCCGCATGTATGAGGGTCCGGTACGACGCTCCGGTGGCATTGCTACCCCCCCAGGGCCCCCGTCCCGGCTAACCCTGTAGCGTTTGACCACGGGATCTAGCCATTTGACTTTGCACGGACGGGCTTTGACCAGTGGACCTCTCCACCCGGTTGTGTTAGGTCGGCCCAGAGGAACACTTTGGAGCAACATCCGGGCCAAACCCACAGCTACATCCACTCCGTGTAGACCCGACGCGTCCGTTTCCCCCCTCCAGGTGCCGGCGGCGGCGGCGTCCGTGAGGGGGGGGGGCACACCCCGGAGACGCGTGCTGGGCGTTTGCAACCGTCTCAACACTTCTAGATTTGTGAGAGGCCGCGTACGCAAGATTTGACGGTATGCTAGCCCCCGGAGGCCGCCGGCCACAATCGTAGACGTGCGAAGAGCAATCCGCGTAGAGGGAAGTGTTCAGATACTTCTCCATCACAAAAAATTATGAAAAATTACCATCAGTCCTATTGCACATGTGCCCACGTTGTGTAAAAAACTCATGATTTTATCGCGCTCCAAGTATTTTATAATATTCACGCTGCATCGTTACCGCAGAACGTCTACTACCGTTTCATTGCCGTCCGTGAGGGGGGCCACAACCCGGAGACGCGTGCCGCCTCTTCGGACATGCCACAACACCACCCCGCATGTATGAGGGCCCCGGTACGACGCTCCGGTGGCATTGCTACCCCCCAGGGCCCCCGTCCCGGCTAACCCTGTAGCGTTTGACCACGGGATCTAGCCCTTTGACTTTGCACGGACGGGCTTTGACCAGTGGACCTCTCCACCCGGTTGTGTTAGGTCGGCCCAGAGGAACACTTTGGAGCAACATCCGGGCCAAACCCACAGCTACATCCACTCCGTGTAGACCCGACGCGTCCGTTTCCCCCCTCCAGGTGCCGGCGGCGGCGGCGTCCGTGAGGGGGGGGCACACCCCGGAGACGCGTGCTGGGCGTTTGCAACCGTCTCAACACTTCTAGATTTGTGAGAGGCCGCGTACGCAAGATTTGACGGTATGCTAGCCCCCGGAGGCCGCCGGCCACAATCGTAGACGTGCGAAGAGCAATCCGCGTAGAGGGAAGTGTTCAGATACTTCTCCATCACAAAAAATTATGAAAAATTACCATCAGTCCTATAGCACATGTGCCCACGTTGTGTAAAAAACTCATGATTTTATCGCGCTCCAAGTATTTAATAATATTCACGCTGCATCGTTACCGCAGAACGTCTACTACCGTTTCATTGCCGTCCGTGAGGGGGGCCACAACCCGGAGACGCGTGCCGCCTCTTCGGACATGCCACAACACCACCCCGCATGTATGACGGCCCGGTACGACGCTCCGGTGGCATTGCTACCCCCCAGGGCCCCCGTCCCGGCTAACCCTGTAGCGTTTGACCACGGGATCTAGCCCTTTGACTTTGCACGGACGGGCTTTGACCAGTGGACCTCTCCACCCGGTTGTGTTAGGTCGGCCCAGAGGAACACTTTGGAGCAACATCCGGGCCAAACCCACAGCTACATCCACTCCGTGTAGACCCGACGCGTCCGTTTCCCCCCTCCAGGTGCCGGCGGCGGCGGCGTCCGTGAGGGGGGGGCACACCCCGGAGACGCGTGCTGGGCGTTTGCAACCATCTCAACACTTCTAGATTTGTGAGAGGCCGCGTACGCAAGATTTGACGGTATGCTAGCCCCCGGAGGCCGCCGGCCACAATCGTAGACGTGCGAAGAGCAATCCGCGTAGAGGGAAGTGTTCAGATACTTCTCCATCACAAAAAATTATGAAAAATTACCATCAGTCCTATTGCACATGTGCCCACGTTGTGTAAAAAACTCATGATTTTATCGCGCTCCAAGTATTTTATAATATTCACGCTGCATCGTTACCGCAGAACGTCTACTACCGTTTCATTGCCGTCCGTGAGGGGGGCCACAACCCGGAGACGCGTGCCGCCTCTTCGGACATGCCACAACACCACCCCGCATGTATGAGGGCCCGGTACGACGCTCCGGTGGCATTGCTACCCCCCAGGGCCCCCGTCCCGGATAACCCTGTAGCGTTTGACCACGGGATCTAGCCCTTTGACTTTGCACGGACGGGCTTTGACCAGTGGACCTCTCCACCCGGTTGTGTTAGGTCGGCCCAGAGGAACACTTTGGAGCAACATCCGGGCCAAACCCACAGCTACATCCACTCCGTGTAGACCCGATGCGTCCGTTTCCCCCCTCCAGGTGCCGGCGGCGGCGGCGTCCGTGAGGGGGGGGCACACCTCGGAGACGCGTGTTGGGCGTTTGCAACCGCCTCAACACTTCTAGATTTGTGAGAGGCCGCCTACGCAAGATTTGACGGTATGCTAGCCCCCGGAGGCCGCCGGCCACAATCGTAGACGTGCGAAGAGCAATCCGCGTAGAGGGAAGTGTTCAGATACTTCTCCATCACAAAAAATTATGAAAAATTACCATCAGTCCTATAGCACATGTGCCCACGTTGTGTAAAAAACTCATGATTTTATCGCGCTCCAAGTATTTAATAATATTCACGCTGCATCGTTACCGCAGAACGTCTACTACCGTTTCATTGCCGTCCGTGAGGGGGGGCCACAACCCAGAGACGCGTGCCGCCTCTTCGGACATGCCACAACACCACCCCGCATGCATGAGGGCCTGGTACGACGCTCCGGTGGCATTGCTACCCCCCCAGGGCCCCCGTCCCGGCTAACCCTGTAGCGTTTGACCACGGGATCTAGCCCTTTGACTTTGCACGGACGGGCTTTGACAAGTGGACCTCTCCACCCGGTTGTGTTAGGTCGGCCCAGAGGAACACTTTGGAGCAACATCCGGGCCAAACCCACAGCTACATCCACTCCGTGTAGACCCGACGCGTCCGTTTCCCCCCCTCCAGGTGCCGGCGGCGGCGGCGTCCGTGAGGGGGGGGGGGCACACCCCGGAGACGCGTGCTGGGCGTTTGCAACCGCCTCAACACTTCCAGATTTGTGAGAGGCCGCCTACGCAAGATTTGACGGTATGCTATCCCCCGGAGGCCGCCGGCCACAATCGTAGACGTGCGAAGAGCAATCCGCGTAGAGGGAAGTGTTCAGATACTTCTCCATCACAAAAAATTATGAAAAATTACCATCAGTCCTATAGCACATGTGCCCACGTTGTGTAAAAAACTCATGATTTTATCGCGCTCCAAGTATTTAATAATATTCACGCTGCATCGTTACCGCAGAACGTCTACTACCGTTTCATTGTCGTCCGTGAGGGGGGCCACAACCCGGAGACGCGTGCCGCCTCTTCGGACATGCCACAACACCACCCCGCATGTATGACGGCCCGGTACGACGCTCCGGTGGAATTGCTACCCCCCAGGGCCCCCGTCCCGGCTAACCCTGTAGCGTTTGACCACGGGATCTAGCCCTTTGACTTTGCACGGACGGGCTTTGACCAGTGGACCTCTCCACCCGGTTGTGTTAGGTCGGCCCAGAGGAACACTTTGGAGCAACATCCGGGCCAAACCCACAGCTACATCCACTCCGTGTAGACCTGACGCGTCCGTTTCCCCCCTCCAGGTGCCGGCGGCGGCGGCGTCCGTGAGGGGGGGGGCACACCCCGAAGACGCGTGCTGGGCGTTTGCAACCGTCTCAACACTTCTAGATTTGTGAGAGGCCGCGTACGCAAGATTTGACGGTATGCTAGCCCCCGGAGGCCGCCGGCCACAATCGTAGACGTGCGAAGAGCAATCCGCGTAGAGGGAAGTGTTCAGATACTTCTCCATCACAAAAAATTATGAAAAATTACCATCAGTCCTATTGCACATGTGCCCACGTTGTGTAAAAAACTCATTATTTTATCGCGCTCCAAGTATTTTATAAAATTCACGCTGCATCGTTACCGCAGAACGTCTACTACCGTTTCATTGCCGTCCGTGAGGGGGGCCACAACCCGGAGACGCGTGCCGCCTCTTCGGACATGCCACAACACCACCCCGCATGTATGAGGGCCCGGTACGATGCTCCGGTGGCATTGCTACCCCCCAGGGCCCCCGTCCCGGCTAACCCTGTAGCGTTTGACCACGGGATCTAGCCCTTTGACTTTGCACGGACGGGCTTTGACCAGTGGACCTCTCCACCCGGTTGTGTTAGGTCGGCCCAGAGGAACACTTTGGAGCAACATCCGGGCCAAACCCACAGCTACATCCACTCCGTGTAGACCCGACGCGTCCGTTTCCCCCCTCCAGGTGCCGGCGGCGGCGGCGTCCGTGAGGGGGGGGCACACCCCGGAGACGCGTGCTGGGCGTTTGCAACCATCTCAACACTTCTAGATTTGTGAGAGGCCGCGTACGCAAGATTTGACGGTATGCTAGCCCCCGGAGGCCGCCGGCCACAATCGTAGACGTGCGAAGAGCAATCCGCGTAGAGGGAAGTGTTCAGATACTTCTCCATCACAAAAAATTATGAAAAATTACCATCAGTCCTATATCACATGTGCCCACGTTGTGTAAAAAACTCATGATTTTATCGCGCTCCAAGTATTTTATAATATTCACGCTGCATCGTTACCGCAGAACGTCTACTACCGTTTCATTGCCGTCCGTGAGGGGGGCCACAACCCAGAGACGCGTGCCGCCTCTTCGGACATGCCACAACACCACCCCACATGTATGAGGGCCCGGTACGACGCTCCGGTGGCATTGCTACCCCCCAGGGCCCCCGTCCCGGCTAACCCTGTAGCGTTTGACCACGGGATCTAGCCCTTTGACTTTGCACGGACGGGCTTTGACCAGTGGACCTCTCCACCCGGTTGTGTTAGGTCGGCCCAGAGGAACACTTTGGAGCAACATCCGGGCCAAACCCACAGCTACATCCACTCCGTGTAGACCCGACGCGTCCGTTTCCCCCCTCCAGGTGCCGGCGGCGGCGGCGGCCATGAGGGGTGGGGGCACACCCCGGAGACGCGTGCTGGGCGTTTGCAACCGCCTCAACACTTCCAGATTTGTGAGAGGCCGCCTACGCAAGATTTGACGGTATGCTAGCCCCCGGAGGCCACCGGCCACAGTCGTAGACGTGCGAAGAGCAATCCGCGTAGAGGGAAGTGTTCAGATACTTCTCCATCACAAAAAATTACGAAAAATTACCATCAGTCCTATAGCACATGTGCCCACGTTGTGTAAAAAACTCATGATTTTATCGCGCTCCAAGTATTTAATAATATTCACGCTGCATCGTTACCGCAGAACGTCTACTACCGTTTCATTGCCGTCCGTGAGGGGGGGCCACAACCCGGAGACGCGTGCCGCCTCTTCGGACATGCCACAACACCACCCCGCATGTATGAGGGTCCGGTACGACGCTCCGGTGGCATTGCTACCCCCCCAGGGCCCCCGTCCCGGCTAACCCTGTAGCGTTTGACCACGGGATCTAGCCATTTGACTTTGCACGGACGGGCTTTGACCAGTGGACCTCTCCACCCGGTTGTGTTAGTTCGGCCCAGAGGAACACTTTGGAGCAACATCCGGGCCAAACCCACAGCTACATCCACTCCGTGTAGACCCGACGCGTCCGTTTCCCCCCTCCAGGTGCCGGCGGCGGCGGCGTCCGTGAGGGGGGGGGCACACCCCGGAGATGCGTGCTGGGCGTTTGCAACCGTCTCAACACTTCTAGATTTGTGAGAGGCCGCGTACGCAAGATTTGACGGTATGCTAGCCCCCGGAGGCCGCCGGCCACAATCGTAGACGTGCGAAGAGCAATCCGCGTAGAGGGAAGTGTTCAGATACTTCTCCATCACAAAAAATTATGAAAAATTACCATCAGTCCTATTGCACATGTGCCCACGTTGTGTAAAAAACTCATGATTTTATCGCGCTCCAAGTATTTTATAATATTCACGCTGCATCGTTACCGCAGAACGTCTACTACCGTTTCATTGCCGTCCGTGAGGGGGGCCACAACCCGGAGACGCGTGCCGCCTCTTGGGACATGCCACAACACCACCCCGCATGTATGAGGGCCCGGTACGACGCTCCGGTGGCATTGCTACCCCCAGGGCCCCCGTCCCGGCTAACCCTGTAGCGTTTGACCACGGGATCTAGCCCTTTGACTTTGCACGGACGGGCTTTGACCAGTGGACCTCTCCACCCGGTTGTGTTAGGTCGGCCCAGAGGAACACTTTGGAGCAACATCCGGGCCAAACCCACAGCTACATCCACTCCGTGTAGACCCGACGCGTCCGTTTCCCCCCTCCAGGTGCCGCCGGCGGCGGCGGCCATGAGGGGTGGGGGCACACCCCGGAGACGCGTGCTGGGCGTTTGCAACCGCCTCAACACTTCCAGATTTGTGAGAGGCCGCCTACGCAAGATTTGACGGTATGCTAGCCCCCGGAGGCCGCCAGCCACAGTCGTAGACGTGCGAAGAGCAATCCGCGTAGAGGGAAGTGTTCAGATACTTCTCCATCACAAAAAATTATGAAAAATTACCATCAGTCCTATATCACATGTGCCCACGTTGTGTAAAAAACTCATGATTTTATCGCGCTCCAAGTATTTAATAATATTCACGCTGCATCGTTACCGCAGAACGTCTACTACCGTTTCATTGCCGTCCGTGAGGGGGGCCACAACCCGGAGACACGTGCCGCCTCTTCGGACATGCCACAACACCACCCCGCATGTATGAGGGCCCGGTACGACGCTCCGGTGGCATTGCTACCCCCCAGGGCCCCCGTCCCGGCTAACCCTGTAGCGTTTGACCACGGGATCTAGCCCTTTGACTTTGCACGGACGGGCTTTGACCAGTGGACCTCTCCACCCGGTTGTGTTAGGTCGGCCCAGAGGAACACTTTGGAGCAACATCCGGGCCAAACCCACAGCTACATCCACTCCGTGTAGACCCGACGCGTCCGTTTCCCCCCTCCAGGTGCCGGCGGCGGCGGCGTCCGTGAGGGGGGGGCACACCCCAGAGACGCGTGCTGGGCGTTTGCAACCGCCTCAACACTTCTAGATTTGTGAGAGGCCGCCTACGCAAGATTTGACGGTATGCTAGCCCCCGGAGGCCACCGGCCACAGTCGTAGACGTGCGAAGAGCAATCCGCGTAGAGGGAAGTGTTCAGATACTTCTCCATCACAAAAAATTACGAAAAATTACCATCAGGCCTATAGCACATGTGCCCACGTTGTGTAAAAAACTCATGATTTTATCGCGCTCCAAGTATTTAATAATATTCACGCTGCATCGTTACCGCAGAACGTCTACTACCGTTTCATTGCCGTCCGTGAGGGGGGGCCACAACCCGGAGACGCGTGCCGCCTCTTCGGACATGCCACAACACCAGCCCGCATGTATGAGGGTCCGGTACGACGCTCCGGTGGCATTGCTACCCCCCCAGGGCCCCCGTCCCGGCTAACCCTGTAGCGTTTGACCACGGGATCTAGCCATTTGACTTTGCACGGACGGGCTTTGACCAGTGGACCTCTCCACCCGGTTGTGTTAGGTCGGCCCAGAGGAACACTTTGGAGCAACATCCGGGCCAAACCCACAGCTACATCCACTCCGTGTAGACCCGACGCGTCCGTTTCCCCCCTTCAGGTGCCGGCGGCGGCGACGTCCGTGAGGGGGGGGGCACACCCCGGGGACGCGTGCTGGACGTTTGCAACCGTCTCAACACTTCTAGATTTGTGAGAGGCCGCGTACGCAAGATTTGACGGTATGCTAGCCCCCGGAGGCCGCCGGCCACAATCGTAGACGTGCGAAGAGCAATCCGCGTAGAGGGAAGTGTTCAGATACTTCTCCATCACAAAAAATTATGAAAAATTACCATCAGTCCTATTGCACATGTGCCCACGTTGTGTAAAAAACTCATGATTTTATCACGCTCCAAGTATTTAATAATATTCACGCTGCATCGTTACCGCAGAACGTCTACTACCGTTTCATTGCCGTCCGTGAGGGGGGCCACAACCCGGAGACGCGTGCCGCCTCTTCGGACATGCCACAACACCACCCCGCATGTATGAGGGCCCGGTACGACGCTCCGGTGGCATTGCTACCCCCCAGGGCCCCCGTCCCGGCTAACCCTGTAGCGTTTGACCACGGGATCTAGCCCTTTGACTTTGCACGGACGGGCTTTGACCAGTGGACCTCTCCACCCGGTTGTGTTAGGTCGGCCCAGAGGAACACTTTGGAGCAACATCCGGGCCAAACCCACAGCTACATCCACTCAGTGTAGACCCGACGCGTCCGTTTCCCCCCTCTAGGTGCCGGCGGCGGCGGCGGCCATGAGGGGTGGGGGCACACCCCGGAGACGCGTGCTGGGCGTTTGCAACCGCCTCAACACTTCCAGATTTGTGAGAGGCCGCCTACGCAAGATTTGACGGTATGCTAGCCCCCGGAGGCCGCCGGCCACAGTCGTAGACGTGCGAAGAGCAATCCACGTAGAGGGAAGTGTTCAGATACTTCTCCACCACAAAAAATTATGAAAAATTACCATCAGTCCTATATCACATGTGCCCACGTTGTGTAAAAAACTCATGATTTTATCGCGCTCCAAGTATTTAATAATATTCACGCTGCATCGTTACCGCAGAACGTCTACTACCGTTTCATTGCCGTCCGTGAGGGGGGCCACAACCCGGAGACGCGTGCCGCCTCTTCGGACATGCCACAACACCACCCCGCATGTATGAGGGCCCGGTACGACGCTCCGGTGGCATTGCTACCCCCCAGGGCCCCCGTCCCGGCTAACCCTGTAGCGTTTGACCACGGGATCTAGCCCTTTGAATTTGCACGGACGGGCTTTGACCAGTGGACCTCTCCACCCGGTTGTGTTAGATCGGCCTAGAGGAACACTTTGGAGCAACATCTCGGCCAAACCCACAGCTACATCCACTCCGTGTAGACCCGACGCGTCCGTTTCCCCCCTCTAGGTGCCGGCGGCGGCGGCGTCCGTGAGGGGGGGGGGCACACCCCGGAGACGCGTGCTGGGCGTTTGCAACCGCCTCAACACTTCCAGATTTGTGAGAGGCCGCCTACGCAAGATTTGACGGTATGCTAGCCCCCGGAGGCCGCCGGCCACAGTCGTAGACGTGCGAAGAGCAATCCGCGTAGAGGGAAGTGTTCAGATACTTCTCCATCACAAAAAATTATGAAAAATTACCATCAGTCCTATAGCACATGTGCCCACGTTGTGTAAAAAACTCATGATTTTATCGCGCTCCAAGTATTTAATAATATTCACGCTGCATCGTTACCGCAGAACGTCTACTACCGTTTCATTGCCGTCCGTGAGGGGGGGCCACAACCCGGAGATGCGTGCCGCCTCTTCGGACATGCCACAACACCACCCCGCATGTATGAGGGCCCGGTACGACGCTCCGGTGGCATTGCTACCCCCCCAGGGCCCCCGTCCCGCCTAACCCTGTAGCGTTTGACCACGGGATCTAGCCCTTTGACTTTGCACGGACGGGCTTTGACCAGTGGACCTCTCCACCCGGTTGTGTTAGGTCGGCCCAGAGGAACACTTTGGAGCAACATCCGGGCCAAACCCACAGCTACATCCACTCCGTGTAGACCCGACGCGTCCGTTTCCCCCCTCCAGGTGCCTGCGGCGGCGGCGTCCGTGAGGGGGGGGGCACACCCCGGAGACGCGTGCTGGGCGTTTGCAACCGCCTCAACACTTCCAGATTTGTGAGAGGCCGCCTACGCAAGATTTGACGGTATGCTAGCCCCCGGAGGCCGCCGGCCACAGTCGTAGACGTGCGAAGAGCAATCCGCGTAGAGGGAAGTGTTCAGATACTTCTCCATCACAAAAAATTATGAAAAATTACCATCAGTCCTATATCACATGTGCCCACGTTGTGTAAAAAACTCATGATTTTATCGCGCTCCAAGTATTTAATAATATTCACGCTGCATCGTTACCGCAGAACGTCTACTACCGTTTCATTGCCGTCCGTGAGGGGGGCCACAACCCGGAGACACGTGCCGCCTCTTCGGACATGCCACAACACCACCCCGCATGTATGAGGGCCCGGTACGACGCTCCGGTGGCATTGCTACCCCCCAGGGCCCCCGTCCCGGCTAACCCTGTAGCGTTTGACCACGGGATCTAGCCCTTTGACTTTGCACGGACGGGCTTTGACCAGTGGACCTCTCCACCCGGTTGTGTTAGGTCGGCCCAGAGGAACACTTTGGAGCAACATCCGGGCCAAACCCACAGCTACATCCACTCCGTGTAGACCCGACGCGTCCGTTTCCCCCCTCCAGGTGCCGGCGGCGGCGGCGTCCGTGAGGGGGGGGCACACCCCAGAGACGCGTGCTGGGCGTTTGCAACCGCCTCAACACTTCTAGATTTGTGAGAGGCCGCCTACGCAAGATTTGACGGTATGCTAGCCCCCGGAGGCCACCGGCCACAGTCGTAGACGTGCGAAGAGCAATCCGCGTAGAGGGAAGTGTTCAGATACTTCTCCATCACAAAAAATTACGAAAAATTACCATCAGGCCTATAGCACATGTGCCCACGTTGTGTAAAAAACTCATGATTTTATCGCGCTCCAAGTATTTAATAATATTCACGCTGCATCGTTACCGCAGAACGTCTACTACCGTTTCATTGCCGTCCGTGAGGGGGGGCCACAACCCGGAGACGCGTGCCGCCTCTTCGGACATGCCACAACACCAGCCCGCATGTATGAGGGTCCGGTACGACGCTCCGGTGGCATTGCTACCCCCCCAGGGCCCCCGTCCCGGCTAACCCTGTAGCGTTTGACCACGGGATCTAGCCATTTGACTTTGCACGGACGGGCTTTGACCAGTGGACCTCTCCACCCGGTTGTGTTAGGTCGGCCCAGAGGAACACTTTGGAGCAACATCCGGGCCAAACCCACAGCTACATCCACTCCGTGTAGACCCGACGCGTCCGTTTCCCCCCTTCAGGTGCCGGCGGCGGCGACGTCCGTGAGGGGGGGGGGCACACCCTGGGGACGCGTGCTGGACGTTTGCAACCGTCTCAACACTTCTAGATTTGTGAGAGGCCGCGTACGCAAGATTTGACGGTATGCTAGCCCCCGGAGGCCGCCGGCCACAATCGTAGACGTGCGAAGAGCAATCCGCGTAGAGGGAAGTGTTCAGATACTTCTCCATCACAAAAAATTATGAAAAATTACCATCAGTCCTATTGCACATGTGCCCACGTTGTGTAAAAAACTCATGATTTTATCACGCTCCAAGTATTTAATAATATTCACGCTGCATCGTTACCGCACAACGTCTACTACCGTTTCATTGCCGTCCGTGAGGGGGGCCACAACCTGGAGACGCGTGCCGCCTCTTCGGACATGCCACAACACCACCCCGCATGTATGAGGGCCCGGTACGACGCTCCGGTGGCATTGCTACCCCCCAGGGCCCCCGTCCCGGCTAACCCTGTAGCGTTTGACCACGGGATCTAGCCCTTTGACTTTGCACGGACGGGCTTTGACCAGTGGACCTCTCCACCCGGTTGTGTTAGGTCGGCCCAGAGGAACACTTTGGAGCAACATCCGGGCCAAACCCACAGCTACATCCACTCAGTGTAGACCCGACGCGTCCGTTTCCCCCCTCTAGGTGCCGGCGGCGGCGGCGGCCATGAGGGGTGGGGGCACACCCCGGAGACGCGTGCTGGGCGTTTGCAACCGCCTCAACACTTCCAGATTTGTGAGAGGCCGCCTACGCAAGATTTGACGGTATGCTAGCCCCCGGAGGCCGCCGGCCACAGTCGTAGACGTGCGAAGAGCAATCCACGTAGAGGGAAGTGTTCAGATACTTCTCCACCACAAAAAATTATGAAAAATTACCATCAGTCCTATATCACATGTGCCCACGTTGTGTAAAAAACTCATGATTTTATCGCGCTCCAAGTATTTAATAATATTCACGCTGCATCGTTACCGCAGAACGTCTACTACCGTTTCATTGCCGTCCGTGAGGGGGGCCACAACCCGGAGACGCGTGCCGCCTCTTCGGACATGCCACAACACCACCCCGCATGTATGAGGGCCCGGTACGACGCTCCGGTGGCATTGCTACCCCCCAGGGCCCCCGTCCCGGCTAACCCTGTAGCGTTTGACCACGGGATCTAGCCCTTTGAATTTGCACGGACGGGCTTTGACCAGTGGACCTCTCCACCCGGTTGTGTTAGATCGGCCTAGAGGAACACTTTGGAGCAACATCTCGGCCAAACCCACAGCTACATCCACTCCGTGTAGACCCGACGCGTCCGTTTCCCCCCTCTAGGTGCCGGCGGCGGCGGCGTCCGTGAGGGGGGGGGGCACACCCCGGAGACGCGTGCTGGGCGTTTGCAACCGCCTCAACACTTCCAGATTTGTGAGAGGCCGCCTACGCAAGATTTGACGGTATGCTAGCCCCCGGAGGCCGCCGGCCACAGTCGTAGACGTGCGAAGAGCAATCCGCGTAGAGGGAAGTGTTCAGATACTTCTCCATCACAAAAAATTATGAAAAATTACCATCAGTCCTATAGCACATGTGCCCACGTTGTGTAAAAAACTCATGATTTTATCGCGCTCCAAGTATTTAATAATATTCACGCTGCATCGTTACCGCAGAACGTCTACTACCGTTTCATTGCCGTCCGTGAGGGGGGCCACAACCCGGAGACACGTGCCGCCTCTTCGGACATGCCACAACACCACCCCGCATGTATGAGGGCCCGGTACGACGCTCCGGTGGCATTGCTACCCCCCAGGGCCCCCGTCCCGGCTAACCCTGTAGCGTTTGACCACGGGATCTAGCCCTTTGACTTTGCACGGACGGGCTTTGACCAGTGGACCTCTCCACCCGGTTGTGTTAGGTCGGCCCAGAGGAACACTTTGGAGCAACATCCGGGCCAAACCCACAGCTACATCCACTCCGTGTAGACCCGACGCGTCCGTTTCCCCCCTCCAGGTGCCGGCGGCGGCGGCGTCCGTGAGGGGGGGGCACACCCCAGAGACGCGTGCTGGGCGTTTGCAACCGCCTCAACACTTCTAGATTTGTGAGAGGCCGCCTACGCAAGATTTGACGGTATGCTAGCCCCCGGAGGCCACCGGCCACAGTCGTAGACGTGCGAAGAGCAATCCGCGTAGAGGGAAGTGTTCAGATACTTCTCCATCACAAAAAATTACGAAAAATTACCATCAGGCCTATAGCACATGTGCCCACGTTGTGTAAAAAACTCATGATTTTATCGCGCTCCAAGTATTTAATAATATTCACGCTGCATCGTTACCGCAGAACGTCTACTACCGTTTCATTGCCGTCCGTGAGGGGGGGCCACAACCCGGAGACGCGTGCCGCCTCTTCGGACATGCCACAACACCAGCCCGCATGTATGAGGGTCCGGTACGACGCTCCGGTGGCATTGCTACCCCCCCAGGGCCCCCGTCCCGGCTAACCCTGTAGCGTTTGACCACGGGATCTAGCCATTTGACTTTGCACGGACGGGCTTTGACCAGTGGACCTCTCCACCCGGTTGTGTTAGGTCGGCCCAGAGGAACACTTTGGAGCAACATCCGGGCCAAACCCACAGCTACATCCACTCCGTGTAGACCCGACGCGTCCGTTTCCCCCCTCCAGGTGCCGGCGGCGGCGGCGTCCGTGAGGGGGGGGGCACACCCCGGAGACGCGTGCTGGGCGTTTGCAACCGTCTCAACACTTCTAGATTTGTGAGAGGCCGCGTACGCAAGATTTGACGGTATGCTAGCCCCCGGAGGCCGCCGGCCACAATCGTAGACGTGCGAAGAGCAATCCGCGTAGAGGGAAGTGTTCAGATACTTCTCCATCACAAAAAAATTATGAAAAATTACCATCAGTCCTATAGCACATGTGCCCACGTTGTGTAAAAAACTCATGATTTTATCGCGCTCCAAGTATTTAATAATATTCACGCTGCATCGTTACCGTAGAACGTCTACTACCGTTTCATTGCCGTCCGTGAGGGGGGCCACAACCCGGAGACGCGTGCCGCCTCTTCGGACATGCCACAACACCACCCCGCATGTATGACGGCCCGGTACGACGCTCCGGTGGAATTGCTACCCCCCAGGGCCCCCGTCCCGGCTAACCCTGTAGCGTTTGACCACGGGATCTAGCCCTTTGACTTTGCACGGACGGGCTTTGACCAGTGGACCTCTCCACCCGGTTGTGTTAGGTCGGCCCAGAGGAACACTTTGGAGCAACATCCGGGCCAAACCCACAGCTACATCCACTCCGTGTAGACCCGACGCGTCCGTTTCCCCCCCTCCAGGTGCCGGCGGCGGCGGCGTCCGTGAGGGGGGGGGGCACACCCCGGAGACGCGTGCTGGGCGTTTGCAACCGCCTCAACACTTCCAGATTTGTGAGAGGCCGCCTACGCAAGATTTGACGGTATGCTATCCCCCGGAGGCCGCCGGCCACAATCGTAGACGTGCGAAGAGCAATCCGCGTAGAGGGAAGTGTTCAGATACTTCTCCATCACAAAAAATTATGAAAAATTACCATCAGTCCTATAGCACATGTGCCCACGTTGTGTAAAAAACTCATGATTTTATCGCGCTCCAAGTATTTAATAATATTCACGCTGCATCGTTACCGCAGAACGTCTACTACCGTTTCATTGCCGTCCGTGAGGGGGGCCACAACCCGGAGACGCGTGCCGCCTCTTCGGACATGCCACAACACCACCCCGCATGTATGACGGCCCGGTACGACGCTCCGGTGGAATTGCTACCCCCCAGGGCCCCCGTCCCGGCTAACCTTGTAGCGTTTGACCACGGGATCTAGCCCTTTGACTTTGCACGGACGGGCTTTGACCAGTGGACCTCTCCACCCGGTTGTGTTAGGTCGGCCCAGAGGAACACTTTGGAGCAACATCCGGGCCAAACCCACAGCTACATCCACTCCGTGTAGACCCGACGCGTCCGTTTCCCCCCTCCAGGTGCCGCCGGCGGCGGCGTCCGTGAGGGGGGGGCACACCCCGGAGACGCGTGCTGGGCGTTTGCAACCGTCTCAACACTTCTAGATTTGTGAGAGGCCGCGTACGCAAGATTTGACGGTATGCTAGCCCCCGGAGGCCGCCGGCCACAATCGTAGACGTGCGAAGAGCAATCCGCGTAGAGGGAAGTGTTCAGAAACTTCTCCATCACAAAAAATTATGAAAAATTACCATCAGTCCTATTGCACATGTGCCCACGTTGTGTAAAAAACTCATGATTTTATCGCGCTCCAAGTATTTTATAATATTCACGCTGCATCGTTACCGCAGAACGTCTACTACCGTTTCATTGTCGTCCGTGAGGGGGGCCACAACCCGGAGACGCGTGCCGCCTCTTCGGACATGCCACAACACCACCCCGCATGTATGAGGGCCCGGTACGACGCTCCGGTGGCATTGCTACCCCCCAGGGCCCCCGTCCCGGCTAACCCTGTAGCGTTTGACCACGGGATCTAGCCCTTTGACTTTGCACGGACGGGCTTTGACCAGTGGACCTCTCCACCCGGTTGTGTTAGGTCGGCCCAGAGGAACACTTTGGAGCAACATCCGGGCCAAACCCACAGCTACATCCACTCCGTGTAGACCCGACGCGTCCGTTTCCCCCCTCCAGGTGCCGGCGGCGGCGGCGGCCATGAGGGGTGGGGGCACACCCCGGAGACGCGTGCTGGGCGTTTGCAACCGCCTCAACACTTCCAGATTTGTGAGAGGTCGCCTACGCAAGATTTTACGGTATGCTAGCCCCCGGAGGCCGCCAGCCACAGTCGTAGACGTGCGAAGAGCAATCCGCGTAGAGGGAAGTGTTCAGATACTTCTCCATCACAAAAAATTATGAAAAATTACCATCAGTCCTATATCACATGTGCCCACGTTGTGTAAAAAACTCATGATTTTATCGCGCTCCAAGTATTTAATAATATTCACGCTGCATCGTTACCGCAGAACGTCTACTACCGTTTCATTGCCGTCCGTGAGGGGGGCCACAACCCGGAGACACGTGCCGCCTCTTCGGACATGCCACAACACCACCCCGCATGTATGAGGGCCCGGTACGACGCTCCGGTGGCATTGCTACCCCCCAGGGCCCCCGTCCCGGCTAACCCTGTAGCGTTTGACCACGGGATCTAGCCCTTTGACTTTGCACGGACGGGCTTTGACCAGTGGACCTCTCCACCCGGTTGTGTTAGGTCGGCCCAGAGGAACACTTTGGAGCAACATCCGGGCCAAACCCACAGCTACATCCACTCCGTGTAGACCCGACGCGTCCGTTTCCCCCCTCCAGGTGCCGGCGGCGGCGGCGTCCGTGAGGGGGGGGCACACCCCAGAGACGCGTGCTGGGCGTTTGCAACCGCCTCAACACTTCTAGATTTGTGAGAGGCCGCCTACGCAAGATTTGACGGTATGCTAGCCCCCGGAGGCCACCGGCCACAGTCGTAGACGTGCGAAGAGCAATCCGCGTAGAGGGAAGTGTTCAGATACTTCTCCATCACAAAAAATTACGAAAAATTACCATCAGGCCTATAGCACATGTGCCCACGTTGTGTAAAAAACTCATGATTTTATCGCGCTCCAAGTATTTAATAATATTCACGCTGCATCGTTACCGCAGAACGTCTACTACCGTTTCATTGCCGTCCGTGAGGGGGGGCCACAACCCGGAGACGCGTGCCGCCTCTTCGGACATGCCACAACACCAGCCCGCATGTATGAGGGTCCGGTACGACGCTCCGGTGGCATTGCTACCCCCCCAGGGCCCCCGTCCCGGCTAACCCTGTAGCGTTTGACCACGGGATCTAGCCATTTGACTTTGCACGGACGGGCTTTGACCAGTGGACCTCTCCACCCGGTTGTGTTAGGTCGGCCCAGAGGAACACTTTGGAGCAACATCCGGGCCAAACCCACAGCTACATCCACTCCGTGTAGACCCGACGCGTCCGTTTCCCCCCTCCAGGTGCCGGCGGCGGCGGCGTCCGTGAGGGGGGGGGGGCACACCCCGGAGACGCGTGCTGGGCGTTTGCAACCGCCTCAACACTTCCAAATTTGTGAGAGGCCGCCTACGCAAGATTTGACGGTATGCTAGCCCCCGGAGGCCGCCGGCCACAGTCGTAGACGTGCGAAGAGCAATCCGCGTAGAGGGAAGTGTTCAGATACTTCTCCATCACAAAAAATTATGAAAAATTACCATCAGTCCTATAGCACATGTGCCCACGTTGTGTAAAAAACTCATGATTTTATCGCGCTCCAAGTATTTAATAATATTCACGCTGCATCGTTACCGCAGAACGTCTACTACCGTTTCATTGCCGTCCGTGAGGGGGGCCATAACCCGGAGACGCGTGCCGCCTCTTCGGACATGCCACAACACCACCCCGCATGTATGAGGGCCCGGTACGACGCTCCGGTGGCATTGCTACCCCCCAGGGGCCCCGTCCCGGCTAACCCTGTAGCGTTTGTCCACGGGATCTAGCTCTTTTACTTTGCACGGACGGGCTTTGACCAGTGGACCTCTCCACCCGGTTGTGTTAGGTCGGCCCAGAGGAACACTTTGGAGCAACATCCGGGCCAAACCCACAGCTACATCCACTCCGTGTAGACCCGACGCGTCCGTTTCCCCCCTCCAGGTGCCGGCGGCGGCGGCGTCCGTGAGAGGGGGGGGGAACACCCCGGAGACGCGTGCTGGGCATTTGCAACCGCCTCAACACTTCCAGATTTGTGAGAGGCCGCCTACGCAAGATTTGACGGTATGCTAGCCCCCGGAGGCCGCCGGCCACAGTCGTAGACGTGCGAAGAGCAATCCGCGTAGAGGGAAGTGTTCAGATACTTCTCCATCACAAAAAATTATGAAAAATTACCATCAGTCCTATAGCACATGTGCCCACGTTGTGTAAAAAACTCATGATTTTATCGCGCTCCAAGTATTTAATAATATTCACGCTGCATCGTTACCGCAGAACGTCTACTACCGTTTCATTGCCGTCCGTGAGGGGGGCCACAACCCGGAGACGCGTGCCGCCTCTTCGGACATGCCACAACACCACCCCGCATGTATGAGGGCCCGGTATGATGCTCTGGTGGCATTGCTACCCCCAGGGCCCCCGTCCCGGCTAACCCTGTAGCGTTTGACCACGGGATCTAGCCCTTTGACTTTGCACGGACGGGCTTTGACCAGTGGACCTCTCCACCCGGTTGTGTTAGGTCGGCCCAGAGGAACACTTTGGACCAACATCCGGGCCAAACCCACAGCTACATCCACTCCGTGTAGACCCGACGCGTCCGTTTCCCCCCTCCAGGTGCCGGCGGCGGCGGCGTCCGTGAGGGGGGGGGGCACACCCCGGAGACGCGTGCTGGGCGTTTGCAACCGCCTCAACACTTCTAGATTTGTGAGAGGCCGCCTACGCAAGATTTGACGGTATGCTAGCCCCCGGAGGCCGCCGGCCACAGTCGTAGACGTGCGAAGAGCAATCCGCGTAGAGGGAAGTGTTCAGATACTTCTCCATCACAAAAAATTATGAAAAATTACCATCAGTCCTATAGCACATGTGCCCACGTTGTGTAAAAAACTCATGATTTTATCGCGCTCCAAGTATTTAATAATATTCACGCTGCATCGTTACCGCAGAACGTCTACTACCGTTTCATTGCCGTTCGTGAGGGGGGGCCACAACCCGGAGACGCGTGCCGCCTCTTCGGACATGCCACAACACCACCCCGCATGTATGAGGGCCCGGTACGACGCTCCGGTGGCATTGCTACCCCCCCAGGGCCCCCGTCCCGGCTAACCCTGTAGCGTTTGACCACGGGATCTAGCCCTTTGACTTTGCACGGACGGGCTTTGACCAGTGGACCTCTCCACCCGGTTGTGTTAGGTCGGCCCAGAGGAACACTTTGGAGCAACATCTGGGCCAAACCCACAGCTACATCCACTCCGTGTAGACCCGACGCGTCCGTTTCCCCCCTCCAGGTGCCGGCGGCGGCGGCGTCCGTGAGGGGGGGGGCACACCCCGGAGACGCGTTTGCTGGGCGTTTGCAACCGCCTCAACACTTCCAGATTTGTGAGAGGCCGCCTACGCAAGATTTGACGGTATGCTAGCCCCCGAGGCCGCCGGCCACAGTCGTAGACGTGCGAAGAGCAATCCGCGTAGAGGGAAGTGTTCAGATACTTCTCCATCACAAAAAATTATGAAAAATTACCATCAGTCCTATAGCACATGTGCCCACGTTGTGTAAAAAACTCATGATTTTATCGCGCTCCAAGTATTTAATAATATTCACGCTGCATCGTTACCGCAGAACGTCTACTACCGTTTCATTGCCGTCCGTGAGGGGGGCCAAAACCCGGAGACGCGTGCCACCTCTTCGGACATGCCACAACACCACCCCGCATGTATGAGGGCCCGGTACGATGCTCCGGTGGCATTGCTACCCCCAGGGCCCCCGTCCCGGCTAACCCTGTAGCGTTTGACCACGGGATCTAGCCCTTTGACTTTGCACGGACGGGCTTTGACCAGTGGACCTCTCCACCCGGTTGTGTTAGGTCGGCCCAGAGGAACACTTTGGAGCAACATCCGGGCCAAACCCACAGCTACATCCACTCCGTGTAGACCCGACGCGTCCGTTTCCCCCCTCCAGGTGCCGGCGGCGGCGGCGTCCGTGAGGGGGGGGGGCACACCCCGGAGACGCGTGCTGGGTGTTTGCAACCGCCTCAACACTTCTAGATTTGTGAGAGGCCGCCTACGCAAGATTTGACGGTATGCTAGCCCCCGGAGGCCGCCGGCCACAGTCGTAGACGTGCGAAGAGCAATCCGCGTAGAGGGAAGTGTTCAGATACTTCTCCATCACAAAAAATTATGAAAAATTACCATCAGTCCTATAGCACATGTGCCCACGTTGTGTAAAAAACTCATGATTTTATCGCGCTCCAAGTATTTAATAATATTCACGCTGCATCGTTACCGCAGAACGTCTACTACCGTTTCATTGCCGTCCGTGAGGGGGGGCCACAACCCGGAGACGCGTGCCACCTCTTCGGACAGGCCACAACACCACCCCACATGTATGAGGGCCCGGTACGACGCTCCGGTGGCATTGCTACCCCCCCCCAGGGCCCCCGTCCCGGCTAACCCTGTAGCGTTTGACCACGGGATCTAGCCCTTGGACTTTGCACGGACGGGCTTTGACCAGTGGACCTCTCCACCCGGTTGTGTTAGGTCGGCCCAGAGGAACACTTTGGAGCAACATCCGGGCCAAACCCACAGCTACATCCACTCTGTGTAGACCCGACGCGTCCGTTTCCCCCCTCCAGGTGCCGGCGGCGGCGGCGTCCGTGAGGGGGGGGGCACACCCCGGAGACGCGTGCTGGGCGTTTGCAACCGCCTCAACACTTCTAGATTTGTGAGAGGCCGCCTACGCAAGATTTGACGGTATGCTAGCCCCCGGAGGCCGCCGGCCACAGTCGTAGACGTGCGAAGAGCAATCCGCGTAGAGGGAAGTGTTCAGATACTTCTCCATCACAAAAAATTATGAAAAATTACCATCAGTCCTATAGCACATGTGCCCATGTTGTGTAAAAAACTCATGATTTTATCGCGCTCCAAGTATTTAATAATATTCACGCTGCATCGTTACCGCAGAACGTCTACTACCGTTTCATTGCCGTCCGTGAGGGGGGCCACAACCCGGAGATGCGTGCCGCCTCTTCGGACATGCCACAACACCACCCCGCATGTATGAGGGCCCGGTACGACGCTCCGGTGGCATTGCTACCCCCAGGGCCCCCGTCCCGGCTAACCCTGTAGCGTTTGACCACGGGATCTAGCCCTTTGATTTTGCACGGATGGGCTTTGACCAGTGGACCTCTCCACCCGGTTGTGTTAGGTCGGCCCAGAGGAACACTTTGGAGCAACATCCGGGCCAAACCCACAGCTACATCCACTCCGTGTAGACCCGACGCGTCCGTTTCCCCCCTCCAGGTGCCGGCGGCGGCGGCGGCCGTGAGGTGGGGGGGGGGCACACCCTGGAGACGCGTGCTGGGCGTTTGAAACCGCCTCAACACTTCTAGATTTGTGAGAGGCCGCCTACGCAAGATTTGACGGTATGCTAGCCCCCGGAGGCCGCCGGCCACAGTCGTAGACGTGCGAAGAGCAATCCGCGTAGAGGGAAGTGTTCAGATACTTCTCCATCACAAAAAATTATGAAAAATTACCATCAGTCCTATAGCACATGTGCCCACGTTGTGTAAAAAACTCATGATTTTATCGCGCTCCAAGTATTTAATAATATTCACGCTGCATCGTTACCGCAGAACGTCTACTACCGTTTCATTGCCGTCCGTGAGGGGGGGCCACAACCCGGACACGCGTGCCGCCTCTTCGTACATGCCACAACACCACCCCGCATGTATGAGGGCCCGGTACGACGCTCCGGTGGCATTGCTACCCCCCAGGGCCCCCGTCCCGGCTAACCCTGTAGCGTTTGACCACGGGATCTAGCCCTTTGACTTTGCACGGACGGGCTTTGACCAGTGGACCTCTCCACCCGGTTGTGTTAGGTCAGCCCAGAGGAACACTTTGGAGCAACATCCGGGCCAAACCCACAGCTACATCCACTCCGTGTAGACCCGACGCGTCCGTTTCCCCCCTCCAGGTGCCGGCGGCGGCGGCGTCCGTGAGAGGGGGGCACACCCCGGAGACGCGTGCTGGGCGTTTGCAACCGCCTCAACACTTCCAGATTTGTGAGAGGCCGCCTACGCAAGATTTGACGGTATGCTAGCCCCCGGAGGCCGCCGGCCACAGTCGTAGACGTGCGAAGAGCAATCCGCGTAGAGGGAAGTGTTCAGATACTTCTCCATCACAAAAAAATAAATGAAAAATTACCATCAGTCTTATAGCACATGTGCCCACGTTGTGTAAAAAACTCATGATTTTATCGCGCTCCAAGTATTTAATAATATTCACGCTGCATCGTTACCGCAGAACGTCTACTACCGTTTCATTGCCGTCCGTGAGGGGGGCCACAACCCGGAGACGCGTGCCGCCTCTTCGGACATGCCACAACACCACCCCGCATGTATGAGGGCCCGGTACGACGCTCCGGTGGCATTGCTACCCCCAGGGCCCCCGTCCCGGCTAACCCTGTAGCGTTTGACCACGGGATCTAGCCCTTTGACTTTGCACGGACGGGCTTTGACCAGTGGACCTCTCCACCCGGTTGTGTTAGGTCGGCCCAGAGGAACACTTTGGAGCAACATCCGGGCCAAACCCACAGCTACATCCACTCCGTGTAGACCCAACGCGTCCGTTTCCCCCCTCCAGGTGCCGGCGGCGGCGGCGTCCGTGAGGGGTGGGGGCACAACCCGGAGACGCGTGCTGGGCGTTTGCAACCGCCTCAACACTTCCAGATTTGTGAGAGGCCGCCTACGCAAGATTTGACGGTATGCTAGCCCCCGGAGGCCGCCGGCCACAGTCGTAGACGTGCGAAGAGCAATCCGCGTAGAGGGAAGTGTTCAGATACTTCTCCATCACAAAAAATTATGAAAAATTACCATCAGTCCTATAGCACATGTGCCCACGTTGTGTAAAAAACTCATGATTTTATCGCGCTCCAAGTATTTAATAATATTCACGCTGCATCGTTACCGCAGAACATCTACTACCGTTTCATTGCCGCCCGTGAGGGGGGCCACAACCCGGAGACGCGTGCCGCCTCTTCGGACATGCCACAACACCACCCCGCATGTATGAGGTCCCGGTACGACGCTCCGGTGGCATTGCTACCCCCCCAGGGCCCCCGTCCCGGCTAACCCTGTAGCGTTTGACCACGGGATCTAGCCCTTTGACTTTGCACGGACGGGCTTTGACCAGTGGACCTCTCCACCCGGTTGTGTTAGGTCGGCCTAGAGGAACACTTTGGAGCAACATCTCGGCCAAACCCACAGCTACATCCACTCCGTGTAGACCCGACGCGTCCATTTCCCCCCTCCAGGTGCCGGCGGCGGCGGCGTCCGTGAGGGGGGGGGGGGCACACCCCGGAGACGCGTGCTGGGCGTTTGCAACCGCCTCAACACTTCCAGATTTGTGAGAGGCCGCCTACGTAAGATTTGACGGTATGCTAGCCCCCGGAGGCCGCCGACCACAGTCGTAGACGTGCGAAGAGCAATCCGCGTAGAGGGAAGTGTTCAGATACTTCTCCATCACAAAAAATTACGAAAAATTACCATCAGTCCTATAGCACATGTGCCCACGTTGTGTAAAAAACTCATGATTTTATCGCGCTCCAAGTATTTAATAATATTCACGCTGCATCGTTACCGCAGAACGTCTACTACCGTTTCATTGCCGTCCGTGAGGGGGGGCCACAACCCGGAGACGCGTGCCGCCTCTTCGGACATGCCACAACACCACCCCGCATGTATGAGGGCCCGGTACGACGCTCCGGTGGCATTGCTACCCCCCAGGGCCCCCGTCCCGGCTAATCTTGTAGTGTTTGACCACGGGATCTAGCCCTTTGACTTTGCACGGACGGGCTTTGACTAGTGGACCTCTCCACCCGGTTGTGTTAGGTCGGCCCAGAGGAACACTTTGGAGCAACATCCGGGCCAAACCCACAGCTACATCCACTCCGTGTAGACCCGACGCGTCCATTTCCCCCCTCCAGGTGCCGGCGGCGGCGGCGTCCGTGAGGGGGGGGGGGCACACCCTGGAGACGCGTGCTGGGCGTTTGCAACCGCCTCAACACTTCCAGATTTGTGAGAGGCCGCCTACGCAAGATTTGACGGTATGCTAGCCCCCGGAGGCCGCCGGCCACAGTCGTAGACGTGCGAAGAGCAATCCGCGTAGAGGGAAGTGTTCAGATACTTCTCCATCACAAAAAATTATGAAAAATTACCATCAGTCCTATAGCACATGTGCCCACGTTGTGTAAAAAACTCATTATTTTATCGCGCTCCAAGTATTTAATAATATTCACGCTGCATCGTTACCGCAGAACGTCTACTACCGTTTCATTGCCGTCCGTGAGGGGGGGCCACAACCCGGAGACGCGTGCCGCCTCTTCGGACATGCCACAACACCACCCCGCATGTATGAGGGCCCGGTACGACGCTCCGGTGGCATTGCTACCCCCCAGGGCCCCCGTCCCGGCTAATCTTGTAGTGTTTGACCACGGGATCTAGCCCTTTGACTTTGCACAGACGGGCTTTGACCAGTGGACCTCTCCACCCGGTTGTGTTAGGTCGGCCCAGAGGAACACTTTGGAGCAACATCCGGGCCAAACCCACAGCTACATCCACTCCGTGTAGACCCGACGCGTCCGTTTCCCCCCTCCAGGTGCCGGCGGCGGCGGCGTCCGTGAGGGGGGGGGGGGCACACCCCGGAGACGCGTGCTGGGCGTTTGCAACCGCCTCAACACTTCCAGATTTGTGAGAGGCCGCCTACGCAAGATTTGACGGTATGCTAGCCCCCGGAGGCCGCCGGCCACAGTCGTAGACGTGCGAAGAGCAATCCGCGTAGAGGGAAGTGTTCAGATACTTCTCCATCACAAAAAATTATGAAAAATTACCATCAGTCCTATAGCACATGTGCCCACGTTGTGTAAAAAACTCATGATTTTATCGCGCTCCAAGTATTTAGTAATATTCACGCTGCATCGTTACTGCAGAACGTCTACTACCGTTTCATTGCCGTCCGTGAGGGGGGCCACAACCCGGAGACGCGTGCCGCCTCTTCGGACATGCCACAACACCACCCCGCATGTATGAGGGCCCGGTACGACGCTCCGGTGGCATTGCTACCCCCCCAGGGCCCCCGTCCCGGCTAACCCTGTAGCGTTTGACCACGGGATCTAGCCCTTTGACTTTGCACGGACGGGCTTTGACCAGTGGACCTCTCCACCCGGTTGTGTCGGGTCGGCCCAGAGGAACACCGGGAAGCAACATCCGGGCCAAACCCACAGCTACATCCACTCCGTGTAGACCCGACGCGTCCGTTTCCCCCTTCCAGGTGCCGGCGGCGGCGCTGTCCGTGGGGGGGGGGGCACGCACCGGAGACGCGTGCCGCCTCTTCGGACATGCCACAA
>NC_041381.1:95150249-95155652 GCF_002162155.2 Triticum dicoccoides
GTGGCATTGCTACCCCCCAGGGCCCCCGTCCCGCCTAACCCTGGAGCGGTTGACCACGAGATCTAGCCTTCTGACTTCCCACGGACGGGCTTTGACCAGTGGACCTCTCCACCCGGTTGTGTTAGGTCGGCCCAGAGGGACACCCGGGAGCAACATCCGGGCAAAAACCACAGCTACATCCACTCCGTGTAGACCCGACGCGTCCGTTTCCCCCCTCCAGGTGCCGGCGGCGGCGCCGTCCATGAGAGGGGGCACACCGCGGATGTGAGGCGGGTCACTCTCTGGAGACGGGTGTCGGGCGTTTGCAACTGCCACAAAACTTCTGTCGGCATAGCTGTTTTTGATTTTAATAAAATATAAGGATCTATATTTAAAAGAACATGACCGCACATTATTAACGTGCTCGAAAAAATACAAACTATATATATATATATATATATATATATATTCATAATATATGAAAAAAATACAAACTACATATATATTCATATGTATGTTTATATTTAACATGCTACATGTTAGTTGATATAATAATACACAAAAAAGCATTAAAAAATATGTACGGAGAAAAATCTAACTATGCCGACGGCCTAGCCGTCGGCATAGATCCGACCAGCGTGTCGCGGATCACTGACGTGGCAGATATGCCGACGGCAGCCGTCGGCATAGCCTCTGCATGGTGCGGCCTGGATCAATGACGTGGCCTGCGGACCTATGCCGACGGCCCCCCGTCTTGGCCGTCGGCATAGCTCTGACGCCGTTTGCCAGGGGGTGGCCGGGCCCCACGTGTATGCCGACGGCCTTCGTAAGCCGACGGTAGCTGTCGGCGTATATGTAGCTAGGCCGACGGCCGTTCCATGCCGACGGGTGCCGTCGGCTTATCTCTGCGTAGCCCGACGGCCTTTGTACGCCGACGACCAGAACCAGGCTGTCGGCATATCTCCGGAGAAGCCGACGGGGGCCGTCGGCATTGTTCTGGCCGTCGGGGTATGGCCCTGTTCCGGTAGTGACTCGTCGGATTCCGACAGTAGCTTTACGGGCTCGAACCGAGTCGAGAACGGAGGACACATGCATGCACATAGCCATCCAGCTACTATAAATATGTGCACCGAGGTATCTCGTCGACTCATCGACTCTTCATCTCCATCAAACAAGCTATCGATCGCCATCTCCCTCTCGCTCGCGCGTGGGCGTGGGCGCGTGGCGGCGGATCCATCCACGAAAATCAATGACAGCAGAAGCTCTTCTCCCGCCGCTGCTCCCGACTCCACCCAGGAGCGAGATGCTGCCGATCCTCCCGACGCCGCCCAGGAGCGAGATGCTGCCGCTGTTGCCGACGCCGCACGGTGTCATCCTCACCATGCTGGTGTCCGCCATGGCAGGCTGCGCCGACTTCGTCCAGAGGTGGGACTGGAACAAGAAGGGCAAGAAGCCATGCAGCTCCATCTCCTCGTCCTCGTCCTCGTCGTCGGAGCCTCGGAGGGCAGCGGGAGCACTGGTCGTGCCGACTCGGTCGAGAGGTGGGACTGGAACAAGAAGTGCAAGAAGCCATGCAGCTCCATCTGCTCCTCCTCGTCGTCCTCCTCGTCAGAGAGCAGCGGGAACACCGGTCGTGCCGACTCCGTCGAAAGGTGGGACTCGGACGACAAGAAATGCTACAAGAAGCCCGACACAGCCATGTCGTCGTCGTCATCGTCGTAATACAGCGCCGGCAGCCCCGGACGCGCCGACTCCGTCGAACGCTGGGACAGTAAGAAGAAACTTGTGACCTCGTGCAGCGCGTCCCTGCCCACAGATCGCGGCCGCCATGACGACAGCAACAACAAGCGCCTGCCTAGCCCCAGCCGCGCGTCCTCGGCGGTGCGCTGGGACTTGCACAAGAAGCCTCGCCCGGAGCAGACGGAGAAGCTGCCTCGGACTACAAAGACGCCGGCGCTAGCCACGACCTCGCAGAAGGCCATGTTCGCCGGGTCCAACTTTCACGCCTCGCCGGATCCGAGCATGCTCCCCATGCCGCCCTTCTTTCTGCTGGCACGCTCGCGTGCGCTCTGTACAAGTACTTAAGTCCATTACGGCGATCTAGTTCCTTTCCTTGGTGATGAGGAGTAGTGCTGTATGAGGATGTGGAATTCAAACCCATATAACTTGTAATCCCTTTTATTTCATTCATTCATCTCGTGGTGAAATATGTAGGAAGGATGTTTTAATTTTCATGAATCTGCTCATGGTCATTTCTCTGCAGCTTAATTTCATCAACTTTTAGAATGTACTGTATTGTGGCGTTCAACTTGAAGTGCACCAGCTCAGTACAGTTTGCATGGATATCTAGCAGAAGAGTAGGTTTCGGATTCCAGCTTCTACCTTGTAAGTGGATGGTACATGACCTGAAGGCTCGAAACATTAGATCCATTACTCTGTCCGTAAACTTTGCTGTGTTACAAATTTCTGTAGTAGAAGTAGAAACACATTATCTTACTATCATGTGTTCATGTAATCAGAGGGCAGTGCTTATTCATGCATTATTAGTTCACTAGCAAAAGGTCCGTGTGTTGCAATTGAAATAAAAAATCATAATCTCGAATGGCCAAGCGGATATGCAAAACGGAGCTCGGGCTCAGATGAGCTCTTTATCTAGGCCCTCAGTATGCTTCCAGATTCGTGCTCATCAGTGTATATATTAGTGTATATGCGGTGTATTTTTGCTTTTCTATGTTTTAAAAGTCTTACGTCTGGCACACGCCAGTCTATGATCTGACAGCAATAGCATCACTGCGGCACTGCACCGAGTCCGTAGGTCGCATTGATTCACGAGCTTGATGGGCATGCACCTCTTTTATTTCTGTCACATGTAACATCGGTTCACTAATTAAAAAAATGAACTGCATGTTTAGTACTGCAAATCAAAGACTAACTTGCATGCCACTATCTCAGCAGTAGTGGAAGGCACAAATTAGCAGTAACCGATTATCCTCAATTAGCACCTAACATGATTAGCATTGCTCGATCACAAAAACACATAAGAAAATATCTTGATTCCACCGATGAAGTACTAACAAACCTTAACCAGCAATAGAACGGCAATTAGCATTACTAACTGTTATCTCGCCTCTCGTTGGAAATAAAAAAGAATCGACAGGCATGCTTACGAACAGCACAGCCTGTAGCCAGAGCATGCGTTAACGACAGCGATGCGCCAAGCTCGACGCCGGCCGCCGGGTGCCAAAAAAAGGCACCTTATCTGCCTGCTCGTGCACGCTGCTGCATGTGTTCGCCAGCAATGTCGTCGAGCCGGGTCGTCTAGAACCTGGTTGCTTGCGTTGGCCGACGCTAGCGAGGCGGGATCGAACAGTCCCAAGCATCAGACTGTACGATGATGCAAGATCCATGTGCATGTTAAGCGGGGACCCTCCATGGTCTTCTCCGTCTCGGATGCCGAGCTCATTGAACAGCAGGTCTGCGGTGTGAACTCGGGAGGGGCTAGCCGAAACCGTGAGTGCTTTGCATGGCTATGGCATGCGGCCGCCCTCGCTGACAAGACTAAGACGAGAGAGAATTGATTGAGAAACTGCTAGCTTCTCACATGTCACATCAATGCCTGAGAAATGAAGATGAGAGAGAGGACGGAGTAACTGAAGAGAGAGAGCGAACGGTTGTATTTTCTCACGTACACGGTTCATATTTCCTCTCAAAACTAGAAAGTGGCACAGATCACGAGACAACTCTATGGTCCAGATAAAGAGCTCAGCTGAGCTCGGGAGCCAAAACGCTGCTTCCCTGGCCAAGACCATATTTTGTTGCATTACTCAAATCACTGTTACTCTCAATCACGTGAAATCATGAACAATTTTTGAAATCTTGAACATTTTTTTAAACTAGTGAACATATTTGAAATCATGAACATTTTCAAATTCGCAAACACTTTTACAAATTTTTGAATATTTTATAATATTATTTTTTGAATTTATGAACATTTTATATTATTTGCAAAAAAATATAAAAAAAGTTAACATTATTTTATAGAATTTTCTTGAATCGGCGAACATTTTTAGAGTCGACAAACATTTTGAACTCCGCCTATGTCTTCTAGGCATAGCCGGTCCCAAGCCTGGGTAAAAGAGGAGGGTTGTGATAGGCTTGACGAGCCAACATAAAAACTAGTCAGTCCCATAGGTATGAAACCCATTTGAGCGAGAGTGGTACTAGGATGGATGACCTCCTGGGAATTCCTCGTGAAAGGGTTTTATATCTAAGGGTTGTGATAGGCTTGGCGAGCCAACGTAAAAAGTAGCCAGTCTTTTGGGTATGAAACCGATTTGGCGACAGTAGTACTAAGATGGGTGACCTTATGTGAAATCCTCGTGAAAGGGTTTCATATGTAGCCTACCCCAACTTGTTTGGGATAAAAGACTTCGTACGATAAGATAAGATAAGCTAAATTGGTGGAATTTTTTAGAAAATTCATGAACATTTTTATGATTTAACGAACATTTTTTGAAATGCATGATCATTTTTTGAATCAACAAACATTTTGTGAATGAATAAACTATTTTGCAAGCCATGACTAGTTTTTGAATTTTTTAGGGTATTTTTCCATTCATAAACATTTTCTGAATTGGTGAAAATTTTAATTTTTCAATAAAAATACAATAACTTCTTAACAAATTATGATCATTTTTTTATTTCCCAAATATTTGTTTTTTCAAATTTTTGAACATTTTTTGAATAAGCATACATTTTTTGAATAACCAAGAAGCTCGGCAATCAGGGCTCGGGCCTCAGCATTTAGATCACGGGCTCGGGCCTCAGCATTTAGATCACGATCTTGTGCTGATCTCATGGAGTACCACCAGCCCACCCCAACATGTCATCTAGATGCCATGGTGTGCCACAACTACTTAATCAACCACATACCTTAAGACTGCAGTTTCTTCCCTCTCATTAGGGTTTTGTTTCTCCCGGAGGCGATCGCAGCTGCCGTCGAGCACTACATCTTCCCTCCTCCGGTCGCGGCTAGGCGGTCTGGTTCGGGCTGATTAAGGGGTGATCTACTATCACTTCCCGGCCTTGGCCTCCCCCTAGAGGTGCGCTGGCGAGTTTTAGGGTTTGCTTCAATGCCCGATCAATCTGTTCTCTCGGGCTAGGTTTCAAGGTTTTAAGCGGCTATGGGATCGAAGGCCAAGGAGGCGATGGCCGGGTTCCAGCTCCGCAAGAGAAGTGTAGAAGATGATGGCGGAGTTGGGTCTCCCTGAGGAAGATCTCAACGACTTTTTCATAACACTTTTTTGCAAAACATGTCCATATTTAAGTTTTTTAATTTTCCTAACTAATAGATGTAGTGACATAACTACATCCTGAAGGATTTTAATTTTTGAAGTTTTTATCATTTTCTTTTTCTTTTTACAA
>NC_041381.1:95156102-95162582 GCF_002162155.2 Triticum dicoccoides
AGTTTGAAAATGGGACATTGCACCCTTTAGTCCCGGTTGTGTCTCAAACCGAGACTAAAGGTCTAGTCTTTAGTCCCGGTTTGAGATACGAACCGGGACTAAAAGGCATTGCACCCTTTAGTCCTGGTTTGTGTCTCAAACCGGGACTAAAGGGCTCATTTGAACCGGGACTGATGCCTTTAGCCGCACGAACCGGGACCAATGCCCCCATGGGTCCCGGTTCGTGACTGAACCGGGACTAATGGTCTAGTCTGGCCCGAACAAAAGCCCTGTTTTCTACTAGTGGATGTGGGCGATAACAGGAAAAGACTGGCCAACGAACAAAAGAGCGAGATGGCTCTTGCTCTTCTTACCTGCCACAGGGAACACGCTCACTGCTATCCCTTAGGTGGTGCAAGCTAGTCCATCATCGGCGTAAGAACCAAAGAGACTCGTGTCAATGCAGATAAAAATAGCCTGAAGAAGGGAGCTACCACAGAGAAACAAGTTGAGTCTATATCGGCGACCTCCCGAAGGGAGGATCGTCGGGCGCAATGAATGTCTTATGTTGGAATTGTCATGGTGCGGGCAAAGCCGCGACAATTTGAGAGCTTCGCGACCTAGCGAAGCAATTTGCCCCGACCGTGTTGTGTATTGTCAAACTCAAATCTCAAAGGCACGGGTCGGGAGTCTTGCTAGTAGTTTAGGTTTTACTCATGCTTATGTTGTTGGTAGCTCTGGCCGCAGTGGCGGCATTGGTGTTTTCTGGAATGATGGAATAAAATTGGATGTTTTCGGTTACTCTGAGTATCATGTAGATGCGTAAGTGTTGATCCCTAACCACGAGGAGTGGAGACTCACATGTGTTTATGGCGAAGCGCAGACCGGAGAGAGGTACAGAACATGGGATATGCTAAAATCTCTAGTCAGCGTCAATTCCTTGCCATGGTTATGCATCGGTGATTTTAATGAAGTCCTACATCTGCACGAGCATGTGGGGACGGGGCAAAGACGAAGGGCACAGATTCAGGGCTTCAGGGATGCTATGGACGTCTACGCACTAGCTGATATTGGGTACCATGGAAACCTTGGACTTATGAGAAAAAGACCTCCGGTGGAGGTTATTGCCGAGTGCACCTTGATAGAGCTCTTGCCAATTCGGATTGGAGCACACTCTTTCCCCATGCAAGCCTCATCCATGAAACGGGTACTTCATCCGATCACTGTCCTATTAGACTCCAACTCAAGCCGGTTCAGGTTACACGAAGGGTGCAGAAAATATTCAGGTACGAGTGTTATTGGGAGCACCATGACACGTTCGGTGAATCACTTGAGGCAATGTGGAGTGGGAGTCTGGGTAGCCAGTCAGCAACGTAGCTCAGCAAGAAGCTTGGGGACTTGTCGGCATCCTTGCAACAATGGAGTGGGGCTAATATTGGAAGTTTATCCAGAAGGATTAAGAAGTTGGAAAAGGAATTGGCAGTTTTGTAGAATGACCCTCAATGATTGTCTCCCTCACATGCAGAGGTAAAATTTACTAATCAGCTTGTGGAGTTGTACCATATGGAAGAGATCCTGTAACGGCAACGATCCAGGGTGGATTGGCTGGTGGATGGGGATAAGAACACGAAATTTTTTCAGAGAAGAGCAAGCATGCGCCGAAGGTCAAAAATCTTCAATACCATATGGCTCTCTAACCCAAGACCCTACGGAGATGGTGGCCATCACTAATGAGTTCTATAAGGATTTGTTCCACTCTGGAGGTACTTCGGGCATGCAGAATGTTTTGAATGCAATACCGGTTAAAGTGACAGCGGAGATGAACATGAACTTGACGGCGCCGTTCACTCAGGAGGAAGTAAAAACGGCGGTTTTCCAGATGTACCCCACGAAAGCGCCTGGTCCTGACGGATATCCATTGCATTTTGTTCAAAGGCACTGGGAGCTGTGCGGGGGAGAGGTAACCAATGTGGTCCTTCGAATCCTTAGAGGGGAGGAGAGCCCAGAGGTAATTAACAATACTTTGCTACTAATTCCTAAGGTCAAGGATCCGGTTCAGATATCACAATTTCGTCCTATCAGCTTATGTAACGTTCTATACAAAATTGTCTCACGGGTTTTAGCTAATAGATGAAGCAGATTTTGCCAGACATTATTTCAGAGGTGCAATCCGCCTTTATACCGGGGCGTTTGATTACTGACAACATCATAACAGCCTATGAATGTCTGTACATTATGAAGAGAAATAAAGCAAAGAGGAATAGGTTTTGTGCTGTGAAGTCGGACATGATGAAATCCTATGATCATGTAGAATGGAGTTATCTTGAGGCTATTATGATTAAGCTGGGTTTTGCACCATCTTGGGTGGCCTTGATAATGAGGATGGTAAGCTCAGTTAAGTTCTCAGTTCTATTTAATGGTGGTAAGTTGGATGAGTTTACACCAACGAGAGGGATCCGTCAGGTACACCAACGAGAGGGATCCGTCAGGGGGGCCCAATTTCTCCATACCTGTTTTTGCTTGCAGCGGAGGGTGACGATGCCATAGACCTAGGGTAGGGTCATAGGCCTTACCTATACGCCCCACCCAATGTCTACCCTAGAAGCAAAAACATTCAAAGAACAGGAGAGAGTACCAATTGAAGTCATCGAGTGCAATCCACTCGACCAGTCATCTCACTCGGGTACCCCTCCCTCCTAATTTCACTAGACCAAGACGAAGCCATTTGACCATACAAGAAACCACTCGGAGTACAGAAGACCAGGAGTCACTCAGGATGGCAACGGTCAGGCGTCCACTCACTCGGCACGTTGGTAGGTCTTGCTGGACTTGTTTTACCATCGTCGAAATGTCTTGTGCAGCGGGATCCCGAGTCTGATCGGATGTCCCGCGATGAAGGATTGTCTCCGCGGATCGTGAGCTTGTCATGGGCTAAGTTGGGACACCCCTGTAGGGTTTAAACTTTCGAGAGCCGTGCCCGCGGTTAAGTGGCAGATGGGAGTTTTTAATATCCCGTTGTAGAGAACTTGACACCAGACTCGAATTAAAATACACCAACCGCGTGTGTAACCGTGATGGTCTCTTTTCGGGTAAGTTCGAGAAGAGGACACGGTGGGGTTATGTTTGAACGTAAGTAGTTCAGGATCCCTTCTTGATCATTACTAGTTTGCGACCGTTTGCGTAGCTTCTCATCTTATTCTTGTACTCGTAAGCTAGCCACCATATAAATGCTTAGTCACTTGCTGCAACCTCACCATTTATCCATTCCATACCAATTAAGCTTTGCTAGTCTTGATACCCATGGTAATGGGATTGTTGAGTCCCCGTGGCTCACAGATTACTACAACAACAGTTGTAGGTACAGGTAATGCGATGCTTGATTGCTTTTGGAGTTCTTCTTCTTCGATCAAGGGAAATAGGTTCCGGGTCAGGTAGCCTGGGCTAGCAAGATGGATGTCATTCTTCTTTTTCGTTTGATTTCACCCCGTAGTCGGATCCTGCTATTCTGCATGATGAATGCTATGTATTGATGTATTGTTGTATGAATGTTGTAACTTGTGGCGAGTGTAAGCCTTTATCTCGTATTCCAATCTATTCAGTACATGATATGTTGTAATGATATCCACCTTGCTATGCGCTCAAAATGCGGTTTTGCCCCAATCACAAGTTCATCACGTGATCGGGATAGAATCGCATCTTGGGCACTACATCCATAACACAGTGGAGCTCCAAGACAATATCAGTCAGTCAAGGCAGCATTTGTCGGGCACTGGCAGCGTCTGTCTAGCCGCAACATACCCACCTCGGACGATCGTTAGGGCTTGGTGCCTCGGCCAGAGCCCGCACCAATGGGTGAGTTCGGAAACCTTCATCAAGCAATTTCAGATTTTATTGAGGATTTAATTCGTTGTAATTTTTGTGCATAATATTTTTATTTGATTTGTAGTGGTTGAAATCTTTAGGAAAAATTTCTAAGGATTGCTTTGCACTATATTTTAAAGAAAAAAATTACATCCACACCAACCTCTTTGAAAAAAGTCATGTGGTTTTGTAACACCGGCGTGCGAGAGAGTGAGTCACGTGAAGAAAGGATAAATAGTTTCAGGTTTTATAGAATGAGCGGTGTACGTATCATGTGTATACTCATTTATTCTTTGAATACAAAAGTATAATATCTGTATTGAATTGAAAGAAATCAAATATGCATCACTAGTCGCAAGCGGATACTACGCCAAAACAAAAAAACAAAAGAAAAAAGAAACAGTTTTGTTCCGGTCTGGCGCGTGGCCTCATTTGCGTGTCCCCTACTCGTCGGATTCCGACAGTAGCTTTACGGACTGGAACCGAGTCGAGAACGGTGGACACATGCACATAGCGATCGAGCTACTATTATAAATATGTGCCTCAAACAAGCTATCGATCGACATCTCCCTCTCGCGCGTGGGCGTGGCTGCTGATCCACGAACACCAATGGCAGCAGAAGCTCTTCTGCCGCCGCTGCTCCCGACGCCACCCAGGAGCGAGATGCTGCCGATCCTCCCGACGCCGCCTAGGAGCGAGATGCTGCCGCTGTTGCCGACGCCGCACGGTGTCATCCTCACCATGCTGGTGTCCGCAATGGCAGGCCGCGCCGACTTCGTCCAGAGGTGGGACTGGAACAAGAAGGGCAAGAAGCCATGCAGCTCCATCTCCTCGTCCTCGTCCTCGTCGTCGGAGGGCAGCGGGAGCACTGGTCGTGCCGACTCCGTCGAGAGGTGGGACAGGAACAAGAAGTCCAAGAAGCCATGCATCTCCATCTGCTCCTCCTCGTCGTCATCGTCGTCGTCGGAGGGGACCGGGAGCACCGGTCGTGCTGACTCCGTCGACAGGTGGGACTCGGACAAGAAATGCTACAAGAAGCTCGGCACCGCCAGGTCGTCATCGTCATACAGCGCCGGGAGCCCCGGACGCGCCGACTCCGTCGAACGCTGGGACAGCAAGAAGACACTCGCGAACTCGTGCAGCGCGTCCCTGCCCACAGGTCATGACGCCCGCCATGACGGCAACAACAAGCGCCTGCCTCGCCCAGAGCAGACGGAGAAGCTGCCTCGGACTAACGCGGCGCTAGCCACGACACCGCAGAAGGCCATGTTCGCCGGGCCCAACTTTCACGCCTCGCCGGATCCGAGCATGCTCCCCATGCCGCCCTTCTTTCTGCTGGCACGTTCGCGTGCGCTCCGTACAAGCCATTAACTCCATTACAGCGATCTAGTTCCTTTCCTTTGTGATGAGGAGAGGAGTAGTGCTGTACGTAGTAGGATGTGGAATTCAATCCCTTAACTTCTTGTAATACCTTTTGTTTCATTCATCTCGTGGTGAAATATATTGGAAGGATGTTTTAATTTTCATGAATCTCTGTTCATGGTCATTTTTCTTCAGCTTAATTGCATCAACTTTTAATGTGCTGTAGCGTTCAACTTGAAGTGCACAGCTCACTACAGTTTGCATGGATAGCAGAAGAATAGCTAGGTTTCGCCTGAAGTGCACAGCTCACTACAGTTTGCACTTCAAAATTCCAACAAAACTTCAACCAAATTGATGCAAACGAAGAAAGTGCATTAAGAATTCTTTTCTCTGACGAAAAACAGCAGCGTAAGAACATCTACAACAGGATCGCTCAAAACCTCCCTATACGTCTGGGTGGATGTTGATCGGAAAATGAGCGACTCAAAAGGTGACTCGCATGGCGTCTTGGGCTGCAAGAAAAACTCGAGGCTCGTGAGCCGCTTATGATCGACTTTTATTTTGGCTTGGCTCGAGATCGACTTGAAAAGAAAAGACCTAAGTATGAACACTTTCTGTAGCTCGATAGAGAAACGAGTTAATCCCGAACTAACATTGGCTCGCTCGATGTTAGCTCGATAGCTTGATGTCATATAATTATATTGAACAATCTTGATATTATTAAAGGAAAATAGGATAATGTATTGCCATATATGTTGTGAACATTTTTTTTTTCAATTTTACCCTAGTACTAGCAAACATGGAAGCGTAATTAAGCACCGAGAAAATTTAGCCCTAATATGGTACGTGGTCAGCCGTGTGTTAAATACATGTTATTCTCGGTCAAAGTTTGAGAGCGGATGCATCTTCCTTTTTCTATCTTTCGAGTTCATCCGCGGTCCCTATTTATCAGGTGTTAGTCTACAGCTGAGAGAGAATAAGTCAAAGTTTATAGTGGTTTCCTATGTTGTGTTGTGGCCTATCATGTTCAAATTATTGCCTTAAATAATTAATAAAATCATCTTATTTAGCTCGAAACTAGCTCGAGATCGACTCGAGATGACACTAGTAGAAAAGGGGGCATCAGTCCCGGTTCGTAAGAACCGGGACTAAAGGGTCGTTACTAATGCCTCCCCCCTTTAGTCCCGGTTCTAACACGAACTGTGACAGATGTGCCTCCACGTGACCGGTGCGCCGAGCCCAGGCAGGAGGGCCTTTGTTCCCGGTTGGTGGCACCAA
>NC_041381.1:95162882-95168075 GCF_002162155.2 Triticum dicoccoides
TTCGGGGGTTAATTTAGGTGTTTCATATATTGTGTTAGCTAGCTAATTAATAGAGAGAAGTGTCCTCTCTTATGTCCGTGCTTGGTCGACGCTACGTACTGTACATAGAGAGGCCCTCGACACGCTAGCTAGTAAGAAAATGAAGGGAACCATTAAGTACAAAAATTCGTCATGCATACCGAGAGAAGTGATCGATCGACCTCTCCTTCTCCGAGAGATTGGTCGAACAACAAGTTTTCGTATTATCTATCCGACGCTACTGGCTACATACATATACAATATGTAAAATCTCTTACAATCCCCTAGCAATGGAAATCAATTTCCACATGATATTCTCTGGCTTTATTGATGACGTGGTCAAGAAAGAATCCTGCCAATTCCTCTTGAATTGCTTTCATGCGATCTTGTTCTAGGTGTTCATCCCGCATCTGCCACGTCTAATTTGAAGAAGGGGTTAATACATATATGAATGAAACTCAACAGAAATGATGGTGTAATAAAATGAAATTGTGAATATTATTGCTTACGCACTTCATATTGTCTTTTAGAGTAGCCCCGCTTATTTTTCAAAGTCGCGTTGTAGATGAACTCGCACACGTAGTATCCACAGAAATCATTCCCTTGTTCCTGCCACAAGCACTTTACGAGAAATAGAGATCAATCAAACTGATAATGAAGCATTATAAATGGCTTTGATGAAAGTACAACTATAGAATCAACGGGAGATGCGCGCAACTAGCTAGCTAGTAGTACTTACTTTCGGGTATGTATATCGCAGCTCTTTCGGCAGTCCCGGAACTTCTGCGGTGAACTGTTTCCAAACCCTGAAAGACAAAGAAAATAATATTACTTGAGATATCAGGAAATGAACAAAAAGTTGCCGATATGGTGCGATAAATGATCGATTGAACTTACTTGTTGAGCATTTTAGTCATGTCGGCATAGGTTTGGGGATCTTTTCGTCTCGAGTCTAAGACGTTTACTACTCCCCGCTCAAGCTTAATCTCCAGAAGAACATAGTGAAATCTGTGCACGCATGCATAACTCATCAATTACATTACTATAACCTCGCTCGAATAATAAGGGAAACCGAATATGCACACGACAGTAACACTCACTTGAAGTTGTAAGGAAAGAGTATTAAATCTTTGTTTTGATTTTTGATCAACGATTGTAGCAAGTACCCCTCGGCCTCTTCGGCGTCCTTTTCAACCAGAAATTCCTCTATGATATTTGTGTTAATGAACCCAATATCATACATTTCTTGTTTTTTGCACTCGACGGTCTTCAATCTGCATAATATAGTGAGGATAATTAATTATAAATACATGCAATGAAAGAGCCAAGCTATATATAGAGACTTAATGACAGAAATAGTACTCACAGACTGTAGCAAAAGACCGTTAGTTTATCGAGGGCCTTTGATTGAAGAACGCGAAGAACTCCTCAAATGGAACAGTCAACAGATCAGTTCCAACGAGGTCGTGCTCCTCTTTAATATTCAGATACAAAGCATTCGCCCCCTCAGACTCTCTGCAGGTTTTCATGTACCAATCATGGAATCTTCGCATCATAGTTGTTAGAAATTTTTCATCTTTGATGAGAGGCTTCCCGTACTCGTATCTGTGTTCGTCCACCTCCAAGAAATCTAGAATTTGATCGTCAGGCAGGTAATCTCCAAGATTGCCATAACCGGCCACCGTCCCCGGAGCATTAGCGACGATGTCGCCGCTAGACACATTGAGCGGGGGGCACGATTGGTTTGCTTGTTCGCCGAGCTGGTCAATTTTTTTCGCAGCTGCTCATTCTCTTGACCTTTGATGTCTGACAGTACTTCCCGACCGCTCCGCTCGGAGATATGTCTGTTCAGTAATGCGCTCATAGTTGGTTCTCGGAGATATGTCTGTTCAGTATCGAGAGTGCGCTTTGCTTTCACCGGATCTACCTTCTCCTCCGGTGGTGGATGTCTCTTTGCTTTCACCCCTTCAAAGAAGTCCTTCACGTGGGTCCGCACGATCGTCGCGTTTTCCTCCTCAGTCCTCTCGTACGGTAACTTTTCTAGAGGCTTGAGAGGTGGACCATATCTGTATTGCCTCCCGCCTCTGCGGGCTGTACTGCTAGACGCCGGAGCAGACGGAGCGGCTGTGGCGCCTGTCTTCTTTCCTGCTTGCTTACGAGGTGGAGGAGAAGGACTACGACGCGCCGGAGCAGCCGGGGCGGCGGTGGGTCTCTTCTGCCCTTGCTGGCGAGGCGGAGAAGGAGGAGGCTGCTGGCTGCTCTGGCGCGCCGGTGCAGGCGGAGAAGGAGGCGGAGTGCCACCACGCGCCGGAGGAGGAGGCTGCTGGTTGCTTGGGCACACCGACGCAGGCGGAGAAGGAGGAGGAGTGCCACCACGCGCCGGAGAAGGAGGAGGCTGCTGGCTGCTCGGGCGCGCCGGCGCAAGCGGAGAAGGAGGCGGAGTGCCGCCACGCGCCGGAGAAGGAGGCACAGTGCCCTGATCGATACTTGCCGGAGGAGGAGGCCGTGGAGGAGGCGGAGTGCCCTGACTCGCCGGAGGAGGAGGAGGAGGCGGAGGCATCCAGTTCGGAAGGTTGATGAGCTCCTTCCACCATAGGCATGGAGTCTTCAGAGCAGAACCCAGCCTAGTCGCCCCTTCACCAGTAGGGTAGTCAAGCCGGAGGTCCTCAAATCCCTCCCTTATTTCATCCACCATCATCCTGGCATATCCTTCTAGAATCGGCTGGTAGTGAAAAGTTGCGCCTTGTTCAGTAGGATAAATAGAGCCAACAGCCGCCTTGACCTTCAAATTCATCCATCGCGTCATAAGGTGGCAATTTTGAGCCCCCGTGATAGCATCCACGGGATAGCTGGCAGGAGCCGTCAAGACATGCTCCGGCTGAAGTAGCTCGGTGGAAGCCATGCTGCTTCTCCGCTGAGATGGCGGGGTAGCTTCAGGGGAAGCTTCGGCAGGTCATTTGTTGCGATCTGCTTCTCGTTTCTCTAGCCCCATTACCCTTTCGTGCAGCGCCTGCAGTTGGCTCTGCTCCAGTTTCTTCCTCCTCTCGTGGGTTTTGTAACCCCCTGCGTCCAGAAAATCAACCTTCCATGGAATGGAGCCTGGCGTGCCTCGTGTGCGTATAGGGTGCTTAGGATTCCCGAGGGCCATTGTGAGCTCATCCTTCTCCCTGTCTGGAACAAACGTCCCTTGCTGCGCTGCATGGACATACTGCCGAAGCCTTGTGACTGGTGTTTTCAGTTGCTCGTCCGTCCAACGGCACTTCCCTGATACAGGGTCCAAGGTTCCGCCAGCCTCAAAGAACCAAGTCCGGCAACGGTCTGGCCATCTCATTGTCTACGGTTCGATCCCTTTATCAAGCAGATCATTCTCAGCCTTGGACCACTTAGGCCGGGCTTGCAGGTAGCCACCTGACCCCGTGCGATGGTGAAACTTCTTGTCCGCAGCATTTAGCTTGTTTGTCGCCGACATCTTCTTACTCTTTTCAGATGTCGTGGAGGTCACAAATGCGGGCAAGTGATCTCTGATCTTCTCATATTTGCCGATGAATTCTGGTGTCTCTTCTTTGTCGACAAACTTTTATAGCTCTTTCCTCCACCTCCTGAATAGGCCTGCCATCTTCTTAAGAGCACAACACTTGATTAATTGCTCTTTAACTGGCTTCTCTGGATCCTCCTCTGGCGGTAGGGTGAAATTTCCTTCAGCTCAGTCTAAAGATCATCTTTCTGCATATCATTGACATAAGACACCTGAGGGTCTTCCTCCTTAGGCTTATACCATTGGTGGATGCTGATCGGGATCTTGTCCCTAACAAGAACCCTGCACTGAGCAACAAATGCGTTCTTTGTCCAGATGGGTTCAATCGGTTCGCTGTCGCGCGCGATTGCTGTGATCTCAAACCTTTCATCCAAGCTCAACTTTTTCTTCGGGCCTCGTCTCCTTACCGAAGTTGTGCTCGATCCGGAGGGCTAGAAAAAGGAAGAAATATGAGAGTTAATTAATATGTGTACATATACCAAAACAACGAATGCATCAATTAACTAGTCAGCACGGGCTTAACTAATATATATATACCCGTCCGGACTCGGTTCGGTCACCGGAGCAGTCAGCACGGGCTCCTTCTTGTACCTCCATTGGGTCATCACCGGAGCCATCATGAACATAGCCCTCTTCTTGTACCGGCATTAATGGGCCGGAGCCATCATGAACATAGCTCTCTTCTTCACCCAGTCCTTCCTGACCAACGACGTCGTTGAAAAATGAGGCAACGACATCAGTTCCTTCTGCGATTATCTCCCCCAACATCGCTTATGTTGCTTCGTCTCGGTAGTGCTCCATAGTTTCTGCAAATATTTACAACATGTCAATTATTATTCAAACATGGTACAGATGGATATATATTAGTGGAAAACATAGAACTAGCTAGCTAACCATAATAAGGAATCATGTTAGTGGCCTCGACGCTGCTTCTCTAGGGTTTGGGGTGGCCTAGAGAATGCTTCAAGGGTTTGGGGTGGCCTCGACACAACGCTTCAAGGGTTTGGGGTGGCCTCGATGACAACACTCTTTTAACTTGGTAAATTTGGGTGGCCTCAAGAGAGTTTGTCGGGTAGGGGCGCAGCGGGAGGGGGTAGGAGACCAACATCGTTTTTTCTCTAGGGTTTGGGTGTCCTCGAGAGTTTTGGTCGAGCGAGAGGGCCGAGGGGGGGTATATCGACGATGACAGAGGAGAAGATCAAAGAAAAAAAAAGAAAAAGAAGAGGAGAAGAAGAAAGGAATAGAGGAGAGTTTTTTCTCTTCTTATTTATTTCTCCTCTTCTTACTCTCCTCTTCTTCTCCTTTCTTCCTCTTCTTATTTTCCTTTTTCCTCTCCTTCTTTTTCTTCTTCTTCTTCCTTCTTCCTTCTTCTTCTTTTCTTCCTTTTCCTTATTTTACTTTTTCCTCTACACTAACCTAAAATGCACTAACCTAAAATCGATATCTACTAACAACCTAAATAAAAAATTAATACATATATTAAAAAACATATATAAACCAAAAAATGCTATGAACATTATATTCATACATAGATAGCCACATCCATTCATCATATAGCTACCACATACATATATAAATTATATATATGAAAAAAATGCATATATACACATATACAAAAAAATACACATATATACACATAC
>NC_041381.1:95168558-95192464 GCF_002162155.2 Triticum dicoccoides
CAAAGGGCGGAAAGCGGCGGCCTTTTGTCCCGGTTGGTGGCACCAACCGGGACTAAAGGGTGGGCATTGGCACCGGTTGGTGCCACGAACCGGGACCAATGCACCCCTTTAGTCCCAGTTGGTGCCGCCAACCGGGACCAAAGGCCCCTGCGCTGCCCGTGTCACGGCCAAACTTTAGTCCCACATCGCTAGTTGAGAGGGGCTCGGAGTGGTTTATAAGCCCGGCTGCGGCTACCCTCTCGAGCTCCTCTCAAATGCAGGCTTACGGGCCTAATCTCACACTATGCTGCTGTGGGCCTATTGGGCCTACTACGGGCCTGAATCCTGGCTTAGGTTGGGTTTCTAGTCGTATTCAGGCTGTGGTGGCCCAATAGGTGGCACTTTTTTTATTTTTTCCCAGTTTTTTGTTTTGTTTTTTGCATTATTTATTTTCTTTTGTTTTTTGCTTTATTTTTTAATTCTTTTTGCTTTTAGGTCAGAAAAATTATAAACTTTCTGTTAGTGCCATTAGTTTTAGAATTTTTTTATTGTTTTTTTGTTTTCTTTGTTGCTTTATTTATTTTATTTTGTTTCTACTTACAACAAAATACTTATTGTTGCTATTTTTATTTATTTTATTAGAGTTTATGTTTAATTATTTTTCTTTTAAGTCACAAAAATTATAAACTCTCTGTTAGTGCAATTAGTTTTCAAATTCGAATAGTTAAAATTTGAATTCTTTGAAATTTGTGTGAATCACAAGTTTGTGATTAACTTTACTAAAAAATGAATATAGATGCGCCTATAGAGAAAAAAGGTCCAGACGAACCGGGACCAATGGCCCACGTGGCTGCCCTCTTGAGAGTGTTCTTGGTGAGAACATAGTTGACAAGGAGCGGACCGGGATTAATGGTATTACGAGGGCCAAACCATAAGACATTAAAGCATTTCAAATGAACTCTGAAAAAGTTGAAGGTTGGCATGGTATCATAATTTCACGCACATAGCATGTGCATGGACAAAACGGACAATGGTATCATACTCGTCTGTTACAAAGTTGGCATGGTATCATCATAATAGTTGCGGGAGAAAGTATTCACTTTTTCTTCGCTTGTGTCATTTGCTTATTGCGCCGTAACCATGGATAATCTTCATCATTTATCAGGATGCTGGGGTCAGCCTTGACTTTGAAGGGAGGAATTTCATGAAACTTTTCATAATCTTCAAACATGTCTGTCTTGCCCTCCACTCCCACGATGTCCCTTTTTCCTGAAAGAACTATGTGGCGCTTTGGCTCATCGTATGATGTATTCGCTTCCTTATCTTTTCTTTTTCTCGGTCTGGTGGACATGTCCTTCACATAGATAACCTGTGCCACATCATTGGCTAGGACGAATGATTCGTTAGTGTACCCAAGATTTTTCAGATCCACTGTTGTCATTCTGTACTGTGGGTCTACCTGTACCCCGCCTCCTGAAAGATTGACCCATTTGCACTTAAACAAAGGAACCTTAAAATCATGTCTGTAGTCAAGTTCCCATATGTCTACTATGTAACCATAATACGTGTCCTTTCCCCTCTCGGTTGTTGCATCAAAGCGGACACCGCTGTTTTGGTTGGTGCTCTTTTTATCTTGGTCAATCGTGTAAAATATATTCCCATTTATCTCGTATCCTTTCCAAATCGTAACAGTCGAAGATGGTCCCCTGGACAACAAGTACAACTCATCACAAACAGTGTTGTCACCTCTGAGACGTGTTTTCAACCAACTGCTGAAAGTCCTGATGTGTTCATATGTAATCCAGTTGTCACACTGCTCCGGGTGTTTGGAGCGCAGACTGTTCTTGTGTTCATCGACATACGGGGTCACCAAGGTAGAGTTCTGTAGAACTGTGTAGCGTGCTTGAGACCAAGAATATCCGTCCCTGCATATTATTAAGTCCCTTCCAGGCATGCCTTTTCTAGTCAGTTTCCCCTCATACCGCGATTTAGGGAGACCTATCTTCTTAAGGCCAGGAATGAAGTCAACACAAAACCCGATGACATCCTCTGTTTGATGGCCCATGGAGATGCTTCCTTCTGGCCTAGCGCGGTTACGAACATATTTCTTTAGGACTCCCATGAACCTCTCAAAGGGGTACATATTGTGTAGAAATACGGGGTCCAGAATGACAATCTCGTCGACTAGATGAACTAGGACGTGTGTCATGATATTGAAGAGGGATGGTGGGAACACCAGCTCGAAACTGACAAGACATTGCACCACATCACTCCTTAGCCTTGGTATGATTTCTGGGTCGATCACCTTCTGAGAGATTGCATTGAGGAATGCACATAGTTTCACAATGGCTAATCGGATGTTTTCCGGTAGAAGCCCCCTCAATGCAACCGGAAGCAGTTGCGTCATAATCACGTGGCAGTCATGAGACTCTAGGTTCTGGAACTTTTTCTCTGGCATATTTATTATTCCCTTTATATTCGATGAGAAGCCAGTCGGGACCTTCATACTAAGCAGGCATTCAAAGAAGATTTCCTTCTCTTCTTTGGTAAGAGCATAGCTGGCAGGACCTTCATACTGCTTTGGAGGCATGCCGTCTTTTTCGTGCAAACGTTGCAGGTCCTCCCGTGCCTCAGCTGTATCTTTTGTCTTTCCATACACGCCCAAGAAGCCTAGCAGGTTCACGCAAAGGTTCTTCGTCACGTGCATCACGTCAATTGAAGAGCGGACCTCTAGGTCTTTCCAGTAGGGTAGGTCCCAAAATATAGATTTCTTCTTCCACATGGGTGCGTGTCCCCCAACGTCATTCGGAACAGCTAGTGCGTCGGGACCCTTTCCAAAGATTACCTGTAAATCATTGACCATAGCAAGTATGTGATCACCGGTACGCATGGCGGGCTTCTTCCGGTGATCTGCCTCGCCTTTCAAATGCTTGCCTTTCTTTCGACATTGATGGTTGGTCGGAAGAAATCGATGATGGCCCAGGTACACATTCTTCCTACAGCTTCCCAGGTATATACTTTCGGTGTCAAGTAAACAGTGCGTGCATGTGTGGTATCCCTTGTTTGTCTGTCCTGAAAGGTTACCGAGAGCGGGCCAATCGTTGATGGTCATGAATAGCAACGCCTTTAGGTCAAATTCCTCCTGCTTGTGCTCATCCCACGTACGTACACCATTTCCATTCCACAGCTGTAAAAGTTCTTTAACTAATGGCCTTAGGTACACATCAATGTCGTTGCCGGGTTGCTTAGGGCCTTGGATGAGAACTGTCATCATAATGAACTTCCGCTTCATGCACATCCAAGGAGGAAGGTTATACATACATAGAGTCACAGGCCAGGTGCTGTGATTGCTGCTCTGTTCCCCGATAGGATTAATTCCATCCGCACTTAAAGCAAACCATACGTTCCTTGGGTCATGTGCAAACTCAGCCCAGTACTTTCTCTCGATTTTTCTCCACTGCGCCCCGTCAGCGGGTGCTCTCAACTTCCCGTCTTTCTTACGGTCCTCACTGTGCCATCGCATCAACTTGGCATGCTCTCCGTTTCTGAACAGACGTTTCAACCGTGGTATTATAGGAGCATACCACATCACCTTCGCAGGAACCCTCTTCCTGGGGGGGTCGCCGTCAACATCACCAGGGTCATCTCGTCTGATCTTATACCTTAATGCACCACATATCGGGCATGCGTTCAGATCCTTGTACGCACCGTGGTAGAGGATGCAGTCATTAGGGCATGCATGTATCTTCTGCACCTCCAATCCTAAAGGGCATACGACCTTCTTTGTTGCGTATGTACTGTCTGGCAATTCGTTATCCTTTGGAAGCTTCTTCTTCAATATTTTCAGTAGCTTCTCAAATCCTTTGTCTGGCACAACATTCTCTGCCTTCCACTGCAGCAATTCCAGTACGGTACCGAGCTTTGTGTTGCCATCTTCGCAATTGGGGTACAACCCTTTTTTGTGATCCTCTAACATGCGATCGAACTTCAGCTTCTCCTTTTGACTTTCGCATTGTGTCCTTGCATCGACAATGACCCGGCGGAGATCATCATCATCGGGCACATCGTCTGGTTCCTCTTGATCTTCAGCAGCTTCGCCCGTTGCAGCATCATCATGCACATCGTCTGGTTCCACTTGATGTTTAGTAGCATCACCGTATTTAGGGGGCACATAGTTTTCATCGTACTCTTCTTCTTCGCCGTCTTCCATCATAACCCCTATTTCTCCGTGCCTCGTCCAAAGATTATAGTGTGGCATGAAACCCTTGTAAAGCAGGTGGGTGTGAAGGATTTTCCGGTCAGAGTAAGACTTCGTATTCCCACATATAGGGCATGGACAACACATAAAACCATTCTGCTTGTTTGCCTCAGCCACTCCGAGAAAATCATGCATGCCCTTAATGTACTCGGAGGTGCGTCTTTCACTGTACATCCATTGCCGGTTCATCTGCGTGCATTATATATAATTAAGTGTGTCAAAAATCATTACAGAACATGAATAGATAATTAAGTGACCAAATTAATAGAAGTTCATCATCACATTAAAACCAAAGTACATACATAGTTCTCATCTAACAACATAAAGCTCCGCAGAGCATTTAATTAAACCATACATTGAAACTATGTAAAACATTTCAATGCAAAAAAAAGTGATCATAATCGCAACCAAGGTAACAACTGATCCAACGACATAATGATACCAAGCCTCAGTATGAATGGCATATTTTCTAATCTTTCTAATCTTCAAGCGCATTGCATCAATCTTGATCTTGTGATCATCGACGACATCCGCAACATGCAACTCCAATATCATCTTCTCCTCCTCAATTTTCCTTATTTTTTTCTTCAAGAAATTGTTTTCTTCTTCAACTAAATTTAACCTCTCGGCAATAGGGTCGGTTGGAATTTCCGGTTCAACAACCTCCTAGATAAATAAAATCTATGTTACATTGGTCGGCATAATTGTCGTAAACAATAAATGAACAAAATAGTTATGAAAAGATAATATATACCACATCCGAATCATAGACAGGACGAGGGCCGACGGGGGCGGATACCAAAACCATCGCACTGTATAAGATGCAATAATAAAAGTAAGAAAATAATACAAGTATCTATCTAAACATACAAGTAAGAATATTTTTCCTTTCAGAAAGAAGATAAGAACAAGAGGCTCACCACGGTGGTGCCGGCGATGAGATCGGCGCGGGTGATCGACGGCTGTGAAGACGGGTACGGGGCGTGACAGACCGCTAAACCTAGACAAATATTGAGGAAAATGGAGCTTGGAGGTCGAGCTTGGAGAGGAGAAAGCTTAAGTAGTGTGGCTCGGGCATTCCATCGAACACCTTGTGTGCATAGGAGGTGAGCTAGAGCACCACCAAGCCCTCTCCCCCTCGGCGGCCAGAAAAAACAGAGCAGTGTGCTCTGCTCTTACGCGAGGGGGTATATATAGGCACCTCGTTGGTCCCGGTTGGTGGCATGAACCGGGACTAAAGGGCAGCCTTTGGTCCCGGTTCAAGCCACCAACCGGGACCAATGGTGGTGGGCCAGGAGCGAGGCCCATTGGTCCCGGTTCGTCCCACCAACCGGGACCAAAAGGTCCAGATGAACCAGGACCAATGGCCCGAGTGGCTCGGCCGGCCCCCGGGGCTCACGAACCGGGTCCAATGCCACAATTGGTCCCGGTTCTGGACTGAACCGGGACTAATGGGTTGACCCGGCCTGGACCAATGCCCCCTTTTCTACTAGCGTGATACAAGCGGAGCACGAGCCAATTTCCACGGCTTGACCTTGAGCTTCACTGAGTTTGAGCTCGCTCGAATTTTAATGTAATCTGAGCTGAGCCTAATCCAACTCGCTCGGACTCGAGTCATTTGCACGGCCTAGTACCTGCCGGACTTCAAGACGGCCAGAGCACTCATTTATCGGGGAGGGGTGGTAGCACAACGGGGTCGCCTGCTACTTCTCGTTGACAAGGACGGACACGTGGTGGATCGTCGTGCACGGTGCCATGGTGAGAAGTTGTTTTCGTTTGACACGGTTCACTTCCCCTGTCACATAGCAAAATTGGGGGGAGCACTAGCCCTACGGCACAGGCGCACAACACACCTTGAGCGCCTTTTCCTTGGTACATCGCCTGAACTACTGAAGGATCGGAACCTGCCTTATACGTCCGAACGGGCTGCCCGGTCACGTTCTTTCGACCCAGACGGACGCCTCAAATGCCCAGACTGACCGGCACCCCCCCCATATCGAACCCAAATATGGCACGGATATGGGGTGGCCTGGGCACTCCCAGACGCGTCCGCGTGATAAGCCCGACCCACCACCTACCCCACGGATGTCCCACAAAAAACCCCATCGGCCTAGTTTGTCTGAAACCCTAGCTCACTCACTCTCCTCTCTCGCTCCGTCCTCTCCTCTCCCCACACCGATTCTGATCGAATCTGGCGCAATGTCGAGCTCCGGCAGCCGCTCCGACGACAAGGTGGATCCGGAGTAAGAGCTTACCCTTCGCATCACCTTGCAGCGGTCCAAGGTGGAGACCGGGGACAACTACGGATCTGCAGCTTTCCCTTCGGTGCATCTCGGATGCTGGCGCTGGCCCCTCCCGGCCCATGGGTAGCTCCAACAGGCGGCCAGCAAAATAGGTGCCTGCCCTATGCCATCCCCTCGCCCCGCCCGCTGCTGCTCCCCCATGCCATCCCCTCGCCCTGCCAGCTGCTGCTCCCCCTCATGGGTAGCGGTGGGTTCTTGTGCCCGCCCCGCCACCCCAGACGTGCACGCCGGAGTCGAAGGTACGCGCCGGCCACCGCAAGAGGCAGCGAGCAAGGGAGAGGAAGGTTGTGGAGAGCTCTGTCCGTCGCCGACATAGGTTAACAGCGGAGCCCAACGAGGATGAGTGGCTCCTCGCGTGGGTCTACTGCCGGTCTCTTATGACGGCGGAAACGGACGCTCGGCGGCTCTGCCGAAAGAACGCGAAGGCTCTCCGGCTTGCCATCGAGCTGTCCGAGCGGGAGTCATTGGAGAAGGCAATGAACGCGGCTCGGCTGGACAAGCTCGGGCACCAGCAGGACCGGGCCGTGCAATGCCTCAAGGGCCTCGTCATCGTCGAATCTTCCTTTGACAACGACCACGGCTTCTCCTCTGACAAATCGGACGATCCTCCACCTGCCACTGATGGCTACAGCTACACCGGCAACCAAAAGGGGAAAGGGTCGGCCCGGAAGTGCTGAAGTTGATTTTAATTTCAAGTTTTAGATGTAGTATAAATTTGTCTGTCGTGATCAACTAGAACTGAACATATCTAGAGCAGACACTATACCAAGAAGCTTTGTCAGAACATTAAACATAAGAGCATGAGATCATACGGTACAGTAGCGGAAGCATTGGTCTTGGGGTCGGTGTCATCGCTAGCCATGTCGTCGAAGAGGTTGTCAACGTCGGGGAAGAAGTCGTCAGAGCCCGGGGCGTCCATGATGAAGAAGTCAGTAGTCACGTGGAGCGCTACCCAAAAACTTTATCACCCTTCTCCCATATAGAACTCAAAGAGGTGCGATTTCGCAGGCCTACTATCCCGACCTGCGGTGCACGCCGCAAGCCGGGATGGGGAAGAACGTAGCAGTAGCTCAGTGCTCAGGAACTTGGGAGCAAAAGAAATGTGTTGTTCTGGTGTGTGTCTCTGGAGAGGAGCGACCTCCCTTTTATAGGCACAGGAGAGAGAGGCAAGAGGGCAGCGTCGAAAATGAAGAGACGGAGATGAAGCGAACAGCCAGCAGCTGAAGGGCTGCATAGTTCCCATTCAGTCTCCACTATCAAAAAAATCTTTTCAGCTTCCGTGTGACCTTTCGTATACCAGTCGTGTGTGGCAAAACTTTAGACATCAGCTCATTTCCACAACCTGCGGCGCGTCATGATGAGGCGAGGCGTGGCGAGGCGGGCGGCCGAAGAGGAGCATGCATGAATGTGCCTATTGTTCTCATTCTCATACATGTGGGGAAACACCCTCCCTTATAAGGAGGTCCAACTCTCACCAAACTAGCAATGTGGGACTAACTTTGGTTTCACCTCTTGCCTTGCACGAATGGGCTGAGTGGGCCTCTAGGATTTATTAGGAATTTCTAAAATTGCTATTGGGTTGGCCCAAAGTAGACTAAATTTCAGCAGTTGCATGGTATAGTATGGATATAGGAGTTCGGATATGAGAGACACAAATGTAGACAACGCGGTTTGAGGAGTGCCGGGTCAGTGTCCGCGGACGCGTCCGGGTGCGTCCACGGACGTTTGAGGACCCGGATTTGCCAAGTCCGGCTATAGATGCTGTTACAAACTTCTGTAGTAGAACCACATTATCTTACTAGTTACTATCATGTGTTCATGCAATCAGAATTAGTAAGCAAGGCAGTGCTTATTTTTTCAGAACGAAGGCTCAAGAAGAGCCCGACTTTGAATTAACAAAGCCATCAACCGGCTAGGAGTACACAAGATCACCACACAACATCGGCCAAACAATACAATGGGGCTGCAAGAACAGCTTACAACGCTACACCTACAACCAGCAAACACAAGATTAACTATTAAGAACTGCTAGTTGAAGATAAGCCCACTACAGCAAGGCACCATAACGACTATGAGTGAAGCCTCGAGGATTAGCAACCGGCAGAGGAATCGAACACAGGACTGGAAACCAGCAGAGGAGATGACCTAACACCTGCCCTCTCTAACATCGAAGGGGATCCCTTCCCCTCGCCTAGGCTCGAAGGCGCCGCACCGTCGAATGTAGAGATGCTCACCTGAGAGCTAGAGCAATGGTTGGTCTCGAGTCTGGGCCAGCCACGGAGCACGACCACAAGTTTGAGCACACGCACATCAGCAACACCGCAGACACCAAAGGAGGCAAATAGTAGAGGGTAAGCCGTCGGAAGTGTTGCCAAAGTGAAGGAGCCACCGAGCCACAGAGACTCGATAGACACCAGCCGCCCACCTACACGCTGCTGCACACAACCCCAATGCACCAATCTTCCCCAGATGGCACCTCCAAGGAGGACACGATGCACCTGGCACCGCCGCCGCCCATCCAACCGGGATTCAAGCTTTCGCCCGGGAAGATTGGCCAGGCTGTGGAGGGGAGCACACAATGGCGACTCCAGGAAGTAGAACGATGCCAAAAAGGCACCGCCGAGCCGTGCTGGAACAAACCAAACAGGGGTTTCCCCCGGGCTCTTCCCACACCACCAGTTTGGGGAGCACCCCACCAGCACCGAATCCAGCGGCCAGAGGCCCCAAATCCAACGCGCCAACGGAGGAAGAAGCATAGAGTGGGAGCCTGACCTTCAGATCTGGAGCGGAGGACGGGTAACCTCGCCGCCCCACGGCCGCAATCCGCCTGCTCCTCGCCGCCCGAGCAGCCGAGGAAGCCGCCCCGCACCTCCCGCGCACGTCGACAGCCGGAGATGGCGCCGCCTCGCTGCCAAGGGCCGCCGCCCTGGATCTGGGGTCCTTCATGAGAGAGAAGCGACGGAGACCTCGCCGCCACCGTCATCGGCAGCCGCCTAGGCGCTGCCCGGCGACCGCCTCGGCTGACGGCAAGGCAGGAAGGGAGAATGGAGAGGGGCGGCGCCGGGGAAACCCTAGACGCCCTCAAGCCGCCCTGGGGAGGGCAGCGCGAGGGAGGGGGGCTGGCAGTGCTTATTCATGCATTATTAGTTCATGGTAGAAGCAGTTACCGATCAATTTAGTTATACCACTACCGAGAAGCGAGATGCAGAAACAGTTCTCGTAGAAATGAACTCAGGGAAGATATAAACACGCCCATTTCCGCACGATAAAGTTGAAGTTGAGCTTTGTTTATAGGTGAATCGAATGACATTATTGATTTTTGGCTGCAGCTGGAGACGGATGTTGTTGCTAATTAAGCTAAGTTTTGCCAATGCAGGACAGTAGCAACAAAGAAGGGTAGAGTAGCAGATAGATACGAGACGGATCATAGGTACTGTGGAGCAAGCTCACTACAAAGCACTAAAGATTCTCCGTGCATACTCCAGCTCAGCTCTGGCCTCCTCTACCTTCCCAAGTGCACTTCAAAATTCAACCAAAGCTTCAACCAAATTAATGCAAACGAACAAAATGTATTAAGAAATGCTTTTTTGGACGAAAAACAGCAAGGTAAGAGCGTCTACAATAGGACTGCTCAAAACCTCCCTATACGTCTTGGTGGATTTTGATCGGAAAATGAGCGACTCGAAAGGTGACTCACATGGCGACTCATGGTGGTCTGCCTAACACTTGCCGGATTTCAAGGCGGTCGGAGTACTCGTTTACCGGGGAGGGGTGGTAGCGCACCGGATTCGTGTGCTACTTCTCATCGACGAGGACATGCACGTGGTGGATCACCGCGCACTGTGCCATGGTGAGGAGTTGTTTTCGTGCGACACGGTTCACTTCCCCTGTCACGTAGTGAAATTTGGGGGAGCGACTAGCCCTACGGCACAACGCACCTCAAGCGCTACGCATGGCTAGCGGGGGGAGAGGGTATTAAAGCCTTTGGGGGGAGATGGTCAGAGTAGGCCGCATTCAAGTTTCTCCTTCCCGCCGCCTAGTGCTTAGTGCATTGATTGCAGAGGAAACCCTTGTTGACGGCGATGGAGGTGAGGCTGTGGTAGTTTGCTAGGCGGGACATGCACAAGGCACACGCCTGCTCGAGATTGGGTCGTGGTTCAACACCAAGGAGGGAGTGAATTGCAAAAAACCACCACATTTCAAGTTCGAATCTGGATTTGCCACCACATTTCTTGGGTGCCCCAAAAATCTACCATTTTCCTTGCAATTTATCAATAAACAATAATGGCTAATTCAGGATGATTTAATCTGGTTTCTGGCAGAAAGGGCCCTCCTGTAAGCACTAACATGGCATAAAATGGTCAAAACCATTTGTTGACCATTAGGTTAGACATGGGGACCACAAGTCATCAGCTAAACTTACAAAAGGGGTCCCTAAAAATCTGCAAGCACCCTAGAAACAAAATTAGATTGCAATTGGACCCCTAGGAACGTAGTTGTGCCCGTGAGCATGTCACCGCCAGAGGGGGCATAGGCAACGGTGGAGGTGCTCAGAAAGCTAACTCCGGCAACCATGTTAGCAGCCTCAGGCGAGGAGGGCGGCCCAGGGCCAGGAGCGCAGCAGCTGCATCATGCGAGGTAGCTCCTCAGGGGGAACCCCATCCTTGATCTGGAACCGCAGCGCGAGCACACAGTGGAGAGCTCGGGGTACATCCCCGCCACACGCAAGCTCAAGCCCTCCTGGCCATGGCTGCTCTAGCAGCACCGGATTTGCGTGTGACAAGCCAGAGTATCGAGGCGATGAGCTCATGGGCATGAGATGGACTCGCGCTTGCCAAGCTCATGGGCATTGGGACCGTCTCGCTGCACACTAGAGAGGTGGGGCTCGTCGGTGTAGGGAGAGGGGCCGCATCGCGGGATCCAATGTTGGGCTACGCGGGATGGGAAGCGGGATGGTGGATCTCGTTGGTGTTGGGAAGGAGAAGAGTTGGCGAATGGTGGAGGAGGCGGAGCAAGGCCGATGAGGTGGTTGGGCGGCAACAGTCATCGTGTAGAGGACATAGCTGCGGCTCCAGGTAAGTGGAGATCATGGGGAGGGAGGGGATCCGGGTGAGTGGGCCATCTATCTAATTTAACACTAAACATTGTTTTCTTTGACTTTTAGTGCTATGTCAATGATTACAAGTGGGTCCAATTGGTAAGAATCATCATTAATTGCCTTAAATCTGTTTATTGAGAAAGTTAGCAAGGAAAGCGGTAGATTTTTTGGGCGCCCAAGAAATGTGGTGGCCAATCCAGATTTGAACTTGAAATGTAGTGGGGTTTTGCAATTCACTCCCAAGGAGGAGATGCAGGCAGAGGCCCAGGCGGCGTTGGATTCACTGATGGCCGGACGCTGGAAGAGGAGAAGGAATTGTTCAAGAGGAGGGAGAAGTGACACTCATTGCAGATCCTGCTGTGGGAGATAGATCGGATTCGGTAGATCCGGTGAGGGCTACCAAGTGGGCGGCCTTCAACTCCTCACATAATTTGTAGGTGTTCTCATCGGAAGGTTATACGTGGCGAATTTAGCACGGTATGATATGTGATGTTTCAGCTGAAGATGGTTGTCACCTGCTGGCCAAAGAAGTTGTTGATAACACACAATGCATTGCAGACAGAAGCAAAACCCATTATGGTGCATATATGTACGTCTATAGGATCAAAGTTGGGCGAGTGACCAGTGACAGAGGAGCTACTCTGTTTTCAACAAGCATATATTAACAAAGGCTCCAAATTCTGCTTCTTCCTTCTTCTCTTTCTTTCTTGCTAGTAGGTCGAATCGGACTGATTGATATTGCATCAAACATAAAGCAGAAGCATCACTCTCGGCATGAAAGATATGCAATCGATCGAACAATTCAGCAACATCGAAAAGATATCACACAATGTGTTTCCATTTCTGCTGCGTCTACATCTATGATAATTATTGTTTACATAATATACTTAACGCGGTCATCGAGTCCTGAGATCTTTTGCTATTCCATTGACATGATAAAAAATTAAATTACAATGAGATAGATGCACAGTACATTCACAAGATAAAATGCTACCACTATAGCACCTCATAAACTGAACTCTAGTGTATATTATAGACTCACATGAGAAAGTAATGATACTACTACTATTTATTGTCACGGTTCTTCAGTTTCCATGACTCCATTTCCGGACTAAGTTCCTCAAGTGCTCCGCCACCCCTATCCGCTGTAGCGACGAGGTGATCACTGCCATCTGCTCCACGCTTGCGTCCGCGGTCACCACTTTCCCCCTGGTGTACCTGTGTAACGCCTCGGATCCGATGCGCCAGGTGTCTGCCAGTTATTCGTCGCCGTTGCCATGTCATTTGCTTGCGTGTTGCATTTTGCCATGTCATCATCTGCATTTCATCCGCATGTTTTTCAAAACTTGCATCCGTTCGGGTTCTCCCGGTTCTCTTCATTGTCCGTTCGGAGTCCAGACACACCCGCACGCGCCCGCGGCACCTCCGAAATATTATTTTATAAGTGGCATAAAAATGTTCTCGGAATGGGTTGCAACTTGTCGTGCGGTCTTATTATAGTGTAGACAGACCGCCTGCCAAGTTTCGTCGCATTCGGAGTCCATTTGATAGCCCAACCGTTAAACCTACAACCGCAATATAGCCGGTCTATACGTCGGACGTTTTCGGTATCCGGAAACTGCTGTCGAGCCTCTCTCTCTCTCTTCTCTCCCGCAACCCATGGTCTCTCCACAGCCCACTAACCCCTCCTAGGCCCAGCCTACCTCCCCTCGCGTCTGGAACTGTCCGATCGAGATCGGAGGACCCCGAAAGCCCCCAAAACCCCTAACCCTAGCCCCCTTTCCTATATAAGACCCTCCCCATGCCATTTTGGGGATTTTTCGTAGCCCCTAGCCTTCCCTAACCCCCACCCGCAGCTAATCTCCCCTCCTCCTCGGGATCTGCACCGTAGCCAACCCATCTTCTCCTTGTTTTCCGGCGAGCTCCTACCTCTCCCTCCCACTTGTCGCCGCTGGAATGGCCGCGCCGTCACCAGCCGCAGCTCCCCTCCAATCCCCTCGCGCCACATGTCCCTGCCCCGCTCCATCCACCAATCAGCGTCGCTGCAGCCCGTCCAGGCCCGCACGGGGCCCCCGAAGCCCATCGGGGCCCGTCCTGAAGCCCGCAGCCCCGAGCTCCCTTCCCCGCTCGATCTGGATTGGGAGGGAGCCCGAGCGCTGCTCTCTCCTGCAGCGCCGGCGAGTTCGCCTGCCTGCAGCCGTCGCCGGAGCCGCCGTCTCCGCCGTCCTAGGTTGCCGCCTCTGCCATCTCCCGTCCTGCTCTCCTCCTTCCTCACTCTCTCTCTCTCTTTCTTTCGCAGGATGCCGCCGTCGCCGGAGCTCCGAGCTCCCAGATCCGCCACTCGTCCCCGCGTCTCCACCACTGGATCCGGCGAGTCACCGGCCGGATCCACCCGTTCCTGCAACCCCGGCCTCCTCCTAGCCTCCTCGCCGGCTGGCGCAGCCGCCGCCCTGCGCCATGTTCGCGCTTGAATGCACGCGCTCGTGTGCGTGCGAGCACACGCACGACCACCGCGTGTGGGCTGCACGTAGGCCTTCCCCTGCGGCCTCTGCCCACTGTGTCGCCAGGCCCAAATCGCCCCGGCCCAGCAGCCGCTTGGTGAGCACGCCCCCTCTAAATCCCGCCCCGGGCGACGTATAGTTACTAGGCGCTCGTCTGTTTTTTTCTTCTGAAAAACTGCTAAGTCCCTGATATTTTGACATTATCATGCCATGTTCATCGCATCATAACTCCATGCATACTGCTCCGTTTTGTACGTGTAATATGTCAAAATGTTCATTGGTTGATGCTTTACATTTCATTCCATTGCACCATGTTCATTTGAGTCTGTCTTGATGCCTGAATCATTGTTGCAAGAGTGCTATATGATGTCGTCTGCTGTCTGTTAACAGAACTTGCTCATTTGTCATTTTTGCCATGATTGATGTGTGCATCCTATGAGCATGAGTCCTATATGAGTTTTGAACTATGTTATGCCATATTTACATGGGTGCCATCCATGTATTTTTTTTGAGTTGTGTAGTGAGTGCATCAAGCTTGTTAAGTAGGGTACTTGCTGTTGCTGTTTTGCTAGGCTGAATCTGTTATTTCGTGATGCTATGTAAACCTGCTGCTACAAGTCATTCTATGCATAATCTGGAGATGTTCAGTAAGGATATTTTGTTATACATGTCATTCTCTATCCATCCATGCCCCTGGTTGCATTTATAGATTGCTGTAGATTATTGTAATCTTGCTCCAAAGTTGTTAAATAATGTTACTGTCAGCCTGTTAACATTAAGTTCAGTTTTGCCATGTGATTTCCTAGTGATCCATGCACCCTATGAACTTGCTCTTGCCACGCTTAGCTTCTTAAACATGCCTTCTTACTGCTGGTTTCCTTGCCATGCCATGTATTGCTCTGTGGTGAGTGGTACAAGCTCACCAACATGCCTACTTATCGTTGTTCCTGCTATGTTTGAATCTGTAATATAATTTGCTATGTTTACATGGGTGCCATCATATCTTCTGATCCTTTTTGGCTCTTGGTCAGTAAGGGACTCTTATTCTATGCAATTAGTAGATTCATGCCATGCCTTTGTTTGCCATGATAAGTTCCTGTAACATGTTGCTTGATAGCTCTAAACATTGCAACCTGATGTTATTTCTGCAAAGTCTGAAACTGTTACTATATGCAATCTTGCCATGTGTGTTTGAGCATGTTCTAGTGATTTCTGGAGATAGCTCAGTGTTCATGTTTTGTTATGATTTACCTGTACATCATGCCCATGCCTTTTGTTTTCTTGTTGAGGTCCTGTAGCATGTTGTTTTCATGCTTGCAATATGCCTAGTTGCTGTTTTGGACAGATTGTTACTATAACTTGTATAAAGTGTATGTGTTGAACCGTTGCTCCGTTTTAAGTGTGCTCTATATGAAACTTGCTTGATTTTGCATATAGTTTCATATTATCATGTTGCATCCTTGTTTTGAGGTGTTTGCTTGAAGTTTGTATGCATTTTACATCAATGCCATGTTTAACTTGTTTTGCTCATATCTTCTAGGCCGTAGCTCTGAACTAAATGAACTTTATATGTAACTTGACTAGAATCTCGTGTAGATCATCTTTGTGAATCTTAACTTGCTGTTTAACAACTTGAACATAAGGTTTATTCAGATCTGGACCAATTTCGAAATATGCATATGAGGACTTACCAGAATTGATATATGTTGCTTCCGGCCTCATTTAAACTTGCCTTGATGTGCTGCTCTTGTATGCATCATCTCTTGCCATGAGTAGCTTCATGTAGTCTTGTCTTGCATCATGCTTGTTGTGCATCATGTCTTGTCTATGTGTGGTGTGTTTACCATGTTGTGTGCTTCTTGTTAGTTCCTGTTTCATTGCGATTGTGAGGATTCGTTCGTCTACGCTTGGTTCGGCTTCATCCGTTCGTCTTCTTCATGGACTCGTTCTTCTTCCTTGCGGGATTTCAGACAAGATGACCGCTACCCTGGATCTCACTACTATCATTGCTATGCTAGTTGCTTTGTTCTATCGCTATGCTGTGCTACCTATCACCTGTTTATCAAGCCTCCCAAATTGCCATGAATCTCTAACCTTTGACACCCTTCCTAGCAAACCATTGCTTGGCTATGTTACCGCTTTGCTCAGCCCTCTTATAGCGTTGTTAGTTGCAGGTGAAGTTGAAGATTGCTCCATGGTGGACAGGGTTTTGTTGGGATATCACAATATCTCTTATTTAATTAATGCATCTATATACTTGGTAAAGGGTGGAAGACTCGGCCTTATGCCTGGTGTTTCGTTCCACTCTTGCCGCCCTAGTTTCCGTCATACCGGTGTTATGTTCCCGGATTTTGCGTTCCTAATGCGGTTGGGTGATTTATGGGACCCCCTTGACAGTTCGCTTTGAATAAAACTCCTCCAGCAAGGCCCAACCTTGGTTTTACCATTTGCCTCACCACCACCTATATTTCCCTTGGGAGTAATTAACCCAAGGGTCATCTTTATTTTAGCCCCCCCCCGGGCCAGTGATTGTCTAAGTGTTGGTCCGAACAGGGCAGACTGCGGGGCCACCTCGGGGCAACTCGAGGGCTGGTTTTACTCGTAGGCTGACCTATCCGGTGTTGCCCTGAGAACGAGATATGTGCAGCTCCTATCGGGATTGTCGGCGCATCGGGCGGCTTTGCTGGTCTTGTTTTACCATTGTCGAAATGTCTTGTAAACCGGGATTCCGAGTCTGATCGGGTCTTCATGGGAGAAGGTATATCCTTCATTGATCGTGAGAGCTTATCATGGGCTAAGTTGGGACACCCCTGCAGGGTATAAACTTTCGAAAGCCGTGCCCGCGGTTATGTGGTAGATGGGAATTTGTTAATGTCTGGTTGTAGATAACTTGACACCAGATCCGAATTAAAACGCATCAACCGTGTGTGTAGCCGTGATGGTCTCTTTTCGGCGGAGTCCGGGAAGTGAACACGGTTTTTGGGTTATGTTTGACGTAAGGAGGAGTTCAGGATCACTTCTTAATCATTACTAGTTGACGACCGTTCCTTTGCTTCTCTTCTCGCTCTTATTTGCGTATGTTAGCCACCATATTATGCTTAGTCGCTGCTGCAACCTCACCACTTATCCATTCCTTTACCCATTAAGCTTTGCTAGTCTTGATACCGATGGTAATGGGAATGCTGAGTCCTCGTGGCTCACAGATTACTACAACAACAGTTGCAGGTACAGGTTATGCGATGATCATGACACGAGAGTGATGTTTTCTTGTTTTGGAGTCCTTCTTCTGCTTCTTATTCGATCGAGGGATAGGTTCCAGGTCGGCAGCCTGGGCTAGCAGGGTGGATGTCGTTTGAGTTTCTGTTTGCGTTTCATCCGTAGTTGGATGATGCTCTTATCTATTGTGATGTTGTATTCGTGTGGCATTGTATGCCTCTTGTATGTATCCCCATCTATTATGTAATGTTGATGTAATGATATCCACCTTGCAAAAGCGTTTCAATATGCGGTTCTATCCTCTGTGGGACCTTCGAGTCTCTTTAGGATAGTATCGCATATTGGGCATGACAAGTTGGTATCAGAGCCTCGACCGACCTTAGGAGCCCCCCTTGATTGATCGTGTAGTTTGGCCGTTGTTGAGTCTAGAAAAAAAACTATTTCTGAGTCTAGTTATATCGGAGAGTAGGAATTCTTTTTACTTCTCTGCCCCTTCGTCGCTCTGGTAAGGAATCTTGACGTAGGTGTTTTGAATTACTTCTCTTCCCCTTCAAATTTTTCTTTAGGTTCACGCAGTTGGTTTTTTCGGTCGTGGGTTCTCTTCTCTTTTCATTCGGTGCATTTCTCGTCAAGTTGACTCGAGCCCCTTCTTCTTTGCCAAGTTCAATCCTCAGTTGTCTTCTTTTCCCACCCGCCCACCCCTTTTTCATCTCAGAGTCGGAGTCCGTAATCGAGTATCCATCCTACTCGTGCGAAGTCTTTGCTTTCTTTCCTCAATGATTTCAACCGGTGTTTTCTCTTCAAGATATTTGTCGATTTCCGCTTCCAAGTTGCCTTTGTTTTACCGCACTCCCACCCTCTTCTTCCCGGAACCTGAGTCTCTTTCGACCATCAATTTCATTTGTGTGGAGTCTCTTCAGTCTTCCCTCAATCATTTCAACCGGTGAATTCTCGTTTTGTCCAACATTCTCCATCTCTTTTTCTTTTCCGGTGGATTCAATTCAAGTTTTTCGGGTTGATCACATTCTTTTACTTGGATCAAGTGTTTTCCCTGCTTGTTCGTCTCTCACCAGTTTATCCTTCCGGAGTGCTCAGGACATCTCAGGAGATTCGTCAGTGTTCCAATTAATTCGAGGTTGTCACCTCATTCAAATATTTCAATTGTTCCGGTGCATCATCTATCTATTCAACATCCTTTCCAGCGGTGTTTCTTTCAGTGGGCCCTAACCCACAGGTCTTTTCCCAAGATCTTACCTGACTCTTCTAATTCTCCCGGAGTTATTCCAAATTCTTTTCAAAGTGTGACGTAACAATGGATTTCATCAGTCACATGCCTTTTCCAAGATCAATTTCAAATCATTTTCATTGTTGGCTCAACCCCTTCGCTTTTCATTCTCCCGGAGTATCTCAGTAATTTTGGTGCTGTTTCTCGTCGTCATTTGAAGATTGAAGAAGAGTTCCTTCTAAATCTTGCCCGTTCTCTCGAAGATTCGTGGTTCTAGCTTCATGCTATCCTCTCGAATTATTCCATTTGTCAGATATTCTTTTCTTAACCATCCGGAGTATGTCAGGAGTTGTTTTTCCCGTTTCTTTTCACCGAAGACCATTAGTCCAGCTATCGTTCTCTAATTATCCCGGCGCTTCGCTCAAATGTTCTTTAACCAGCTTGTTATCTCTTTGTTCTTTTGCATCTAAATTTCCTCTAGCATATTTGTTCTTCTAATTCTTCCCGGTGATTCATTCTCTTTCGTCAGTCATTTTGATTTCTTACGGTGGTTCGTTCAAGATTTCACTTCCTTCGTTATCATATAAAATATTCGTTGTCTCCAAATCCTACCGGTGGTTCATGAAGACCTTCTCAAGTTTTGTGCTATCCCTTCTCAATCCTTTTTCAAGAAGAACAAGTAGTATGCCAAATCCATTTCTTGTCATCAATTTAATTTGATGAAGGATAAGCATACAATAAATCTTATTCTTATTTCCTCAAAGTGAGTAATCCTTTCCTTCGGAGTTTGTTCTTGAGGAATAAATTCTAGTTCCAAGTGTTTTCATCTTTTCTTTTCCGGAGTTAAATTTCCTCGGCCTTTTCGTCGAAACCTCCATCTAAATCATCGCAAGGCTTTAATCTTATTCTTTCATCCTTCAATTTTATCTCGTCATTCTTTTGTTTACCGGAGTTCTTCATGATGGTTCTTCATGATTTAATTCATTCTTCAAGAGTTCATCAAGATTTTGTTGGTGGAGTTCAAGTATCCTTCTTCTCGCGTCTCGAAGTGCAATTAATTCTTCGAATTCTTTTGAAATGGAGTTTTGCATTTCTTCGTTCTTCTAAGCTATCCAATCATCTCAATTTGTGGTCGATTATCAGCTCATAAATTTTGAGATGGTATCCATAAGTCCATGACAAGCTTATTCTTTCGTTGTTGATTTTCTCAACAACTCCATTCAATCCTTCCTTCTAAGTTCATTTCTTTCCATTCTTTTAATTCTTCCGGAGGCATTGCATTGGTCATCTCGTCAAGTGCCATCTCATTGGGTTAAGTTCTTGTTCTACTCCTTCCATTTTCAGTCGGTGTGCCGCCTAAATTGTTTCAGTCCTATTCCTTTCTTATCTCATTCTAACCGGAGTGGTTTCATAGTCTATCTGATTACGTGAGCTTTTGATTCTCGTCATTCTCGTCGTTCCTCTCTTCTTCTCGAGTGCTCTCGATTCCTTGCTTCTTCTCTTGAGTTCTTGTTTCACCTCATCCCTTTTCCCTTCTGTCTCGGTCCTAAGATCTGGGGACGAGATCTCTTGTTAGTGGAGGAGTGTTGTAACGCCCCGAATCCGATGCGCCAGGTGTCTGCCAGTTATTCGTCGCCGTTTCCATGTCATTTGCTTGTGTGTTGCATTTTGTCATCTCATCATCTGCATTTCATCCGCATGTTTTTCAAAACTTGCATCCGTTCGGGTTCTCCCAGTTCTCTTCGTTGTCCGTTCGGAGTCTAGACACACTCGCACGCGCCCGCTGCACCTCCGACATATTATTTTACAAGTGGCATAAAAATGTTCTCGAAATGGGTTGCAACTTGTCGTGTGGTCTTATTATAGTGTAAACAGACCGCCTGCCAAGTTTCGTCGCATTCGGAGTCTATTTGGTAGCCCAACCGTTAAACCTACAACCGCAATATAGCCGGTCTATACATCAGACGTTTTCGGTATCCGGAAACTGCTGTCGGGCCTCTCTCTCTCTCTTCTCTCCCGCAGCCCATGGTCTCTCCACAGCCCACTAACCCCTCCTAGGCCCAGCCTACCTCCCCTCGCGTTTGGAACCGTCCGATCGAGATCAGAGGACCCCGAAAGCCCCCAAAACCCCTAACCCTAGCCCCCTTTCCTATATAAGCCCCTCCCCATGCCATTTTGGGCATTTTTCCTAGCTCCTAGCCTTCCCTAACCCCCAGCCGCAGCTAATATCCCCTCCTCCTCGGGATCTGCACCGCAGCTAACCCACCTTCTCCTCGTTTTCCGGCGAGCTCCTACCTCTCCCTGCCACTTGTCGCCTCCGGAATGGTCGCGCCGTCACCAGCCGCAGCTCCCCTCCAATCCCCTCGTGCCACATGTCCCTGCCCCGCTCCCTCCACCAGTCAGCACCGCCGCAGCCCGTCCAGGCCCGCACGGGGCCCCTGAAGCCCATCGGGGCCCGTCCCTCAGCCCGCAGCCCCGAGCTCCCTGCCCCGCTCGATCTGGATCGGGAGGGAGCCCGAGCGCTGCTCTCTCCCGCAGCGCCGGCGAGTTCGCCTGCCTGCAGCCGTCGCCGGAGCCGCCATCTCCGCCGTCCCAGGTCGCCGCCTCCGCCGTCTCCCGTCCTGCTCTCCTCCTTCCTCACTGTCTCTCTCTCTTTCACAGGATGCCGCCGTCGCCGGAGCTCCGAGCTCCCAGATCCGCCACTCGTCCCCGCGTCTCCACCACCGGATCCGGCGAGTCACCGGCCGGATCCACCTGTTCCCGCAACCCCGGCCTCCTCCTAGCCTCCCCGCCGGCCGGCGCAGCCGCCGCCCTGCGCCATGGTCGCGCCTGAATGCAGTCGCTCGTGTGCATGCGAGCACACGCACGGCCACCACGTGAGGGCTGCACGTAGGCCTTCCCCCGCGGCCTCGGCCCACTGTCGCCAGGCCCAAATCGCCCGGTCCAGCAGCCGCTTGGTGAGCACGCCCCCTCTAAATCCCGCCCCAGGCGACGTATAGTTACTAGGCGCTCGTCTGTTTTTTTCTTCTGAAAAACTGCCAAGTCCCTGATATTTTGACATTATCATGCCATGTTCATCGCATCATAACTCCATGCATACTGCTCCGTTTCATGCGTGTAATATGTCAAAATGTTTGGAGATGCTCTACATTTCATCGCATTGCACCATGTTCATTTCAGTCCATCTTGATGCCTGAATCATTGTTGCAAGAGTGCTATATGATGTTGTCTGTTGTCTGTTAACAGAACTTGCTCATTTGTCATTTTTGCCATGATTGATGTGTGCATCCTATGAGCATTAGTCCTACATGAGTTTTGAACTATGTTGTACCATCTTTACATGGGTGCCATCCATGTATTTTTGTGAGTTGTGTAGTGAGTGCATCAAGCTTGTTAAGTAGGGTATTTGCTGTTGCTATTTTGCTAGGCTGAATCTGTTATTTCGTGATGCTATGTAAACCTGCTGCTACAAGTCATTCTATGCATAATCTGGAGATGTTCACTAAGGATGTTTTGTTATACATGTCATTCTCTATCCATCCATGCCCCTGGTTGCATTTATAGCTTGCTGTAGATTATTGTAATCTTGCTCCAACGTTGTTAAATAATGTTGTTATCATCCTGTTAACATTAAGTTCAGTTTTGCCATGTGATTTCCTAGTGATCCATGCACCCTATGAACTTGCTCTTGCCATGCTTAGCTTCTAAAACATGCCTTCTTACTTCTGGTTACCTTGCCATGCCATGTATTGCTCTGTGGTGAGTGGTACAAGCTCACCAACATGCCTTTAATATAATTTGCTATGTTTACATGGGTGCCATCATATCTTGTCCTTATTGGCTCTTGGTCAGTAAGGGACTCTTGTTCTATGCAATTAATAGATTCATGCCATGCCTTTGTTTGCCATGATAATTTCCTGTAACATGTTGTTTGATAGCTCTAAACATTGCAACCTGATGTTATTTCTGTCAAGTCTGAAACTGTTACTATATGCAATCTTGCCATGTGTGTTTGAGCATGTTGTAGTGATTTATGGAGATAACTCAGTGTTCATGTTTTGTTATGCTTTACCTGTACATCATGCCCATGCCTTTTGTTTTCTTGTTGAGGTCCTGTAGCATGTTGTTTTCATGCTTGCAATATGCCTAGTTGCTGTTTTGGACAGATTGTTGCTATAACTTGTATAAAATGTATGTTTTGAACCGTTGCTCCGTTTTAAGTGTGCTCTATATGAAACTTGCTTGATTTTGCATATAGTTTCATATTATCATGTTGCATCCTTGTTTTGAGGTGTTTGCTTGAAGTTTGTATGCATTTTACATCAATGCCATGTTTAACTTGTTTATCTCATATCTTCTAGGCCGTAGCTCCGAACTAAATGAACTTTATATGTAACTTGACTAGAATCTCGTGTAGATCATCTTTGTGCATCTTAACTTTGTGTTTAACCAGTTGAACATAAGGTTTATTCAGATCTGGACCAATTTCGAAATATGCATATGAGGACTTACCAGAATTGATATATGTTGCTTCCGGCCTCATTTAAACTTGCCTTGATGTGTTGCTCTTGTATGCATCATCTCTTGCCACGAGTAGCTTCATGTAGTCTTGTCTTGCATCATGCTTGTTGTGCATCATGTCTTGTCTATGTGTGGTGTGTTTACCATGTTGTGTGCTTCTTCTTGCTAGTTCCTGTTTCGTTGCGATCGTGAGGATTCGTTCGTCTATGCTTGGTTCGGCTTCATCCGTTCGTCTTCTTCATGGACTCGTTCTTCTTCCTTGCGGGATTTCAGGCAAGATGACCGCTACCCTGGATCTCACTACTATCATTGCTATGCTAGTTGCTTCGTTCTATCGCTATGTTGCGCTACCTATCACCTGTTTATCAAGCCTCCCAAATTGCCATGAATCTCTAACCTTTGACACCCTTCCTAGCAAACCATTGCTTGGCTATGTTACCGCTTTGCTCAGCCCTCTTATAGTGTTGTTAGTTGCAGGTGAAGTTGAAGATTGCTCCATGGTGGACAGGGTTTTGTTGGGATATCACAATATCTCTTATTTAATTAATGCATCTATATACTTAGTAAAGGGTGGAAGACTCGGCCTTATGCCTGGTGTTTTGTTCCACTCTTACCGCCCTAGTTTCCGTCATACCGGTGTTATGTTCCCGGATTTTGCGTTCCTAACGCGGTTGGGTGATTTATGGGACCCCCTTGACAGTTCGCTTTGAATAAAACTCCTCCAGCAAGGCCCAACCTTGGTTTTACCATTTGCCTCACCACCACCTATATTTCCCTTGGGAGTAATTAACCCAAGGGTCATCTT
>NC_041381.1:95192610-95205855 GCF_002162155.2 Triticum dicoccoides
GGGCCAGTGCTTGTCTAAGTGTTGGTCCGAACCGGGCAGACTGCGGGGCCACCTCGGGGCAACTCGAGGGCTGGTTTTACTCGTAGGCTGACCTATCCGGTGTTGCCCAGAGAACGAGATATGTGCAGCTCCTATCGGGATTGTTGGCGCATCGGGCGGCTTTGCTGGTCTTGTTTTACCATTGTCAAAATGTCTTGTAAACCGGGATTCCGAGTCTGATCGGGTCTTCATGGGAGAAGGTATATCCTTCATTGATCGCGAGAGCTTATCATGGGCTAAGTGGGACACCTCTACAGGGTATAAATTTTCGAAAGCCGTGCCTGCGGTTATGTGGCAGATGAGAATTTGTTAATGTCCGGTTGTAGATAACTTGACACCAGATCCGAATTAAAACGCATCAACCGTGTGTGTAGCTGTGATGGTCTCTTTTCGACGGAGTCCGGGAAGTGAACACGATTTTTGGGTTATGTTTGACGTAAGTAGGAGTTCAGGATCACTTCTTGATCATTACTAGTTGACGACAGTTCCTTTGCTTCTCTTCTCGCTCTTATTTGCGTATGTTAGCCACCATATTATGCTTAGTCGCTGCTGCGACGTCACCACTTATCCATTCCTTTACCCATTAAGTTTTGCTAGTCTTGATACCCATGGTAATGAGATTGCTGAGTCCTCGTGGCTTACAGATTACTACAACAACAGTTGCAGGTACAGGTTATGCGATGATCATGACGCAAGAGCGATGTTTGCTTGTTTTGGAGTCCTTCTTCTGCTTCTTCTTCGATCAGGGGATAGGTTACAAGTCGGCAACCTGGGCTAGCAGGGTGGATGTCGTTTGAGTTTCTGTTTGTGTTTCATCCATAGTTGAATGATGCTCTTATGTATTGTGATGTTGTATTCGTGTGGCATTGTATGCCTCTTGTATGTATCCCCATCTATTATGTAATGTTGATGTAATGATATCCACCTTGCAAAAGCGTTTCAATATGCGGTTCTATCCTTGGTGGGACCTTCGAGTCTCTTTAGGATAGTATCGCATATTGGGCATGACAACCTGGGCCTCTCCCTGTCCATGCGCAAAACGGCCTCCTTAGTGTTGTTGCCGCTCGTGGACAAGCTCACGAGGAAGCTTGCAACTTGGAAGGTCGTGCTCCTATCTCGAGGCGAGTGCCTTGCCTTAGTGCGCCACGTGCTCACCGCCATGCCCGTCCACATTCTCATGGCCATTGCTATCAACCCGAATATCCTGAAAAAGATCATGCATGTCATCCGCGATTTCCTCTGGTATGGCAGGCGAGACGCCACGTCGGGTAATTATCTGGTCAATTGGCCGCGCGTCTGCCACCCGTTGGAGTACGACAGCCTCGGCGTGCGTGACTTGTACCTCACCGGCATATCGCTTCGCTGTCGTTGGCTCTAGCTCAAGGCCACTGACCCTTCGCAACCATGGCACCATCAACAGCTCCCGATCGACGACGTGACCGGCCATTTCTTCGGTGCCTCCACATCTTGGCACTTGGGGACGGGAGAACATACCTTTTTTGGAGCGACCACTGGCTCGACGGACAAGCCATCTCCAATATCGCCCTTGGCCTCCTATCCCTAGTGTTGCGCCGGCACCTTGGTCTACGAAGGCGTCGTGCAGCGGGCTTGAATGAGCGACATCCACGGCACCCATGGGCCTTAGGAGGTCATAGAGTATGTTAGCCTTTGGCGCAAACTTTAGGGCGTAACCCTCACCTCCGCGCCTGATCGCATCTCTTGGAGGTGGACGGTGAACTGCACCTACTCGGCCGAGTCTTGCTATCATGCCCTTTTTCACGGGTCTACCACTCCGCTCTGCTGGAAGCTTCTCTAGAAGAGCTGGGCCCCTCTCAACAATAAGGTGTTCCTCTGGCTTGCGTCCCTCGACCGATGCTGGACGGAGGAGCGCCGCGTGCGCCACGGACTCACCCACGACCCGAGATGCATCCTTTGTTCCCAGGAGACGGAGTCCATAGATCACCTACTTTCCAGTTGCGTGTTCTCCCGGATCACATGGCATGAGATCCTCTCATGGTGCGGGCTCACCGCCCCTCCTATGGACGGCACGGCGACCTTCTTCGCCTGATGGTCTCTAGCGGCCGAAACCTCTCGGGCTGCCTGCACAAAGGACTCAACTCCATCGTCGCCTTGACTGCTTGGGCCATCTGGAAGCATCACAACACAACCATTTTTGACGGCATCTACCCTCCACCAAAGATCTGGTCCTAACCATCAAGGAAGACGCTCGCCTCTGGGCCAAGGCAGGCGCCAAGGGTTTAGCTACCATCATACCTGTAACCGGACCTTCTATATCTAGGCTGAGCATCCTCCTTCCCCTGCTCATTGATGCACCCTCCCAGACGCCTCATAGTGTACGTCCGCGAGGATGCCACCCAATCAATGAAATAATACGCTGCTAAGCGTATTCAGAAAAAAAAAACTTCAAACACTGCTTTCTGTATTCCTTTTTCACTTTGAATTCAAAAGTATAACATCTGTATGAAATTGAAAGAAATCAAATATGCATCACTAATTAGATGGGGAGATACGCCAAAAAAGAAAAAACAGTTTGGTTCCGGTCTGGCGCGTGGCCTCATTTCCGTGTCCCCTACTCGTCGGATTCCAACGGTAGCTCACAGACTCGATCCGAGTCGGGAACGAACGCACATACCGAGGTAACTCGTGGACTCATCGACAGATTATATATACATAGCGTATTTCTTGATTTCTTTCCACGCCCACCAGGAGCATTGCTTTCTTTTCTGGCGTTCGTCACATCGTCTCCATCAAACAATCTCGATCTCTCTCGCGCGTGGGCGTGGCGGCTGATCCATCCACGAAAACCAATGGCAGCAGAAGCTCTTCTCCCGCCGCTGCTCCCGACGCCACCCAGGAGCGAGATGCTGCCGATCCTCCCGACGCCGCCCAGGAGCGAGATGCTGCCGCTCTTGCCGACGCCGCACGGTGTGATCCTCACCATGCTGGTGTCCGCCATGGCAGGCCGCGCCGACTTCGTCCAGAGGTGGGACTGGAACAAGAAGGGCAAGAACTCTTCCTCGTCGTCGTCGTCGGGCAGCGAGAGCACCGATCGTGCCGACTCCGTCGAGAGGTGGGACTGGAACAAGAAGTGCAAGAAGCCATGCGGCTCCATCTGCTCCTCGTCGTCATCGTCGTCGGAGGGCAGCGGGAGCACCGGTCGCGCCGACTCCGTCGACAGGTGGAACTCGGACAAGAAATACAAGAAGCCCCGCACCGCCATGTCGTCATCGTCGTCGTCGTCATACAGTGCCGGAGGCCCCGGGCGCGCCGACTCCATCGAACGCTGGGACAGCAAGAAGAAGCTCGCGACCTCGTGCAGCGCGTCCCTGCCCACAGATCGCGGCTGCCATGACGACAACAACAAGCGCCTGCCTAGCCCTAGCCGCGCGTCCTCGGTGGAGCGCTGGGACTTGCACAAGAAGCCTCGCCCAGAGCAGATGGAGAAGCTGCCTCGGACTAATAACACGGCAGCGACGAAGACACCGGCGCTAGCCACGACACCACAGAAGGCCATGTTCGCCGGGCCAAACTTTCACGTCTCGCCGGATCCGAGCATGCTCCCCATGCCGCCCCTGTTTCTGCTGGCACGTTCGCGTGCGCTCTGTACAAGTCATTAAGTCCATTACAGCGATCTAATTCCTTTCCTTTGTGATGAGGAGTAGTGCTGTACGTAGTAGGATGTGGAATTCAATCCCATAACTTCTTGTGATCCCTTTTGTTTCATCAATTCATCTCTTGGTGAAATATATAGGAAGGATGTTTTAATTTTCTGCAGCTTAATTGCATCAACTTTTAATGTGGAGCTACAACACATTTCCTTTTAATGTGCTGTAGCGTTCAACTTGAAGTGCACAGCTCCACTACCGTTTGCATGGATAGCAGATGAGTAGCTAGGTTTCGCCTGAACTCCTCTATTGCTTCCTTTTCCTACTGCAAATGAATGCAAACGCAGCTTTCTTCCTTATTTTACTATCATCATGTGTTCTTAATGCAATCAGAACTATAGTAAGCAAGGCGGTGCTTATTCGTGCATTATTACTTCATTACACATGCAGTTACCCATTAATTCAGTTATACGACGACCGAGAAGCGAGATGCACAAACAGTTCTCGCAGAAATGAACGCAGGGAAGATATAAACACACCCATTTCCCCATGATAAAGTTTAAGTTGAGCTTTGTTCGTAGGTGAGTCGAATGCAGTTATTAATAGATTTCGGCTGAGCGGTGAAACGTAGACATACAAAAAAGAAAAAGCCCCCCACCCCCTCCCGGCCCTCGCGTCGTCATCCCGAGGGCGACTCGGGGGCGACTAGGGTTTCCCCCGCGGCACCACCCCCTCAATCCCAACCCCTCCTCGCTGCCACCTGAGGGGATCGACGGGCAAGCCTGGTGGGTCGTCGATGAAGGTGGCGGTGAGGTGTTGCGTTGCTTTGTGCCCCCGCGAAGGACCTGGAAGCCGGGGCGGCGGCCCTGGACGGCGAGCCGGCGCTGCCTCCCCGACTGGCGGCGCACGCAGGAAGTGGTGGCCGGCATCCTCGACTGCCCGGGCAGCGAGGATACGGCGGGCGGGCGCGGCGCGGATTCCCTCTGCCCCAGATATGAAGGTCAGGCGCCCTCCTCCCCTGCTCTCTCCTCCCCTCCAGTCGTGCCCTTCCGCGACTCTGGTCGCCAGATCCGTTGTTGGCGGGGTGCGGGTGCTCAGGTTCGAGCCCGGGGGAAACCCTTGGCCGGTCCTTCGGCCACGACGGCGATGGCGCGTGTGCGCGTCGTGTTCTTCCCTGGAGGCGCCGTTGAGGGCTCTCTTCACCCCCGTCCCAGACCCCGGGTGAAAACCCAAAACCCGTCTCGGGTTGGCCGGCGGCGGCGCCTAGTGCGTCGCGTCCTCTCATTGGAGGCGTCGTCTGGGGTGTCTGGTTCTTCGGGAGAGGGACGATGTGGTTGGTGGGCGTTCGTCGGCTGCGAGGCCAAGTTTGCATTTTTCTGTGGAGGGTGCTCGTTTCTGCAAGAACGGGGCCTGGTGCTCCCCTGCTCCGCCTCTTGGCCTCTGCAGCTTTCTTCTTCGGCGACCTCCCGACGGCTATCCTTCTGCTCTTGGTTGTTCAGGAGAGGTGGCAGTGCAGCTGTGGTGTGTGCCAGCGGCGTGGCGAGGGTTGTGCAATTTGTCTGCAAAGGGGATCCGGCTGGCGTCTGCTCTAGTTCTCGGGTGAGTGCCAAGGATCCGACGGTGCGGCACCTTCGAGCCTAGGCAAGAGGAAAGGGTTCCTCTTCGGCGTTGGGAGCGATGTTCTTCCCTTGTCCTTGGGATCAGACAGTTCACACCCTTCTCTGGCTATTGGCTGATCATCGAGGCTTCTCTGTTGCTCCTTTCTGTGCTAACTGTGTGCAGTAGGCTTCAACACTACTAGCAGGACTCTTCATGTATTTTCTTTCTGCTATAGTGTGTGTTGCATTGTTAGCTGTTCACTAATCTCCATTGTATCTTTCGATCGCTATTGCTTGGTGGCCTTGTGTAATCCTGGCGGGTTGATGGCTTCGTTAGTTCAAAGTCGGGCTCCCCTTGAGCCTTCGTTCTAAAAAAATTGATTTCGGCTGCAGCTAGAGCCGAGCGGATGTTGTTGCTAATTGAGCTAACTGAAGCCAATGCAGGACAGCAGCAAGAAAGAAGGGTAGAGTAGCAGAGAGAAACGAGACGGACCATAGGTATTGTGCAGTCACTAGGAAGCACTCAAGATTTCGCGCGTACACCAACTCACCTCCGGCCTCCTCTACTCTAGCATCCCACTGCACTTCAAAATCCAACAAAATTTGAACCAAATGAATACAAACGTAGAAATTGCAGTGAGATTTTTTTTGACAGAAAACAGCAGGGTAAGAGCATCTACAACCGGACCACTCAAAACTATCTGCCCGGACACTGTCTAGTCATAAAATTGTCATCAAGGCCCCCCATACCCAGCCCAAACGTCTAGGGCTGTTTGGCACCCCACCCCCAAACCCAGCCCATATGTGGTGTGGATATGGGGCGGACCGGACATGGTCGCCACGTCGGATTGGAGACGCCTGGCACAACCCATCCCCACAAAATCTCATCCCATTCGCAACCGGATTCAACCCTAGCTCACTCTTGTCCTCTCCTCTCCCCTCCACTCTCAACTCCCGTCTGCTCCCCTCCCCGTCCTTTCCCCTATCTGCACCACCATTGCCAGCTCTGGTAGCAGATCCGGTAATGAGGTGGACCCCATCAACTTGGAAACTTTGTTGGCGGAGGAATTGAGTGACTCCCCAGACGACGAGGAGCTCGCCCCTCTGCCGGTCGCGGGTGGACAGAGGAGGGAGCACAAACTCCATGCCATCCTCGATTGCCTGGAGTGGCAGATCCGTGCCTAGCGCGCCAACTCATCATGGTTTGCACTGGCCTATCGCCCTCCGCGCCCTTCCTCTTAAGATTGACTTCGAGAAATCTTATGACAAAATCAAGTGGTTTTCTCTCCAACAGACCTTAGCTCGAAAGAGCCCTAACCTCTCCCTTCATAAGATAAAAAAGGATGCCAATAGCCAGCAATCAGTTACCAACTAATGGAGATAAGATCGATGAGGACTTGAGGGTTTGTGCTCTTAATCATTTTTCTTTGTCTTTTAAGTTAGATGATAGCCGGTCAGTAGGGCTTACTCTATTGTTTGCATTGCAGATTGAGGTGTTTCTCCCTCCGCAACCGAAGATGAGTGGGAGATTGGAATTGTATCATGAGAACTACAACATTGCCATATAGTTAGTGTCAAGAGTCCTCTCAATAGTATTTCTCCACATGATATCTTGAGACCACTGGGAAAACCGAAGTCACCTGAAGTGGTAGTAGCTATTGGGCGTAACCCTAATGAAGGATTATTAATTGCCACAACGGGTGAAGTGGAGCATAGATACCAGCGTTACAAGCTTAAGTACAAGGCCCTTAAGCTATCCACTTGCCGAATCAAGAAAGTACACAAATAAATTTCTCATGCTATCCTTTCTTTGCTTGTTACTGGTGATGTAGATAGTTGCATCGTAATCTAATTGATTTGTCTCTTCAATCTATGTGTGCTTCTTGTTTGTATTAGGCTGGGATTGGAGGGGCCCTTATTGATTTTCATGATGGGAATTTCGTTGGCATGAACTTTTATGATGGAAGTACAACAACTCCTTTTCTGCCGAGGAGCACTACTCTAAGAGTATTAAACAATGGGGTTGATCTTCCATCCAATAGGTAAATTATTTTATGTATACATTTGTTTCAGCAAAGTCACATACATAAATGTTGGAGCACAAACTGACATACATAATTTTGGAGCAGAGGATTAACCGGTCCCATGAGCCTGATGAATAATGTTTAATGTTGCAAATAAAGACCAGTAATCTTTTTATTCCAGATTGTCATTTGTTTGTATCAGCACATGCTATGTATTCAATGATTAACTTGTATCTTCAAAAAAATTGATGTTGATGACAGGTGGGCATATTGGTATCATGGTGAACTTGAGATTGGTAAGAGTGCTCCACCCCCACATGTCAGAAGAGTTCCGCAGTAGAGAAACTGTATAAGTGCCTTTGGAATTTGGAGTGCTCTGTATAATATTGTCCATAATTTACAGGACATGTACATAACATTGTGTTATTTAGTTACCTCGTTCTATCGAATATGCAAAAGGTTATTGGATTTGCTGACTTGTGTATCCTGTACATAACATTGATTCTAGTTGTGTAATGGTTTGCAGAACCGATGTCGAGTGTGTTGATAATGTGATATAAGTGATGAATGGATGAAGAGTAGCAGAGCTCGTGCGGAACCACGTGCCTCCGAAACCATTTTTTGGCCCTGTATATATGTTCAGACTCATGCCTGTATTGAACTAGTGATGTGAACTAGTCCACAACATTTAGATCTTGTATCCGCACATAATTTGTATCGGCAGAGCTCTGATTCTCAATCCGCGGCATGACACGAGATGGAATTTAAGCCAAAGATGGTTAGAGAAGTGAGTGATAAGACAACGTGCATTGCATAAATAAGCAAAAATGTTATTGTGCATACATGTACATGCACAGAATCAGAGCTGCTCTGCTTTCAATATGCATATACCATTGTAGCTTGAAAGCCTGCAAGATGGTCCTGAATCTTAGCAATTGCTCCAAATTATGTGTCTTCTTTTTTCTCTTTCTTTTTGCTTGCAGGTTGAATCGGATTGATTGATATTGCATCAAAGGAGGCATGTCTATCCGATGTGCCTGCTTGAACAGATATTGCATCAAAGCAAAAATGATACCACTATAGCATCTCACAAACTAAACTCATGTACAGTAGTATAGTTTCAGAAGAGAAATTAATGCTACCATTTCCTCCTGCACAAAACCAAAAGGGGTGTTATTTTTTATTTTTTATTTGCGAGGGAAACAGGGCGTATTGAAGTAGATTCGGTGGTGAACCGATGTTGTGTGGTGTTCGGCCTTTCATATTTATCTGTCCAACTGGAGAAGTACCATATATAGTTAGTCCAATCATATATATGAGTTTGACCTAGCAAAACCCCATGGTTGTTGTTCGCTAACTTATTAAGAAATAAGGAAGACTATACTGACATCCACAGCTAGCAGCGCAGCTTACTGAAGTAGAGTATAGTAGTACTAGTTAATGCAGAAAATTCAAATCATTGTATTACCATCCTGCTCCAGTAAATACTCCTTTTGGGTCAGCTGGTTGGATGGTTAGAGGGACTGTGGTATCCCCAACCCACCAGGGTTCAAATCCTGGTGCTCGCATTTATTTCTCAATTTATTTCAGGATTTCCGGCGATGCGTATTCAGTGGGAGGAGACGTTTCCATCGACGACGAGGCGCCTACGGTGACTTCGTAAATCTCAAGATGATATGTCGGCTCAGTCTTTCGGAGATGCTCATAGGGGTAGGGATGAATGTATGCGCGTGTATATGAGCGCTTGTGTCTGTACTGATGTTCAAAAAAAACTCATCCAGCTAGCCTGCTATAATTGGGTGACATATTCAAAACTTCATTATTGACACAATATATTTCAAAATAATTGTTTTGTCTGTAGGTGCAAACGATAAACTGAAATCCAGATAAGAGGGATCAAAGGTTGCCGGATTTCACTAAAAACAAAGGTTGCGGGAATGGAACATGCAGAAATAAGGATGGCAGTCACTCCCGGGCTCTCACAGCGATCAGGCGCTTTCGGCCGTCGGATCGGTTTGCTTGATGCGATTCTGGGCGTTGGATCGAGAGGTGGAAGGAGCTGGGCCATCGGATCGAAGATGTGCTCCTGTAGCAATGAATAGTTACCGGCCGCTGTAAAGATCTCGTGCCACTGCCTATTAATACAGCGCCCACCGAGGGCATTTTCGTAATTTTGCTACATGGTATAAAAGTGCAACAGCCAGGGTTTCTCCCCAATCGGCTTCGTCCCCTCTTCCTGTTCACTCTAAGGGAGAGCCGCCGCCGCCCCCTCCCATTCCAAACTCCTCTCTTCCCCGCCTCCCCTCGCCCTGCCGGCCATCCTCCCCGTCCGCCGCCGCCACCGACCAGCCGCAGCCGCGCTACCATCCCCTCCATGTTCCTCTCCCGTGGGAAGTCCTCCGAGAAGCAGTCCAAGGGCAGCCGCCTCCCGCTCGGTGGCCGAACGCCGGGAAGCACCGCTGCTTTGGCTCCGCCATCTCCTTCGCCCTGCCTGCCGGATCCACGCCGTCGTCCTCGCGTGCACTCGGCAGGTGCTCTGCCTCTTCCTCTCGTCCGGCCAGATCCACGGCGCACGGCCTCTCGTGCTCGCTCGCGACCCTGAATCGTGGCAAGGGTTTCAGGATGGGCATCGGCTTCGTCACCGGCGCGGCTCCGGTGGATTCCGGCGGCTCCTCTCCGTCTCCTCTCTCGCCCCCACGCGGCTCCGCTTCCCGCTGGCCATGGGGTGCAGCCTTGCATCGTCCTCTTCTCCTTTTCCTTCTCAGGCAAATTTTGTGTTGGTTCACTGCTCAATTTCCTTAGTTAATCTTCGTGCACTGACCACTGGGTGTTGTTGATGGCGCAGATTGTGCCGAGGTTGAGCGTATGGAGCAGAGGGACCAGGGCAGGGGGGCGGCCGTCCCGGGCACCCGATGCCTTGTTTCCTCTATACGTACTTGATGGTTAGCCCATGTAGCAGATCGACTGATTCTGAAAAAGGAAAAATGGTAACAGATCGACTAATTCTTGGCTTGCTGCATGCGCGTGATCTTCTCTGGTTTCTCTTCCCCAATTGGCAAAAAACCAGCCATGCCAAGGTCAACGGCACCTTGTCCACGTCGTCTAATTGCGATTTTCAGCTGTTGGGTGTGATTAGTGCAGGAAGGTAATGGGATTTTCTCGATTCCATGAACCTCCTCGTGAACTCAAATCCCATCTGTTTGTAGTCTTGTTAGATGTTTCGATCCGTGAAGTTAATCCTCATTACATATCTCTTTCTTGAACTTCAGTTTTTTCTATTGATTGGAATTAGGAAAGGGAAACTAAATTTTTTGCTCATGACTTGTAAGCTGCAGCAAAAGCTTGCAATTTCTAATTTCCTAGCCAACCAGGTGCATGTGTTTCATGCCTTTCCTAAACTTTTTTATTTAACTAGCTGTGTTCTTAATTTTTATCATCTTGTATCATATATTTGTGTTCTAATTATCAAGATTGCTATTGATTTGGCAAGATTGTATTTGGAAAGTATTCATCTGACTATGAGAAGAAAAAAACATGCATATGAGTTGATTGAGCCTGAGAAAGGAGTTGTTTACATTTATTCAGAGCACATACAAGTAGTATTTCTACCGCTTAGGAATTTTGTGGAATTAGTTTTAGTATTTATTGAAGAGCAACTTAGTGAAGGATTATAGGGTGTTAAAATTTCACCTAATGAAAAAAATATGTGTCAGACTGACAAGATGATAAGGCAACATAAATTTTAGTGTGATTTATTGGAAGAACTTTGACCGGTTGGATGATTCAATTTGGTTAGTTGGTTATGCAGTTTATAAGTCACCCATGGGTGTGTTTGTTGCAAAACTTGCACAATCATTCTATATCACCAACCACCAATACCATGCTCCTCCAGAGTTAAGCCCACTTCGTGATGCATAATTGTTATTTTTGATGTTGGTGATACCCTTTCCCATGGACACCTCTGCCAGATCCGTTGCTGCTACAGAACCCAACTCCTGAGCACGTCGGAGTTGAGCAAGAAGACGGGAGGAGGTGTCGACGAGGAAGAGTCCCCTCTTCCTTTTTGGTCCACGCCGCTGTGAAAGTGATATTAGGGTATTGAAACTTGCTTTATGGAGTAGTACCATCACGATACCTTGCCTTTTTCCTATTTTGTTCGAGTACTTAGTACTTACCATGTTTCTTTGACAAAGACATTTGATAGATATGATTAGGCACATATTGAGTGCGCCATTTCAGAAATATTGAGCATACAGTTTCAGTTCCACCTTAAGCATACAATCTGCTCTTTATTCTTAAGATATAGAGGAGGGTAATGATATATTGTCTGTTTGATATTTCCATGTAGTTATTATTTCATAAAAGGCCTAAGTTTGACCTTCTGTTATATCAGGACATCTTGGTTCTAAATTTCATTCCAGAGATTTGCGTAATATTTCATTTAGATTGGTTGTTTTAGGAAATGAAAAAATGCATTCTATGTTTGTTCGTTCTATCTTTCCCTGTTTTTGTCATCTTCGGTATTTAATGTTTGTTCATACGTGTATTTTTATCGCCTTACTATACATTGCTATATATCTGAATTTTGTTCATTGTGTTTAAATATGGAAAGTACCTTCTTTAACTAAGCGAACAACCTTTTGTTGATTGCTGCACTCATAATTTTTTTGCAATAGTTTGGTTCTATTACTGCTGGTGGCAGGTACGACAAACTTGTCGACATGTTCAGTAACAAGCAAGTCTCCACTGTTGGCGTCGATCTTGGAATAGAAAGAGTTTTCACAATCATTGAGCAACAGGAGAAAGAAAATAACCAGGTATTTTCTCAATGTTGTGTCATTATGTCGTTGTTGCGGCTATGTAGCAGAACTGATGAATCGCAGGTTATCTGGGCTAGCGTGACAGAGGTTTTGGTGTCGATTCTAGGGAAGGACCTTATATTGGCCGCCGAGCTTGCGAATGAGTTATGGAGTGCTGGGATAAAGGCAGAGTTCAAGCTCACCACCAGGGAGCTGGACCACATAAAGTATGTAACTCAGACAGGCATTCCGTGGATGGTGCTGGTCGGTCTGGATTTCGTCTAGGTGTTGAAGCAGAGATTATCTAACCCTTAGAGAGGAAATCTTAAATGTAGAGCGCGTGTGTACTAGGCGATGCATTGTTCTTGGTTTCTCCGTGCGTTCATTTTGCTGATGATGAGGTGTGTACACAAGACAGTGTGGCTCTTCAATTTATACACATGATCACAAATTGTTGGAATTGTTACCTTATATAGTGGTTTTGACTTTATGAACAACCAGATCAATTCTCTGGATGCCTTGTGCTTGTGCATATATAATTAGCTCTCATCTTTAGTTTAACTTTGGAACGAGAGTATTCACTAGAGGAGATTCATGGTTGCAGTATCTAATTTTATAATGAATGGGCAATCTGTGGCCATCTATAGTAGGATTTGGATCATTGATTGATGGAGAAAGACAAGGGTCAAAGTGCTTTTTTTGAGGTAACCACCACTATTTTGTTTAGGCTTATGTGCCTGATGTTTTTTAGGATCTCGGTGTCAAGGAGATATATCTAAGTAGTGTCATGTTCTAATTCTAAAAGATGAGAAAGCTAAGAACTTCGTAATTACATAGTAAATCATGGCTGGAGCGTAGAGGTTAGGGATGTGCAAATATTGATTAAAAGTATATTTATTTGTATTTACAAAAACACACTGGATCACATCCAGTAAATAATTTTGTAGAATATCAGTCAGGTTTAGAACTTTTGACCACAACAGCTGAAAAACCGAAGTAAATCCATCATATATATTCAGTTCAGTAAAGTATATAATCAGGATGCTAATCTTTGACCTATATATTTAGCTGAAAAATTCCTGAATTAGTATGTCAATTCCATGTGCAGAGAAAAGGAGAGGAAGGAGATGGATGAGCAAGGACCAGAAGGACCAGAGGA
>NC_041381.1:95205973-95266218 GCF_002162155.2 Triticum dicoccoides
CTCTCCTCCTCTCTTCTCTTTCGGTCTTTCCTTGTACTACAGCAGCCCTTAATCCCCTTTGATTCGATTTGTTCACTTGTGTTACTTGTTATCTCCTAAGAAAAACAAGAAAACCTAAAGAAAATTGTACTGAAAGTGGTTGAATTTCCAGATTGTACACAATTTTGTTGTAGATTAGGTAGTCAGATTTAACAACTATTGGCCATACAGGTAGTTAAAAGTAGTACTTGAGCTGGACACAGGGTTCTTAGTTACACGGTTCCCATTAAGTACGGCCGAGGTCGTTCATGCTCCGTACTCTATCGTCTGATGTGCTCATGAACCTCATCCATGTAAATATGCCTGCTTGGGCCTATGATCAATGTGTGATGTCGTTGTGCGCTCCCCTGTGCATTATCCTGTTATGATCAATGTGTCCTGTAGTTTGATATAGGTTCATTCGTTCAAAAAATACTGTATTGTAGTTTGATATAGGTTCAGAAAATATTGTACTGTACTTTGATATAGGTTCAGAAATTAGTGTATTGTAATTTGATATAGGTTTAGAATGGAGTGGCGGAATTTATTGTAATGTAGGAGTAGTTGTTTAGGAACAATACTTGATACTCCCTCCGTCCGGAATTACTTGTCATCAAAATGCATGAAAATGGACGTATCTAGAATTAAAATACATCTAGATACATCTATTTCAATGACAAGTATTTCCGGACGGAGGGAGTATATGGTTAGGTGCAGATTTGGAAGTGCTGTTGTAAAATATTGTACAGTAAATAATATGCATTTTCATTAACAGTAGTTAGCGTTTTTAGTGACAAGTAACAATTGTGCAGTTCTACTTGCAGGGGAAAATTCTAATTTCTTTACAGCGGTGTTTGAACAAAATGGCATATTCCGTGGGCTGGATGATAGAAGGACATTTTGTTGAAGCACTCAAGAGGAGTAATACTATTGTGATGCCAACACATGGTGAATAAACTTTATATTTGAGTTAAATACATTGAAGGTGCCTCAACTTGTCATGCGCGGTCAGTTTAGTGCCTAAAGTTGCAAAATACATGAAACTGGTGTTCGAACTTGTCCGGCCATGCAAATACGGTGCCTCCATACGTACATGGACGTATATCCAGCCCGTGTGACGTGCTAGCGTGGCAGTGGCCCACCTGTCATTGGCTGAGAGTTAGGAAGGGTTGGGTGGCACGCACGCTGAGGATATTTTTATAGAAACCCCGCTCATATTTTATTTAATCAGATAGGAAAACCCCACAAATTAGAAAAAGAAAACCATGTGAGTATTTTTTTATAGAAAACCCCTTCATATTACATGCACGGAGTGTTCACCGTGCCATACTCTACACAGTAGATGTTGACGAACTCGAACTCGATCTATATACTGCAATGCTATGCAAAAAATAACTTTGGAGCACGAACACGCGTTGTGTCCTTTTTTTTCGAAGTTCAAAGAAACGGATTTTTACAGCTAAAAAAATTCTAAGTATTTTGTACATGCACACATAGAAGTGTAATATATCCGTGTGAATTTTCATCAAAATCTATGTTTGTATGTGGGAGATAAAAAAAGGAAAATACATGCAAAAATCAGCTTGTTTTTCTGGCCGGATTTTTGTCTTTTTTTTGCAGGGTATAATACAACATAATTTCGAACGAAACTTGAAAGTCACTTAGAGCACATGCATACGTTTTTGTGTGAAAACTATTAACTCTTTTTGAAACTTTTAAGTGCCATTTTTAGCCTTTCAAAACAAGCATGCTCAATGGCCACCATGCTCCAAAAACCGGTTGCTATATACCTCTTCAAGTGATTTTTATTTATATATGGTGCTTCTATGGACTCGCACAAGTTTTATTTTTATTTTTTTCATGTAATTTATTTTTATTTTTCATATTTTTTACCATTAAAAAAATAAATGTAAGAAAAAAATTACAACTTCATAAACTTAAAAAAGTGATAGTGCATTTAAAAATGTTCAACATGTTTTTGGAAAATGTCTCACATGTATTAAAAGATTAGAACGTATTTTTGGAAAATGTTCGTCTTGCAATAAAAAATGTTAATGTGTATTTTGAAAAAAGTTCAAAAAACTTAATTCTGTAACATTTTGATAACTGTATTAAAAAGTTCAACATAGTAGTTTTTAATGCATGTTGAATAGTTTACAAAATACATCTTTGTCAACTTGTTAATAATTGGGTATTTTAGAAATACAATGAAGATGTTTGTTGTCCAGAATGAACATACATAAATTTACGCAATAATTTATAATATAGTTTGAACTATTTCAATCTCCATAATTTTTTGAAAAAGTTCATGTTTGCCTCTTCAAAGTACACAATAATGAAAATAGAAAAAAATTCAAATAAGAAATAAGTTCATATTGTACTTATTATATGGAAAGTTTACGTGCCATGAAACGAAACATGAACTTGGAAAAGAAAATAAACCCATAGATAACGCATTAGGAAAACTGCAGAGCAATATGTGGAAACTGTCTATTTCTATGGACAGTTTGAGATGTATTTGACCAGGAACTGCTTGGGTCGAAACCCCTTCAATTTGATTTTTTTTCATGTTATTTCACATTAGCATACACTTTATTTCAGATCTTTCCTATGTGATTAAAAAAATTCAAGTGGGTTTCTGTATAAAGAAAATCTCACGCGCACAGCACCCATCACTTTCGCGCTATCATCCACACAGGTGCGCCACCGCCATGCTGGCACACCACGTGTGCTAGACGTATGTTAGAATACGAAAGGAGGCACCGCATTTGCACGGCCAGACAAGTTCGAGCACCACGTTTGTGTATTTTGCAACTTTGGGCACCAAACTGACCGTGCAAGACAAGTTGAGGCACCTCCAGTGTATTTAACTCTTTATATTTTGTAATGCTCTAAATCCTGCACTGTGTTGGTTTGTTTCTAATCTAAACATGTCTTTTGGCTTACTCTAGATTTAGCCTAAACCTTAATTCTTTGTTTGGTCTGAATCTTGCCTGAACCACTTCCTGCAGCTCCTGAACTTAGCTATGAATTATGTCATAATTTTCCTATGACTTATGCCTGAATTCTGTGCTCGTGGGAACCAAGGCCGGCCTGCTCCTCCCACATGTCGCCAATCCGGAGCGCATAAGTCATAGGAAAATTATGAATAATGGTGTTGGTTCATATGCAGGTTCAGAGAGTAGCGCCATGCATGATGACTACTGGTGATGTTTTTATTGCGGGACAGTGCTTTCGAGTTTCATGAGATATGGTCATTCTCAAAAGATAGTTCTTTTCTTTGTCATATTTGTTCATGAAGAGTACGCTATGCCGACTATATATTATTATTTGACATGCCTCCTTTCTTTTCTGAAAATGAGTGTAATCCTTTTTCTGTATGGTTCAATTGATACCATCAAGCAGGTCCTACTTATTACCCCATGGTATGTGTAATGCCGATTGCCTCCTAGGCAGCTGTAAGTGTGAGGCCTTATTACCTCCAACGTCCAGCAACGACACAGTTTAGAGATAAACGGCAGTCCATGATATGTAAGATTTTCTCTGAGTGATGAATGTAGATTTTGATTTCCACTATGTTTATGTAGCACAAACTTTGCGGGACTTCAGGATGCCTCCACCACCATTGCCTTTCCTTTATGGTGCCATTGCTTGTAGGAATAAACTAAGGGGAGCTTCCTGTTGCTGCTACTGAAGTGGCAAGGCGGACTAGGAGCAATGTCTTTGAGTACATACAGATTTTTGCACGAGTGTGAGCATGAGTCAATGGCGACCCCCAGTGGCGGACATGGTTAAAGTCAACCTTGATGGATCCTTTGTATCAGGTGATATGCATGCCGGCTGGAAGGTGGTTGCTAGATCCTCAGACTGCATCATTGTTTGTGCCCACACCGGTCGCTAGGAGAATGTCAAGGACGTGTTCACTGCTGAATCATGTGCCATGTCCCACACTGTCTCGCTTGCTGCTGATCTAGGGATGTCCTGGTGGTATTTGAGACGGATCCATAGCTTCTACAGGAAGCACTTGATCTTACCAATGTGGACTCAATGTCCTATGCAGTTGACATTGAGGATACTAAGTTCTAGCTGAAGCTGTGGTTCTTGAAACATCAAATATCTTTGTATCGTCGAAGTACAAACTTGGTAGCACATGAATTAGCGAATATGGGTCGTTTGTATGCACCAGACCACTATGTGGAATAGGAGTCTGATGTACCAGCCCATGTGGCCGATTGTGTTATGGGTGATTTGCCCAAGTACCATGAGTCTGATGTCATCCATTTATCACATGTAATGTGTTGTTTTCCTTTTATGCGCCAGAATTCTTTCCTATATTCTGAGCATCGAAGCACTTTTAGATTGTATACTGGACATTGATGATTCTATCTACTTTAGTATATGCTTTATGCATGCTTCTGAAAGTGTCCACTATGTTTATTTGCTTCATGAATTTGACAGTTTTATTTGCTAAGAATAGTGTAATTTTTTGGGTCACAATTACAAACATGAAAAACCAGCCAGTGTTATATACTTATTCGATACCAACTATCCTCTATACCTGTGTTTTCCCCCGTCCAATGTCGGTGCCTGGACTATGACCTCTGCCTTTTCACGGTTTCTTTTCCTTTGCTACTAGGTATTGTTCTTGTGTTCAAGATTTTTGTTTTTACAGTTGCCTTTTACATACCTACACATCAATCATTTGCCAAATTAAACCAAATGACACTCTCAAGACATATGCATGCTTTCGACACCCTGAAGAGATGTGCTTACTTTACCCACAAACTTCTATACACGAATCCACTGTTTAATGAATTTTAATGTGTGGTTGTGTGATGTATACTTCAGTAAATATTGCTTCTCTAATTTACAATATTATTATGGGGAAAATTTGACACATTTAAATACACACAAGTTATGAATATTTTTAGCTCAATTGACAATTATTCGTCAAAACAGATCACATAATACTCCTTGTTCTGAATTATTTAGATTGAAGCCATACTCTGTGTAGACCTGCAGTTATTTCTAAAGTAAAAGAAAATAATTATTTACTGGTAGTAGGATCACGGTGGCAAATTACTGTGTCTCAGGTTTGGAAGCTAGGTAGAATAACAAGAAAGTTTGGATATGTCAATTTCTTTATTCTTATATATAATTTCCTAATGTATGATGGTGGAGTTGCATCTCTTTACTGTCATCGAGGAAAATGATGACCAAGCTCAGCAGTGCAATCTTTGTCTTCGGCACTAGGAAAGTTGCCTAAAAGATATATAATGCCGGTCCATGTATTTAGTTGTTTGTGTCGCAGCCTGTGTGCTTCCATTTGCTTCCTCACATTAATGGGGTACATGTACATGTACTAAGAACCGTTTGACCATGTGTGACCATCAGGTGAACTAATATTTCTTGTCATCTGTTCATTTCGGCCTTATCGTCTCACTTTCGTTTGTTACATATTGTACAATATCATTGTTGTATCAATGCTACCCATCTACCCTATATGCATGTCGTAATTCGTAAACCTCGACAAAAGCAAAGAACATGCTTAAACAAAAAATTCAATGAACATAGGGTCCACTTGGCACTGAATGATCATAGTTTGATGGTATGTTATAAATGTGTGAATTGGTAGGGCATGTGGTGCAAAAAAAAAACAAAAATGATAATAACGTATAGCAAACAGGTCGGCATATTTTTACGTAGTATAAAACATTCGTATTCTACCAGCTAATAGGTTTCGGCTTCGATTGACCACCATTTGTTAGGCTATTTTTCTAGCATCATCACTAGAAAAATGGCATCTTTGACAGTAGGACATCGAAAACATAAAAAGTATGTTAAGTCTAGTGGCTGATAAAGAAAAAATATTACTATGCAATTAAATTATGGGCTGACTCGGGTACTTGCACCAGAGGCATAACGGGATATTATTAAGCTCTTAAAGCCTGGCTTGATTAAGGTCCTTGCGCCATGGACGCAACGGGTCATTTAGTACTATAAAGGCTCATGTACATGGCACGCCAGATTGTACAAAGTGGCATGTAAACGAAATCAATAACGTCCCACTCCAGGAAGACGGGTGTATGTGTCAGCATAATTAACTCTAAACTAATACTACCTCACTCATACTTACTCACAATTCTCCTCACAGCAATATTCGGCCAGGTAAACACATACTAATTTCATGGTCAAAAATTTCACGAGTCATCAATTACATTAACAATAGACCAGGTAAACACATTACGCATGCTCAAATTAACGCTTTTGGTGAATCCCGAGCGGCAGCTCTTGTTGAATGACATGAAGGAACAAATTTTCAGGATCTTTTAATGAAATGATAAACCAAAGATAAGAGTAAGCGGATTCCAAAGTTCAACATTTGCAAACAATGGCTGCTTGTTGAGTTATCAGTGGCGTAGAGCCCAAGCTGAAAGGATCCATCCCTGGGTCCGCTCGTCCGCTCCCGCGAGCGGCCGGGCGAAAAACACAGCCCGCCGCCGCAGCCCCTCTCCACCCTCGCCCCCTCCCTCGCCGTCGCCAGGGGACGGCGCCGGGCAAAGCCCACGCATACGTCGGCGGCGGCGGGGCCCTTCCCCTTCCCGCGGGGCGCCAGGACGGCGCGGGACGGCCGGCTTCGCGGCGGGCCGCGACCCGACGGCGGATCTCCTCGGGTCGGAGGCGATCTATGGTTGGCTGCTGGGGGAGGCATCATCGGGCGGTGGGCGGCTGTTTCGCGGCTTGCGGCGATGAGCGGCGCGTCCATGCGAGCGGATCTGGTGCGACGCCCGGGAAATGGCAAGGTGGAGGAGGAGGGCGCCGAGAGGTGTCGCGGTAAAGGAGGAGGAGGGAGCGGGGTGGAGGGCCGGTGCGGATCTGGCCGGCGTCGGGCTGGGCAGCGGTCCGACGGTGGCAGTGGCGCGGATCTGGCGCGCTGCCGCCACGAGGGCTCGAGTTCCGCCCCGTGCTGCTCCTGGCCTGGCGCGGAGGTGGGCGCCGCGGAGGGCGGCGTCTGCACTGCACTGGGTGGCGAGTGGAGGGCGTCGAGGGCACTGATGGGCCGCGCTGAATCTGGGAGGGCTGCGCTTGCTGGACCAGGAAGGCTCCAGCCGTGGTAGATGCGGGATGCAGGGCCCGATCTAGCCTCTGCATGCTCGCCGTGGGGAGGTGGACCATGCCTTCACGGCTTCAACAATAAGGTGCTGCGGCGGTGGCGCTGTGAGACGACATGGACGAGCTCCGAAGGGCTTGAGCAGAGGTGTGCGATGATACGGACGAAAGTCCTGCACAACAAGAGCCGGTGCCGATGGTGCCTGAGGGTGTCATTTTCCTCCTTGGAGGCGCCACCGAGGTGTGTCGGCATCTTCCTCGGGCTTGGTTGGTAGTGTCTCCGGGCGAAAGCCTAGGTCCGGAGTTGGATCGGAGTGATGGCGGCGTCTCCGACGTTGTTCCTCTATTGGGAGCATCACGTTCTTGAGACATTGTTTGGAGGTTTTATGTGGCGCTCCTCCGGTGCTTGCCGCTGTTTTTGGTGAAGCTCCAGGCGCAATGTACGCCATCGCTGATAAGTCCAAGACGAAGCTTTTTCTGGTGACTGACCGAGTTCCGCCATCTGCCTGCACTCTGCTTCAAGGGTGGATGGTGCGTCGACAAAGAAAGTCTTAGCTGGAGCTGCTACTGTCTTCGAAGGATACCGGCGTTGGTCAAGAGATGCGGCGGTGATGCTTAGCCTAGGACAGGCCCTTTTTGCTTTGTAGTCGTGTTGTCTGTGGTGGGTAGCTCGACATCTAATAGGGCTGTCGTTTCTTTTCCTTTGATCTTCAGATCTTCATCATGATGTTCTTCCGCTGCTTCCTGCTAAATCGAATCAAGCCAGCATTTTGCTAGATCTTTCAAAAAAAAAACATTTGCAAGCAATACTTATAAGAGTTTATTACACTTGATATAAAAAATTGCACTTGGTGTACAGATTCATACATAAACTTGAAAAATGACACAAATCAATCATAGAACTTGTGTTTCGGGTACGTTTTAGTACATTTCCGTTAACCCTCCGTTAAACACTGCACGTCAGCTGGCCCATGCTGTGTGGGTCCTATCTCTCAGTTGCAAAGAAAGAAATAGAACGTCAGCTGGCCCATGTTGTGTGGGTCCTATCTATCAGTTGCAAAGAAAGAAATATACACATAATAAAAATTATATGCGCCTAGAGCAGGATTCCAACCAAAGAAGTTGCCTCTCAGGCATGAACCGCTAACCACTGCAACACCCAGTTGTTAGTGTTAATTGTAGCGACAGAAGTTCTTTACATTGTTTTGCATATGACTAATTTGGAGGACACGCCTGCATGAGGTATGAACTTTTTTTTCTTGATTTTGTTTTTTCTCAGAGACCAAAAACACCAGTTTTCAGGAATCTTAGAATTTACAAACGAAATTGAATTCAAAAACTTTAATGTAAAAATATAATTTATTTAATCCCTATCTAACAAATTGTTTCCCCTGTTCTAGCAGTATGTCATGTTTTAATCAGAAGGATGCGGGTCGAGACACCGCTAACACATCTCGTCCATTATTATTTTATAAAGTGTTATTCAATGCTAAAAAATATTCCAATTTTTGCAAATGGGGGACCGAACTTGGGACGTAGGGGTAATTGTTCGTGCCTTATCACTTAGACAAAGCTGTTATGTGAAAAATGTGCATACAAGCTCTATTTGATAATATCTGACATTTTAAGTTTCAAAAATGTATTTTTTAATGATATCAAAAATATTCAGGGCTCATGCAATTTTTTGATAACTGGCTGACCAGGGCAAAATGCTGATGAGGGACAAATGCCCATAGTAAACCCTATGCAACCCTCATTTTAGATTCAAGTCAATTTTCCTGATAAAATATATAAATAACAGTATATCTCTAACAGTAACAAGAAATAGCAGTGGCTAGTGCCTGACACTAGCGAGGCAACGTCTTGAGTTTGAATTCTTAAAAAATTCTCACTTTAAGTTAGTTCAAAATTTGTTCGCAAATTTCAAGCAAAAAAGCCAAAAAGTTAGAGATTTTAGGAAACCAATTTTTTTGTACCTCCCAGGGAAAAAAGAAATCAGGAAAGAGAAAAGGAACATTGTTCAAATCTCCATTCGCTGCAAAACAGTATAAAGAAAGTCTGTCGCAGATATTTGCACAAATGGCCATGTGGTGTAGTGGCTAGCGCTTTAGCCGTTAGAGGCAACATCTTTAGTTCAGCTGGGCTGATATGTTTTTTTTATGTGTCTATTTCTTTCTTTCTACTGACAGATGGGCCCCACAACAGCGTGGAATAGCTGGCGTGCAATCTTTAACGGAGACTTAACGGTAGTGACAGAATTGTAGTTAAACATACCCAAAACACAAGTTGTTGGACGGTTTGTATCATTTTTCAAGTTTATGTATGGATTTGTACATCAAGCACAAGTTTATGTATCAAATATGTAATTAACTCTACTTATAATCTATTCCTTAATATTTATCCAGATGAGAGTTAGTCGAGCTCATCCATACTGCCTTCACGCTCAGCATTGTGCCGTTCTACCGTATAACAGAACCAGCGGTAAACCGCAGAAGGATCCCTCGGTGGCAGAATGCCATCATGAAGTTTCATAAATGCTGGCTCTTCCTTCTCCAGTTTCTTTGTTTGAGGTTTTTCAATCAGTTTGGCACACTCATGTAGCTTGTTACTGACCTCTTGTACTGCTCTCACCTAAGCAGCACCAATCTCTTAACTATGTCCCCACTGAGGCATCAAGAGTCACGTGCTTCCTAACACTTGATACAACCATAACAAAAAACCAGTCAGAGATAATAGAACATTGCATTTGCAAAATTCATGTATGTAATTGAAGAGCTACTGTCTAAAATATCAAATTCAAAGGATGTCAACCAGTGTTGGAACGTAAGTGTCGATGCGTCTATCCCAAGAAACAACCCTAATATACATTCATAGAGTTAATATATCCGCAAGAGGAATTAGATGCATAATAAATAGAAGTAATGAGCTTACTCGATGTATGATCAACCTTCATGTTGGAGGCTACAAGAATAGCAGGGTTTACTAGATTAGTTGGATATGTTCCTTGCAGGGAGTACAACACGGCTATTCTTATGACCTCCAAGATGTTGATCATACATCAAGTAAGTTCATTAATTTTATTATTACACATCTAATTTTTCTTATATTAACTCTTTATGAATGTATATCAGGGACACTTCTTGAGACGGACGCATCCACACCCACGTTCAACGTTGCCTGACATACTCTAAATTTGATATTTTAGACGTTGTTTACTTCATTTACATAAATAATTTTTGCAAGTGCATTGTTCTGTTATGTCCCACTGATTTTTTTTTATATTTGTCTCACATGTTAGGAAGCACGTGTGTCTTGACGCCTCTATTGGGGACACGGTTAAGAGATTGGTGCTGCTTGGTGGGAGCAGTACAAAGAGGTCAGTGACAAGGTACTTGAGTGAATCAAATTGACTGAAGAATCTTAAGCAAAGAAACTGAAGATGGAATGAAACCAAGGGGTCCTTCTGCGGTCAAGAGTTGGTTTCTCTTTACGGTAGAAGGGCGCCGCGCCGACCGTGAAGCCTATATGGGTGAGCTCCACTAGCTCTCATCCGGATAAATAATAAGAAATAAACTATAAGTTACATTATAAGTATTACTTGCATATGTTGAACTTTGAAATCCATCTAATGTCGTCTTTGTTGATTGAATGAATGCTATGCAAACCTCCAATTGGTCATATTTAAAGATATGTCAACAACGTTGGTTATGAATATACAACAGATCTGGTACTATCTCGGTAATCAGAAGTGTTACCTATATGACCTCCTCAAGTGAATATACAATGGGGAACTGGTTGGTCATGGTACATGGTGAGTTGCTTCCAATGGAGTCAAAGGTTGGCGATCACAATTAGTTCCAACTGAAGTTTTTTTCTGTCAGCACAAACTAACTTTATTCCTTGTTTCATGTGTCTAATCCAAATTGATCCTGGTATCACTACAAAGTAGACTACAGAAAGCGTGGAATGATACTTAGTACTCCCTCTAACCCGAATTACTTCGCAGAAATGATACTTAGTACTCCCTCTACAAAGTAGACTAGCGAAAGCGTGAAATGAACTAAAAATACTAAATACAATCATTTCCACGACAAGTAATTCCAGGCGGAGGAAATATGTTACAGCGGATACTAGAGAGCCGATTCCTGGAGCTTACATCACCATAAGCTAATAGCAAAGATCAAACAGGAGATTTATCACCGCAATGGTACCATTTTTGCTAGCCTACATGATTAAGAGCTCATGTGTGCAAGCCACCGTTCTGTTTCTTACTGGTCACAGACGCATTCATGTTTACAACATCTAGGGAAAAGTTCTAGAGAAGAACACAAGATAATGATATATAGCAGAGTGAGTCTACTCTTGTCAGATTACTTCAGTGTGAGTCTATTCTTATCATACCGTTTATTCTCTATGTGTATTAAAAAACCTTAAGAGAGAAATTAGGGCCTGTGCATACTGAATTGTATTTGCAGTTTTGTGCAGTGTTTCAGTTCTTAACATCAAGATCGTTAATTAAATGTCATCTCTGCTCTTTAACAAATGATAGATACACTCGTGCGTATTCGAGAAGAAGAAAAAATGACATCTCTGTTTTTCCTTTACAGAGTAGTATGTATCTTCTCAAATCTTTTATCAGATGCGGAAATGGTAAAATGAGTGAGAGGCGCACGTATCTGAGTCCATGGACAGCGGAGTAGCCGAGCTGACAACAAGTCGCGTCGGCTGCAGCGGGGCGCAGCACGCAGCAGTGCTGGTGGGGGAGGTCGCGCGGCGGCGTTGGAGAAGTAGGACCGTCCCGCGGCTTTGGAGGCAGAGCCGGCCGTCAGCGTTGGAGGAGGAGGCCGTGGAGGAGGTTGCAGTTGCAGGAGGACCCAGGCAGGGCTGCGGGCGAGGAGAGGAGCTCTCGCGGCGACGCGGAGGAATCGCTGGGAACGGAGACGATGAGAGATGGTGGCCTCGTTTCGCCATTTATTACTGCAAATCCTGGCCTCGAGGCCTCGATCTGTTTGGGGCGTGAGCGGGTCTCAAGGGCAGTTGGATATGGGCTGCGTCTGCCAGGGCCCTGTCTATCCCTGACTTAGTAAGCGTGCACATGCAACGCATGTATAATTTATAATAAAAATATTTATTTTAAATCTTACTTTTTTAGCCCATTTTTTTTTACAAAGCATATAGGTCCCTGGTAACGGAGATCAAGCATTTGAGGTCTCTTCGTATGACTCGTATTTTGCTAAATTTGCTAGAACTGAGAGTAGATTGTCATTTGGTTGGGCTCCGGACCCAGAAAGGTTATTGATTTGTGTAAAAAGGATTGTAATTTCGAACTTGTATGAGTAATACAAGTTGTACCCACAAAAGAGTCAAACCGGACACGCCAGATTGAAAATGACCAAAAGAATGGAAAAATGATTTTCCTACGTCTGTAATTTTTTTAAGAGGATTGTATATACTTGTTTTTTTTACAACAAATGCGTGTAGTACTTGTTACTTGACCAAAAGGGTTATCGATTAAGAAAGAAAAGAACAAAAGAGACACACCCGATGCTCCATCTCAGTTCTCCACGCCTTCAGCATTGTGGCAATAGCTCTCTCCCCACCGCTCCCCATTTCATGGTGGCCACAGCTCTCTTTCTCTCTCTACCTCATCAGGCTGCCCATCCCTTTCGTCCCCACCGCCAGCGCGAGGTCTCGCACTCCCAGCCTGTCCTTGTCGCATTGGTCATCGAAGTGCCCGAGGATCCGCCCGAGCTCGGCATGCTCGCGGGCCGACCCAGTGCTAGGCGCTGACAGAGGCGGGCGTGGAGGCGGGAGACTCGTCTCCACCGGATCGGCTGCCGTGGCAATCGCGTGTCGGAACCTCCGGTTCGGGTGCCTTCCTCTCCGTCTCGCTCGCCTGGCGCTTGAAGCCTCCCCTCTTCCGCGGATCCCACCGCCCTACGCAGCTGCGCTGCGTGCTGCCCAGGTGCAGTAGCAGTGCCGTGGCGGCTGGTGCCCCTGCAATTTCAAGCCGACGCCGGTTGTCTATTCCCCACTTCGGCACTCTGCTATGCTTATTTCTAATTTTCGGTACTCCCGGTTCCCCACTTCTGCTATCCATTCCAGTACAGTACATATGTAGCTTACCAGTTTACCAGTAGGAAAGCATGTTTTTAGAAGTTCGGGATTAATTTTCCAAATCCAAGCTTTTTAGCAAAGCAAAGAGGGTCAAGAGAAGCATAGTAGGATAATACGGGTTCGCATAGATGTAGTAATCTGTCACTATCAGCTAGTTCAAGTATGCATGAAGGTTCACATAGATGTAGTAATCTGTAACTATCAGCTAGCTGTAATTGATTTTTTAAGCAATTTCATTTGCATATAGAGGCACACACATACGCACACGCACACCCTAATTGAGATATAATATTACAATGATAACAAATATATTAGTATTTCTTACATGCTGGCTGAAGGAAATATGCCCTAGAGGCAATAATAAAGTTATTATTTATTTCCTTATTTCATGATAAATGTTTATTATTAATGCTAGAATTGTATTAACCGGAAATATAATACATGTGTGAATACATAGACAATATAGTGTCACTAGTATGCCTCTACTTGACTAGCTCGTTGATCAAAGATGGTTAAGGTTTCCTAACCATAGACATGAGTTGTCATTTGATAAACGGAATCACATCATTAGGAGAATAATGTGATTGACTTGACCCATTCTGTTAGCTTAGCACTTGATCCTTTTAGTTTACTGCTATTGTTTTTCTTCATGACTTATACATGTTCCTATGACTATGAGATTATGCAACTCTCGATTACCAGAGGAACACTTTGTGTGCTACCAAACGTCACAATGTAACTGGGTGATTATAAAGGTGCTCTACAGGTGTTTCCGATAGTACTTGTTGAGTTGGCATAGATCGAGATTAGGATTTGTCACTCCGATTGTCGGAGAGGTATCTCTGGGCCCTCTCGGTAATGCACATCACTATAAGCCTTTCAAGCAATGTGACTAATGAGTTAGTTGCAGGATGATGCATTACAGAACGAGTAAAGAGACTTGCCGGTAACGAGATTGAGCTAGGTATTAAGATACCGACGATCGAATCTCGGGCAAGTAACATACCAATGACAAAGGGAACAACGTATGTTGTTATGCGGTTTGACCGATAAAGATCTTCGTAGAATATGTAGGAGCCAATATGAGCATCCAGGTTCCGCTATTGGTTATTGACCGGAGACATGTCTCTGTCATGTCTACATAGTTCTCGAACCCGTAGGGCCCGCACGCTTAACGTTCGGTGACGATTGGTATTATGAGTTTATGTGTTTTGATGTACCGAAGGTAGTTCGGAGTCCCGGATATGATCACGGACATGACGAGGAGTCTCGAAATGGTCGAGCCATAAAGATCGATATATTGGATGACTATGTTTGGACTTCAGAAGTGTTCCGGGCAAGTTCGGGCATATACTGGAGTACGGGGGGAGGGGGGGGGGGTTACCGGAACCCCCCGGGGAGTATAATGGGCCTTATGGGCCTTGGTTGAGAAGAGGAGGGGCGGCCAAGGCAGGGCCGCGCGCCCCCTCCCCCTCTAGGAGGGGGGGCGGTGCCCCCTTTCCTTCCCCCTCTCCTCCTTCCCCCTTCTCCTACTCCTACTAGGAAAGGAGGAGTCCTACTCCCGGTGGGAGTAGGACTTCCCCCTTGGCGCACCCTCCTCCTGGCCGGCCGCTTCCTGTCGTGGTTCTAAGCCTGACAGTAGAGTGGGGGGTAGGTATGGAGAGGCAAGGTCCTAGCTATGGAGAGGTTGTAAACACAAGGGATGTACGAGTTCAGGCCCTTCTCGGAAGAAGTAATAGCCCTACGTCTCGGAGCCCGGAGGCGGTCGAGTGGATTATGAGTATATGAGTTACAAGGTGCCGAACCCCTCTACCTATGGAGGGGGGCGGCTTATATAGAGTGCGCCGGGACCCCCGTCAGCCCACGTAGGAGAGGGTTTAAGGTGAGTTAAGTCCGGGGCGTTACTGATAACGCCCCACATAAAGTGTCTTTACTACCATAAAGTCTACTTAATTACAGGCCGTTGCAGTGTAGAGTGTTTCTTGACCTTCTGGTGGTCGAGTGAGTCTTCGTGGTCGAGTCCTTCAAGTCAGTCGAGTGAGTCCCTCGTTGGTCGACTGGAAGGCGACCTCTACTAAGGGTGTCCTTGGGTACGGTACTTAGATCAGGTCCATGACCCTACCCTAGGTACATGACCCCATCATTAGCCCCCGAATGGATTGAGGCTTCGAGTGAGGAAGGAGTTGATGTCGTTTCCGATTAACCTTTGCACTCTGGTCGTGCGTTGTTCTGGACCAAAGAATCTCTTCGTCGATGGTGAGCAACTTGTCTTCAGTCGACTCGATCCATTCTCTTCTTTCGTCGAGTGATCTTTCGGGCTTCGACGATCCCCGAGCGACGGATCGCGGGAAACCCCGCGTCTGACAGACTGATCTGCCGTTCGCGGATTCCGCAGGATGCGAAATTTGGGGACGCGCGCGAAGCGGAGCGGACCGCGGCGTTCGGATGGGACGGGACATAGACGCCTCGATCTCCGCGCCGCTTTCTTCGCCATGTATCCCGTCTGCATAACTGTTCCTGGATATGATTAGATCGACCGGGCCCACCTGTCATCCACTCGGAAGGGACCTTATAAATGCGCCCGGCGAGGATTTTTGTACTGTGCCTCAGCATTCTCTCTCTCTCTCTGCTCCCTTCGTCTCCGTCCAGCGCGCTCGCTCTTGCCCCCGCACAACTTCCCCTCGCGCATCTCGCCGGCAACCATGGCCAAGGAGAAGACGGCGGCGCTGGAACGTGTGAAGAAGGCGTCGGCGTCGGAGAAGGCAAAGGGGAGATCTACCAGCCGCGGCGGGTCTTCGTCCAGATCCCGCCTGCCGAAGGGCTGGGTCCAAGGAGACTGGATCCAGTCGACCATCACAGAAAAAGATCTCCTCGACATGGCCAACGAGGGCTTGATCCCTCATGGAGCTGCGAGGCTTCCGGGGAAGGAATGGCAGCCCCAGCCAGAAGAGGGTGAGTGTGTGCTCTTGGCCACCCATGTTGATCGTGGATTTTCTTTGCCGCCAATTATTTTCTTCTGTGGCTTCTTGAACTTCTTTGGAGCGCAGCTCCACCACTTTACCCCAAATTCTATCGCCTATCTTGCCGCGTTCGTGTCCATGTGTGAGGGTTTCCTGGGCTTTCGACCGCACTGGGGTTTGTTCAAGCATATATTCACGTGTCGCTCTCAGACCGTGAAGAAGGCGAGCCCATGCGATGAAAGAACCCGAGTCGTCCAAATGTGTGGGGGTCTGGGGATCCAGGTGAGGAACAAGAGCACCTTCCCGCCCATGACCTTTCCCGAGTCAGTCAGAGGCTGGCAGTCGACCTGGTTCTACTGCTAGGACCAGTCGACGCCGGGGCAGTCGAGTGGACTCCCTCAGTTTACCATGGACCGAGTGAACAAGCCCTCCTCTCTGAAGTTGATTCCGGAGGAGAAAGCTGACGTGAAGATGTTGATGGAGCGCGTGGTGCAGTTGGTTCGGGAGGGAGTGACGGGCATGGATCTCCTGGAGGTCTTCCTTAGGCGTCGCATCCAGCCCCTTCAGTTCTGGAGCCACTGCATGTGGTTGTACTGTGGGACTGAAGACGAGACTCGAGTCCATCCAAAAGCAGTCGACGATGTCACTCTGGAAAGATGGATGGTAGCCGTTACCGGAAACAAGGATAACCCACGCGGAGCCAGAAGGATTCCTCCACTCGACCACAACAGCGATCCAAACAAGGTACGCTTGCTCTGCTCTCCACTGTGTTCTTGTCACATTCATTTCTGTTTATCCTGCCGACTGGTCGATTGATCCTTGTCTTGATATCTGCTAGGCCCTCACCGAGCTGTACTCGATGCCCAATGGGGCACAAGCTCCGACTGAGGAGGGTGAGGCGAGTGGGGGCGAGAGCCAGGAAGAGGAGGAATGGGACTCGGACGTTGCAGAGGATGATGATGACGATGACGATGATGACGGTGATGAAGATGACGTTGAAGACGAGGAAGAAGAGGAGGAGGAGGTCGTACCACCGCGCTCGGAAAGGCGGTCGAAGCTTGTCCACGACCCTTCGACTGAACGTGGTAAGGGGGTTGCGACCGCCGCTCAGTCGACCAAACGCCCTCGGACCACCTCTCCAGTGCCGACTAAAAAGGCGCCGAAGCAGCCCAGGGCGGCCTCGTCGAAGCCGATCAAGCTCCTGCCGAAGATGAAGGTGTCCATCCCTACCATATCAGGGTAATCGTGCTGCTTAAGTCTTCTTATTTTGTGTGAACTTTGTCTCTGGTTGACGCTGAAGTTAGTCGACTGATTCTTTGGAGTTGCAGTGCTGCTACTTCTGAGACCTCAGCCCGGGCTGATGACCATGAGATGGAGGACGCAGCAACTTCAAAACCAGGTACTATATTCTTAACGCCGTTTTTAGTCGACTGACTCGCGATCTCTGATCCTGATTCTTCCCCGTAGCTCCACCCAACGCTGTTATCAATCTCCCTGATGATGATGAGGATGAGGAACCGCTGAAGCGCAGAAGGAGTAGGAAAGCGTCTGCCAGCAAGGTGCCCCAGGATGTGACGGCGCCTGAGATTCTGATTGCGGAGGAAGAGAACACCACTCGACACACGGTGTCCTTCGCAGATCCATTGACGAGTGCTCAGCAGCCCTCCCTCTTCACGACGCACCACGTCCCAGAGGACCAAGCTGGCGCGGCGAAGGAGGCAATACGCCAGGCGGGAATCATGATGGAGCAGTTGAAGACCATCCGGGATGCGAGCCAGGCAGCTTATGACGCCAGTTCTGCCCTCCAAAGCAATGTTCAGGTCAGTCGACCACCGTTTGTTCTGTTGGATATGCTACCAAAAACTTTTCCTTTTCGGAATTTATAGTAGTCACCCACTGGGTGTGTCGATTAAACTCCGTGTTAGCGGGGGCACGCTGAGTGCACCCGCTGGGTGTAGTCCCCAAGGCTAAGGTCGACTGCTGGCAGTCGGCCTTAGGGTTTATGATGTCAATCTTTCTGTAAGTCGACTATGTCGACTGGATTTCACAAACCGGTGGGGGCACGCTGAGTGCACCCACTGGGTGTAGTCCCCGAGACTACGGTCGAATGCTTGTATTCGGCTGTAGTCTTAGAAACGTGTGATTTTTCCTTTTTCACTCGGAGGTGAATTATATTTGACATTTAGTCGATTGGTTCTTCGCAGAACTCCTGTGATCTTGTGGCTCGCTACTCTGAGCTGGAAAACAAGCACACTCAACTCGAGCTGAGCTTGAAGCTGGTTCAGGAGAAGCTGACGAAGGCAAAGGAGGAGACCGAAGGTATGTTTGGTGAGACCCTGATGACTGCTTTTCCCCTTGCTTGTTTTAAAATCTGATCTTGCTGTAACTTGCAGGTAAGGTAAGGGAGGCCCAACAGAAGAAAGACCTCGAACTAGCTGAGAAGATCAAGCTTGCTGACGAGAAGTTAGCTTCAGTCACCAAGCTTGAACAAGACAATACCAATCTGAAAGCTGCTCTTGGGATCGCCAACAAGGAGGTCAGTCGACTAAAAACTGATAAAGCTGCCCTGACCGACCAAGTCAGTAAGTTGACTGGGAAGAAAAATGATCTGGAGGCCTTCTTGAGTGGTCTTGCCAAGAAGCTGTTTCTTATGCTTGAAGGTAAACCTCTATGCTCGGCAAACATTTCCAATTGTGGTTTTTCCATTCGACCATCCCCTTGACTTAGTGATCATCCTTGCAGAATTTTGTCAAAACTTTGAAGAAGAAACTAGCCGGCTGGAGCCAAACCTCGACCCCGTCAATTCTCCGGTGAACGACGAAGTTGCCATGGATGTTTTCCGACTGGAGTCTCGTGTTGCAGCTGTCGTGGACTATCTCGCAAGGCTGAAGGCCGCCACATCTCGCATCGACTCGACGCTCTGGCCTGAGGAGACACTTCAGAATGACCTTGAGTCGCTGATGGCCCGCTTGAACACGATCCCTGGTCGAGTGCAGGAATGGAAGAAGTCCTCGGCTCGGTGTGGTGCAGATGTTGCTCTGTGTCTGGCCCGAATCCACTGTAAAGATGCGCGAGAAGAGAAGCTGGCGGCCCTTCGGGTGGCCAACACCAAGAAACACGACTTCAGGTCCTTTATGGAAACTTTCCTTGCGGCCGCCACTCGGATCGCCGACGGAATTGACCTTGATGAATTCGTTGCACCTTCCAGCCCTCCACAGGAGGGGTAAAAAACTTCTTCTGGCTCGACGCTTTAAATTTGCCTCGGTATGCCGAGTGAAATTGTAACCGATAAACCTTAACAGGCTTAACGCCTGAGCACTTTCGGTTCTTTTAGATATCGATTCAAACTTGAATTTGGTGCTTGAATACGATTGCTTTTGGCTCGAAATGTCTTTTGCAGGTTCAAAGCAAGGCGCCTTTACTGCAATCGACTTATTCTTTAGTCTACTTAGGCGAGCACTGGGCTGCGGCTAAGCCTCCGAGTGGAAGCCCGGCTTACCACTCGGTAGGATTTCTATAACTTAGGCGAGCATTGGGCTGCAGCTAAGCCTCCGAGTGAGGGGTTTACTCCTCACTCGGTAGGATTTTTATAACTTAGGCGAGTGCTTGGACTGCAGCTAAGCCTCCGAGTGAGAGGGTTGCTCTTCACTCGGTAGGATTTTTTACAACTTAGGCGAGCACAGGGCTGCAGCTAAGCCTCCGAGTGAAAGTCTGGCTTACCACTCGGTAGGATTTTGATAACTTAGGCTAGCACTGGGCTGCAGCTAAGCCTCCGAGTGAGAGGTTTGCTCTTCACTCGGTAGGATTTTTATAACTTAGGCGAGTGCTTGGACTGCAGCTAAGCCTCCGAGTGAGAGGGTTGCTCTTCACTCGGTAGGATTTTTGTAACTTAGGCGAGTGCTGGGACTGCAGCTAAGCCCCCGAGTGAGAGGATTGCTCGCCACTCGGCGTGATTTTTTAAACTTAGGCGAGCACAGGGCCGCAGCTAAGGCGAGTGCTTGCACTGCAACTAAGCCTCCGAGTGAGAGGGTTGCTCTTCACTCGGTAGGGTTTTTGTAACTTAGGCGAGTCCTTGGACTGCAGCTAAGCCCCCGAGTGAGAGGTTTGCTCTTCACTCGGTAGGATTTTTAAAACTTAGGCGAGTGCTTGGACTGCAGCTAAGCCCCCGAGTGAGAGGTTTTCTCTCCACTCGATAGGATTTTGACAAACTTAGGCGAGTCCTTGGACTGCAGCTAAGCCTCCGAGTGGAAGTCTGGCTTACCACTCGGTAGGATTTTGATAACTTAGGCGAAACGGATTCGCAGCTAAGCCTCCGAGTGGAAGTCTGGCTCACCACTCGGTAGGATTTTTACAAACTTAGGCGAAACGGATTCACGGCTAAGCCTCCGAGTGGGAGTCTGGCTCACCACTCGGTAGGATTTTTACAAACTTAGGCGAAACGGATTCGCGGCTAAGTCACCCACTGAGGGGGAATTTTATTGGACAAAAATAAAAAGTGACAGAAATTATGGAGGAACTATGACACTATTATTTTGAGGTCCATGAACTACATAAGTACTTTATTGCAACTCATCCGAGTGATAAAACTTAAGTATAAAATGGGCGGAGTAGTTCCGCGTTCCAAGCTCGGGGCTCGTCGATATTATGCTCGACGTTGTAAAGACGGTACGCCCCGTTGTGGAGAACCTTGGTGACGATGAAGGGACCTTCCCAAGAAGGAGCAAGCTTGTGTAGTTTGTGCTGATCCACTCGGAGAACTAAATCTCCTTCCTGGAAGGCTCGACCTCTCACATTTCTGGCGTGGAAACGACGCAAATCTTGTTGGTAGATGGTCGACCGGATCAGAGCCATCTCCCTTTCTTCCTCTAAAAGGTCGACTGCGTCCTGCCGCGCTTGTTCATCCTCTGCTTCGTTGTAGATTTCAACTCGAGGAGCATTGTGGAGAAGATCACTCGGCAAGACTGCTTCAGCTCCGTAGACCAAGAAGAATGGAGTTCTTCCGGTCGACCGATTAGGTGTGGTCCGCAGCCCCCAAAGCACTGAGGGAAGTTCGTCGACCCAAGCTCCATCCGCGTGTTTGAGATCACGCATCAGTCGGGGCTTCAATCCCTTAAGAATCAGTCCATTAGCTCGCTCTGCTTGTCCATTCGACTGCGGATGGGCGACTGAAGCGTAGTCGACCCGTGTGCCTTGGGAGTTGCAGAAATCTCTGAATTCCTCCGAGTCAAAGTTCGACCCATTATCCGTAATGATGTTGTGCGGGACTCCATATCTGAATATTAGTTCCCCGATGAAGCTAACAGCAGTACCGGTGTCAAGGTTCTTGATTGGTTTAGCCTCGATCCACTTGGTGAACTTGTCGACTGCCACCAGTACATGCGTGAAGCCACTTCGTCCTGTTCTCAAAGGACCGACCATGTCCAGTCCCCATACTGCGAAAGGCCAGACGAGTGGGATGGTCTTCAGAGCCGACGCGGGCTTGTGCGACATATTCGAGTAGAACTGACATCCCTCGCACTTATCCACTATCTCTTTTGCCATCTCATTCGCCTTTGGCCAGTAAAATCCGGCTCGGTATGCTTTGGCCACGATGGTTCGAGAGGACGCATGATGACCACAGGTTCCCGAGTGGATATCATTGAGGATGAGTCGACCTTCTTCTGGTGTTATGCACTTCTGACCAACTCCAGTCGCGCTTTCTCTGTACAATTGTCCTTTGATTATGGTAAAGGCCTTAGATCGACGGACGATCTGTCGAGCCTCTTCCTCATCCTCCGGAAGCTCTTTTCTCAAGATATACGCGACGTATGGAACTGTCCAGTCGGGAATGACCACCAAGACCTCCATGATCAAGTCGACCACCGCTGGGACTTCAACCTCAGTCGGATCTGTGGCACTCTTGGGCTGTGGAGTTTCTTCGGTGAAAGGATCTTCTTTGACTGACGGAGTGTGTATATGCTCCAAGAACACACCACTCGGAACGGCTTCTCTCTTGGAACCTATCTTTGCTAGATCATCAGCTGCTTGATTTTTCAGTCGGGGTATATGATGGAGCTCCAACCCCTCGAACTTCTTTTCCAGCTTCCTCACTGCACTGCAGTATCCAGTCATGGCTGGGCTTCTCACGTCCCACTCTTTCATCACCTGGTTGACCACTAAATCCGAGTCGCCATAGACCATCAGGCGACGGACGCCGAGTGAAATGGCCATGCGCAACCCATATAAGAGGGCCTCATATTCTGCCTCATTGTTGGAGGAATCAAAGTGAATCTGGAGCACATATATGAGCTTGTCTCCTCTGGGGGAAACCAGGACAACCCCAGCACCGGAACCATTCAACATCTTAGAGCCATCAAAGAACATGGTCCAATGCTCCGAGTGAACTTCAGTCGGCTGCTGTTGTTCAATCCACTCGGTGAGGAAATCTGCTATTGCCTGGGACTTAATGGCTTTCTTTGCCTCAAACTTGATATCGAGGGGAAGAAGTTCAATCGCCCATTTGGCCACTCGACCAGTTGCATCTCTGTTGTGCAAAATCTCTGATAGTGGAGCGTCGCTGACGACTGTAATGGAATGATCAGAAAAATAATGAGCAACCTTCTTTGTGGTCATGTATATTCCATACACAAGCTTCTGATAATGAGGATATCTCTGCTTGGATGGAGTCAAGACTTCAGACAAATAATACACTGGGCGCTGAACTTTGAGAGCTTTTCCTTCTTCTTCCCGCTCGACCATAAGCACAGTACTGACGACTTGTCCTGTGGCTGCGATATAGAGCAACAGAGGCTCTTTGCTGATTGGAGCAGCAAGCACCGGCTGGGTGGAGAGTAGAGCTTTTAGCTCGGCAAACACTGCATCAGCTTCTGGAGTCCACTCGAACTTGTCTGTCTTCTTCATCAGTCGGTAAAGAGGCAATGCCTTTTCACCGAGTCGTGAGATGAATCGACTTAATGCGGCCAAGCATCCAGTAAGCTTCTGGACATCGTGCACTCGCACAGGGCGTTTCATTCGGAGAATAGTGCCAATCTTCTCTGGGTTAGCGTCGATTCCCCGTTCGGAAACGAGAAAACCGAGTAACTTGCCACCAGGAACTCCAAATGTGCACTTTGATGGATTGAGCTTGATATCATATCTTCTGAGGTTGGCAAATGTTTCGGCGAGATCAGCGAGCAGGTCGGAACCTTTTCGTGACTTGATAACGATATCATCCATATATGCTTCCACATTCCGACTGATTTGAGTGAGTAGACACTTCTGAATCATTCGCATAAATGTGGCTCCGGCATTCTTGAGGCCGAATGGCATGGTGATATAGCAGAAGCACCCGAATGGAGTGATGAAAGCTGTTTTTACCTCGTCGGGTCCGTACAGACGGATCTGGTGGTACCCGGAGTAGGCATCTAAAAAAGACAGCCTCTCGCATCCCGCGGTCGAGTCAACAATTTGATCTATGCGAGGGAGAGGAAAATGATCTTTCGGGCAGGCCCGGTTGATGTGCTTGAAATCAATGCACATTCGGAGCGACTTGTCCTTCTTAGGAACCATGACGACATTAGCGAGCCACTCGGAGTGGTATATCTCTCGGATAAATCCTACCGCCAACAGTCGAGCCACTTCCTCACCAATGGCTTTTCTCTTCTGGACGGCGGACCGCCGAAGATGCTCTTTGACTGGTTTTGCAGACGAGTCGACTCTTAGGCAATGCTTAGCCAGTCCCCTGGGAACACCTGGCATGTCAGCGGGCTTCCATGCAAAAATGTCCCAGTTCTCACGGAGGAACTGGATGAGCGCTTCTTCCTATTTTGGGTCGAGTGTTGTGGAGATGCGGGTCGGAGCTGCATCGGGGTCGGTCGGGTGAATGTGAACAGGCTTCGTCTCACCGGATGACTGGAATGCAGACTCTGTGGCGGGTTTCTTTGATCGCAGCAAGTCACTCGGATCTGCGTTTTGCTTGTATTCCTCGAACTCGACTGCTGTCACCTGGGAATCGGCAATCTTTGAGCCCTTCTGAAAGCACTCTTCTGCCTTTTCCCGATCACCGATGACAGTGATCACTCCTTTGGGGCCGGGCATCTTCAATTTGAGGTACACGTAACATGGTCGAGCCATGAACCGTGCGTAAGCTGGTCTCCCCAAAATGGCATGATATGCACTCTGAAAATCCACGACCTCAAACGTCAACTTTTCTTTGCGAAAATGTTTCGAATCACCAAACACCACGTCCAAAGCTATTTGGCCGAGTGACTCGGCTTTCTTCCCTAGTATAACTCCATGAAAGCTCATGTTACTAGTGCTCAGTCGGGACATCGGAATGCCCATCCCTTTCAGTGTGTCTACATACAACAAATTCAGACCGCTTCCACCGTCCATCAGCACTTTTGTCAGTCGAGTGCCTTCGACAACTGGATCGACCACCAAAGCTTGCCTCCCAGGGGTGGCAATATGAGTCGGGTGATCAGATTGGTCGAATGTGATGGGTATTTGAGACCATTTCAGATAATTTGCTTTTGCTGGGGCAACCATGTTCACCTCTCGGTTAATGACTTTCAGTCGACTCCTGCTTTCCACATCTGCAAAGATCATCAGAGTGGAGTTGATATGCGGATATCCTTCCTCACTGTCGTCCTTGTCTTCAGCCTTGTCCGGCTCCTTCTCCTTGTCCTTAGACTGTTTTCCCTGAAACTGCTGGATCAGGAGTCGACATTGGCGAGTGGTGTGCTTCGGGTAGATGATATTCCCCTCTTCGTCTTTCTTCGTGTGGATGTGACATGGTATATCCATTACGTCGTTCCCTTATTTATCCTTTACCTTCTTGGGGTTCCAGGATCCTTTTGGTTTCCCCTTAAACTTTCCCTGAGTCACGGCCAGAGCCTCTCCAGGAGCTGCCGGTTCAGCCTTCCGCTTCTGTTTCCGACTGGTGTTTCCTTTTTCCGACTGACTCGGCTTGTGCTTGCCGCTTCGGAGTCGGTCTTCTTCTTCGCCGTTGGCGTACTTGCTAGCAATCTCCATCATCCGACTCAAGGTCATGTCACCGGTTCGACCAAACTTCAAACTCAGTTCTCTGTTCTTGACGCCATCTTTGAAGGCGCAGACTGCCTGATGATCAGACACATTCTCCACAGTGTGGTGCAAAGTGATCCATCTCTGAATATACTCTCTGAGAGTCTCATTGGTCTTCTGCACGCAGACTTGCAACTCTGTCAGTCCAGCTGGTCGCTTGCAAGTTCCTTCAAATGTTCTGATGAACACTCGGGACAAATCTTCCCAAGTGTAAATGCTGCTAGGCGGTAATTGAGTTAACCATGCCCTGGCAGAACCTTCCAGCATGAGGGGTAAATGCTTCATGGCCACCTCGTCGTTCCCACCACCAATCTGAACTGCCACTCGGTAGTCCTCAAGCCAAGTTTCAGGCTTAGACTCACCAGTGAACTTGCTGACTCCTGTTGTCAACCTGAAATTGGGAGGGATAACTGCGGCTCTGATAGCTCTGCTGAAACATTCAGGACCAGAAACATGCACTCGACTGCTTGTGGGTGCACGCAGACTTGCATCTCTATCGAGTCCGCCTCGATGGGCTCTGTTCCGGTCGACCAAACCTTGCACGATAATGGATCGCGCGTCGAAGCCTGGTTCTCTGGGGTCGACTAGAACCCTTCGCCCTGTACTGTACTGACGCCTGTCATCTTGTTGTCGAGGAGCGTAAGACCCACCCCTCGGAGGGGAATTGGGCACTCGACGCCTATCATCTCGGTCGAGTCGGTCGCCATATTGATCTCGCCGATTCTCGCGCCCTTCACGCCGCGGAGGCGATCTGGGGCTGTGAGCCGACTGAACCGTATTCGCAGTGATGGATCGACTGTGAATTCTGTTGCGCGACTGAGACACGGCTGAATTCTGATCTCCTGCTGCCCGGAGCAGATCCCTGATCTGCAGCAAACCTCTGCCAGCTTCCGACTGGGAAGGCTGGATGGACTCTGCTATACGGGTCGCAGCTGCTAAATTCTGGATTGGGGTTCGATATACCTGAGTCGGCGGGAAGAGTTGACGTCGACTGGTGTCGGGAACTCGTTGCCGCGCGCGCTCGTCGAGTGCTCGCTGAAGATTCTTCAGTCGAGTGCGTTCGGCCAAATTGGCCAGACGTGCCTCCTCCAAGGCACGAGCCTCGGGGGTTTCTCCTGCGATGGGAGTACGCAGAGCATCCACGTTCCTGCGGCGAAGTTCCTCTCTTTGCAGAGAGTCGAGTGGCTCGGGCTGGTACTCTTTGTGGCCTCGTGCGGGGTCGCCTCCGTCACCTGCTCCACCATCACGGGCGAAGCCAGGGGGACTGCGGGGCCCATCGACCATCAAGATTTCCGCCGCTGGATCACTGCTACCGCACTCGGATGTAGTCTCTACGGAGCCAGTCGACAGATCGAACAAGCCGTAGAGAGATTCGTCGGGCTCGATTGCCGCAACTTGGGTGGTGGCCGATTGGCGAGCCACCGCGTGCCTCACCCATCGCTGAAGCCTCGACCGGCCCGAGCGCTTGCGCTGGCGGGAGACCGGGAGGGTGGACGATGGAGGAGTCGTCCGATACGGGGTCAACGGTTGCCGCAGCAGAACGCCGCGGACACATGCGCGAAAATGCGTCGCACCGCGGACGGGGAGCGCATCAACGTCGAGTGGAGCCTCCTGGAGCCAGGCGGAGTCGTTGGCGATGAAGGTGAGAGTGCCGAGACAGATCTCTCGACCTTCGACCAAAACTCCAGCAGACACCATGATGAAAGTACTCGGAAGAATCGCAACTTCTCCACAAAATCGCTAAAACACCTGCCCCACGGTGGGCGCCAACTGTCGTGGTTCTAAGCCTGACAGTAGAGTGGGGGGTTGGTATGGAGAGGCAAGGTCCTAGCTATGGAGAGGTTGTAAACACAAGGGATGTACGAGTTCAGGCCCTTCTCGGAAGAAGTAATAGCCCTACGTCTCGGAGCCCGGAGGCGGTCGAGTGGATTATGAGTATATGAGTTACAAGGTGCCGAACCCCTCTACCTGTGGAGGGGGGCGGCTTATATAGAGTGCGCCGGGACCCCCGTCAGCCCACGTAGGAGAGGGTTTAAGGTGAGTTAAGTCCGGGGCGTTACTGATAATGCCCCACATAAAGTGTCTTTACTACCATAAAGTCTACTTAATTACAGGCCGTTGCAGTGTAGAGTGTTTCTTGACCTTCTTGTGGTCGAGTGAGTCTTCGTGGTCGAGTCCTTCAAGTCAGTCGAGTGAGTCCCTCGTTGGTCGACTGGAAGGCGACCTCTGCTAAGGGTGTCCTTGGGTAAGGTACTTAGATCAGGTCCATGACCCTACCCTAGGTACATGACCCCATCACTTCCCCCCTAGCTCCTTTATATACGGGGGCGGGGGGCACCCCAAGTCACACAAGTTGATCATTGATCTTTAGCCGTGTGCGGTGCTCCCCTCCACCATAATCCACATCGGTCATATCGTAGCGGTGCTTAGGCGAAGCCCTGCGTCGGTAGCTTCATCAACACCATCATCACGCCATCGTGCTGACGGAACTCTCCCTCGAAGCTCTACTGGATCGTGAGTTCGTGGGATGTCACCGAGCTGAACGTGTGCAGATCGCGGAGGTGTCGTACGTTCGGTACTTGGATCGGTCGATCGTGAAGACGTACAACTACATCAACCGCGTTGTCATAATGCTTCTGCTTGTGGTCTACGAGGGTACGTGGACGACACTCTCCCCTCCCGTTGCTATGCATCAACATGATCTTGCATGTGCGTAGTAAATTTTTTGAAATTACTACGTTCCCCAATAGTGGTATCAAAGCCAAGTTTTATGTGTAAATATTATATGCACGAGTAGAACATAAGTGAGTTGTGGGCGATACAAGTCACACTGCTTACCAGCATGTCATACTTTGGTTCGGCGGTATTGTTGGATGAAGCGGCCCGGACCGACATTACGTGTACGCTTACCCGAGACTGGTTCTATGATGTCTACTACACAACCTTCTTCTTGTAGACGTAGTTGGGCCTCCAAGTGCAGAGGTTTGTAGGACAGTAGCAAATTTCCCTCAAGTGGATGACCTAAGGTTTATCAATCTGTAGGAGGTGTAGGATGAAGATGGTCTCTCTCAAGCAACTCTGCAACCAAATAACAAAGAGTCTCTTGTGTCCCCAACACACCTAATACAATGGTAAACTGTATAGGTGCACTAGTTCGGCGAAGAGATGGTGATACAAGTGCAATATGGATGGTAGATAAAGGTATTTTTAATCTGAAATTATAAAAACAGCAAGGTAACTAATGATAAAAGTGAGCGTAAACGGTATTGCAATGGTAGGAAACAAGGCCTAAGATTCATACTTTCACTAGTGCAAGTTCTCTCAACAATAATAACATAATTGGATCATATAACTATCCCTCAACATGCAACAAAGAGTCACTCCAAAGCCACTAATAGCGGAGAACAAACGAAGAGATTATGGTAGGGTATGAAACCACCTCAAAAGTTATCCTTTCTGATCTATCTATTCAAGAGTCTGTAGTAAAATAACACGAAGCTATTCTTTCCGTTCGATCTATCATAGAGTTCGTACTAGAATAACACCTTAAGACACAAATCAACCAAAACCTTAATGTCATCTAGATACTCCAATGTCACTTCAAGTATCCGTGGGCATGATTATACGATATGCATCACACAATCTCAAATTCATCTATTCAACCAACACAAAGTACTTCAAAGAGTGCCCCAAAGTTTCTACCGGAGAGTCAAGACGAAAACGTGTGCCAACCCCTATGCATAGGTTCATGGGCGGAACCCGCAAGTTGATCACTGATACGTCTTGAGTTTGCGTTGGTTTTCCTTGAAGAGGAAAGAGTGATGCAGCAATAGTAGCGTAAGTATTTCCCTCAGTTTTTGAGAACCAAGGTATCAATCCAGTAGGAGGCTCCTCAACAAGTCCCACAAACCTACACAAACAAACAAAGAACTCGCAACCAACGCAATAAAGGGGTTGTCAATCCCTTCACGGCCACTTGCGAAAGTGAGATCTGATAGAGCTAATATGATAAGATAAATATATTTTTGGTATTTTATAATATAGATGCAAAAAATAAAAGATGCAAAAAAATAGATTGGAAGAAAACATGATAAGAGATAGACCCGGGAACCATAGGTTTCACTAGAGGCTTCTCTCAAGAGCATAAGTATTATGGTGGGTGAACAAATTACTATCGAGCAATTGATAGAAAAGCGAATAATTATGACATTATCTAGGCATGATCATGTATATAGGCATCGCGTTCGCAACAAGTAGACCGACTCCTGCCTGCATCTACTACTATTACTCCACACGTCGACCGCTATCCAGCATGCATCTAGAGTATTAAGTTCATAAGAACAGAGTAATGCATTAAGCAAGATGACATGATGTAGAGGGATAAACTCAAGCAATATGATATAAATCCCATCTCTTTTATCCTTGATGGCAACAATACAATACGTGTCTTGCAACCCTTTCTGTCACTGGGTAAGAACACCGCAAGATTGAACCCAAAGCTAAGCACTTCTCCCATGGCAAGAAAGATCAATCTAGTAGGCCAAACCAAACCGATAATTCGAAGAGACTTGAAAAGATAACTCAATCATATAAAAGAATTCAGAGAAGATTCAATTATTATCCATAGATAAACTTGATCATAAACCCACAATTCATCGGATCTCGACAAACACACCGCAAAAAGAGATTACATCGAATAGATCTCCACAAGAGAGGGGGAGAACATTGTATTGCGATCCAAAAAGAGAGAAGAAGCCATCTAGCTAATAACCATGGACCTGAAGGTCTTTAGTAAACTACTCACAACTCATCGGAATGGGCTATGGTGTTGATGTAGAAGCCCTCCGTGGTGGAATCCCCCTCCGACAGAACGCCGGTGACGGCTCCAAGATGGGATCTCGCGGATACATAAGGTTACGGTGGTGGAAATTTTGTTTCGGTTGCTCCCCGGATGTTTTCGGGGTATGTAGGCTTATATAGGAGGAAGAAGTACGTCGGTGGCCGCCCGAGGGGCCCACAAGACAGGGGGCGCGCCCTATAGGGGGGCACCCTATAGGGGGGCGCGCCCTACCCTCTCGTGGCCGCCTCGGCTGCTTCTTGACTTGCACTCCAAGTCCCCTGGATCACGTTCGTTCCAAAAATCACGCTTCTGAAGGTTTCATTCCGTTTGGACTCCGTTTGATAATCCTTTCCTTCGAAATACTGAAATAGGCAAAAAAAACAGCAATACGGGCTGGGCCTCCGATTAGTAGGTTAGTCCCAAAAATGATAATAATGTGTAAAATAAAGTCCATAAACATCCAAAACAGGTAATATAATAGCATGTAACAATCAAAAATTATAGATACGTTGGAGACGTATCAATCACCAAAACATACATCAACTGGATCACGTGAATATCCCATTGTTACCACAGATAAGCACGGCAAGACATACATCAAGTGTTCTCAAATCCTTAAAGACTCAATCCGATAAGATAACTTCAAAGGGAAAACTCAATCCATTACAAGAGAGTAGAGGGGGAGAAACATCATAAGATCCAACTATAATAGCAAAGCTCGCGATACATCAAGATCGTGCCATAGAGAGAACACGAGAAAGAGAGAGATCAAACACATAGCTACTAGTACATACCCTCAGCCCCAAGGGTGAACTACTCCCTCCTCGTCATGGAGAGCGCCGGGATGATGAAGATGGCCACCAGTGAGGGATCCCCCCCTCCGGCAGGGTGTCGGAACAGGCTCCCGAGAGGTTTTTGGTGGCTACAGAGGCTTGCGGCGGCGGAACTCCCGATCTATCTTCGTTTTGGAAGGTTTTAGGGTATATGGACTTATGTAGGTGAAAGAAGTCGGTCAGGGGACGCTTGAGGGGCCCATGAGACAGGGGGGCGCGCCCCCACCCTCGTGTCTTCCTCGAAGCTTCTCTGACGTGCACTCCAAGTCCCCTGGATTGCTTCCGTTCCAAATTAACTTTCCCGAAGGTTTCATTCCGTTTGGACTCCGTCTGATATTCCTTTTCTTCGAAACACTGAAATAGGCAAGAAAACAGCAATATGGGTTGGGCCTCCGGTTAATAGGTTAGTCCCAAAAATAATATAAAAGTGTATAATAAAGCCCATAATCATTCAAAATAGATAATATAATAGCATGAATGCTTCATGAATTATAGATATGTCGGAGACGTATCAGCAACCCCAAGCTTAATTCCTACTCATCCTCGAGTAGGTAAATGATAAAAGAAAGAATTTATGAAGTGTGAATGCTAGCAGGTGCACAAGTTTGATCAATGATAATTTCAATCACCTTTTCTAGCATGTTTATATGTCATAACAGTAGTTCATCTCATAAAACTTCTCATGATCAAGTAACAAGCTATTCACATGTTAAAGCATAGACCATAAACTTTCTTGAAAACTAGCAAACTTCATTTTTAGTCATCAAACAATTGCAATTCATCTTATTTTCAGGAAGGGTCCATGTCAGAGCTTTGATTTAGCAAACTCCACATACTCAACTATCATATAATCTTCTACAATTGCTAACACTCACGCAATACTTATGGTTATGGAGTTTTAATCGAACACTGAGAAAGATAGGGGCTTATAGTGTTGTCTCCCAACGTATTCACCTTTGGGTGATGTCAACAATAATAGTTCATGCTAACTTACATCCAATTGGATATATATATCAGGATCTTTCCAACACAAGGTTCTTGCCAAAGGATAAAATGAAAAAGGGAAAGGTGAAGATCACCTTGACTCTTGCATAAAGTAAAAGACATAAAGTAAAAGATAGGCCCTTCGCAGAGGGAAGCAGGGATTTGCAGAGGTGCCAGAGCTCGATTTTGAAATAGAGATAAATAATTTTGAGAGGTATGATCTCATTGTCAACATAACAACCAAGAGTTCCCAATATCTTCCATACTACATACATTATAGGCGATTCCCAAACAGAATGGTAAATATTTTACCCCCCCTCCACCAACAATCACACTCCACGGTCATCCGAAACAACGGGGTACCGTCCATACCAACAACAGTCCTGGGGGAGTTTTGTTTGCAGTTATTTTTGATTTGATTTTGATCTTTTTGATCATGGGACTGGGCATCCCGGCTACCATCCATTTTTCTCGTGAATGATGAGCGGAGTCCACTCATCTTGAGAATAACCCACCTAGCACAGAAGATACTGACAACCCCTAGTCGCTACATGGGCGATTCGGGCATACAAAACAGATTATTATTTGAAGGTTTATAGTTTGGCACATGCAAATTTACTTGGAACGGCAGGTAAATACCGCATATAGGTAGGTATGGTGGACAGTCATGGCAAAAACTGGGTTTAAGTATATTTGGAAGCATAAGTAGTATCTCGACTTGGTGCAAGGAATTTTGGCTAGCATGAGGGGGGAAGGCAAGCTCAACATGTTTGAATGATCCATGACAATATACTTTAACTGAGATGTGAGAAAACATAACCCATTACGTTATCTTCCTTGTCCAACATCAACTCTTTAGCATGTCATACTTAATGAGTGCTCACAATTACAAAAGATGTCCAAGATAGTATATTTATATGTGAAATTTCTCTTCCTTCAATATTCTTTCATGAATTGTTCAAATGACCAATACAATGCTTGCTAACCTTCAATAAATTTACAACCTCTACTTCTTAGATGTGAAGTCATTACTCCCCATGGGATAAGCAAATGAGAGATATATAATTTCAGATTTATGACATTCAACTCATTCAACCATTTACTCACAGGATATAAGTGAAGCACACGAGTAAATGAAAAACTACTCCAAAAAGATATAAGTGAAGATCAATGAGTAGCTAAATAATTACGTAACTCTGTGAAGACTCTCTCTCATTTAAGAATTTCAGATCTTGGTATTTTATTCAAACAGCAAGCAAAGCAAAATAAAATGGCATTGCAAAGATAGCACGACTCATGTGAAGAAGCAAAAACTTAGGCTCAACCGATACTAACCGATAATTGTTGAAGAAGAAAGGTGGGATGCCTACCAGGGCATCCCCAAGCTTAGATGCTTGAGACTTCTTGGAATATTATCTTGGGGTGCCTTGGGCATCCCCAAGCTTGAACTTTTGTGTCTCCTTAATTCCTCTCATATCATGGTTTCTCTATTTCTCAAAAACTTCATCCACATAAAACTCAACAAGAACTCGTGAGATAAGTTAGTATAAAACAATGCAAAACCTTATCATTTTCTACTGTAACAAATCACTAAAATTATTATTAAACATTGCATACTAAATGTCTCTGCATATTTAATACTCATATCCTCAAATAGAATCATTAAACAAGCAAATATATGCAAACAATGCAAACATAACAGCAATCTGCCAAAACAGTATAGTCTGTAAAGAATGCAAGATTCATCATACTTCCCTAACTCCAAAAATTATAAGAAAAATACCTTACTGTAGAAGATTTATCAGATCTTAATATGCAAAAAGTTTCAACATTATATCATTCTCTAACTTTTCTAGGGAATTTTTGCAACAGCGGTGAACTTTCTGTTTTCAAACAGCAACATGTATACTTGCAAAATAAGCATGGTGAAGGCTATCCTTGACATTTTTATTGAAATATAGATGCAAAAAATTATTCTAAATAACATAAAGAAAATACTAATAAAAGAAAATTACCCTCCAACCAAAACATACATCAAGTGGATCACGTGAATATCCCATTGTCACCACAGATAAGCACGGCAAGACATACATCAAGTGTTCTCAAATCCTTAAAGACTCAATCCGATAAGATAACTTCAAAGGAAAAACTCAATCCATTACAAGAGAGTAGAGCGGGAGAAACATCATAAGATCCAACTATAATAGCAAAGCTCGCGATACATCAAGATCGTGCCATAGAGAGAACACGAGAGAGAGAGAGAGAGAGAGAGAGAGAGAGAGAGAGAGAGAGAGAGAGAGAGAGAGAGAGAGATCAAACACATAGCTACTGGTACATACCCTCAGCCCCGAGGGTGAACTACTCCATCCTCGTCATGGAGAGCGTCGGGATGATGAAGATGGCCACCGGTAGGGATCCCCCCTCCGGCAGGGTGCCGGAACGGGCTCCCGTGAGGTTTTTGTTGGCTACAGAGGCTTGCGGCGGCGGAACTCCCGATCTATCTTTGTCTTTGAAGGTTTTAGGGTATATGGACTTATATAGGTGAAAAAAGTCGGTCGGGGACGCTCGAGGGGGCCACGAGACAGGGGCGCGCCCAGTATGGGGGGCACGCCTAGTAGGGGGGCGCGCCTAGTAGGGGGGCGCACCTAGTAGGGGGGGCGCCCCCCACCCTCGTGGCTTCCTCAAAGCTTCTCTGACGTGCACTCCAAGTCCCCTGGATTGCTTCTGTTCCAAAAATAACTTTCCCGAAGGTTTCATTCCGTTTGGACTCCGTCTGATATTCCTTTTCTTCGAAATAGTGAAATAGGCAAGAAAACAGCAATATGGGTTGGGCCTCCGGTTAATAGGTTAGTCCCAAAAATAATATAAAAGTGTATAATAAAGCCCATAATCATTCAAAACAGATAATATAATAGCATGAATGCTTCATAAACTATAGATACGTTGGAGACGTATCATTCTACCGACGTGCTTTGCACATAGGTGGCTGGCGGGTGTCAGTTTCTCCAACTTTAGTTGAACCGAGTGTGGCTACGCCTGGTCCTTGAGAAGGTTAAAACAGCACTAACTTGACGAAATATTGTTGTGGTTTTGATGCATAGGTAAGAACGGTTCTTGCTCAGCCCGTAGCAGCCACGTAAAACTTGCAACTACAAAGAAGAGGACGTGTAACTTGTTTTTGCAGGGCATATTATGATGTGATATGGTCAAGACATGATGCTAAATTTTATTGTATGAGATGATCATGTTTTGTAACAGAGTTATCGGCAACTGGCAGGAGCCATATGGTTGTCGGTTTATTATATGGAATGCAATCGCCCTGTAATTACTTTACTTTATCACTAAGCGGCAACGATAGTCGTAGAAGCAATAGTTGGTGAGACGACAATGATGCTATGATGGACATCAAGGTGTTGCGTCGGTGACAATGGTGATCATGACGGTGCTTTGGAGAAGGAGATCAAAGGCACAAGATGATGATGGCCATATCATATCACTTATATTGATTGCATGTGATGTTTATCCTTTATGCATCTTATTTTGCTTTGATTGACAATAGCATTATAAGATGATCTCTCACTAAATTTCAACGTATAAGTGTTCTCCCTGAGTATGCACCATTGCCAAAGTTCGTCGTGCCGAGACACCACGTGATGATCGGGTGTGATAAGCTCAACGTTCACCTACAACGGGTGCAAGCCAGTTTTGCACATGCAGAAATACTCGGGTTAAACTTGACGAGCCTAGCATATGCAGATATGGCCTCGGAACATGATACGTCTCCAACGTATCTATAATTTTTTTATTGTTCCATGCTATTATATTACCTGTTTTGGATGTTTATGGGCTTTACTTTACACTTTTATATCATTTTTTGGGACTAACCTACTAACCGGAGGCCCAGCCCGTATTGCTGTTTTTTTTGCCTATTTCAGTGTTTCAAAGAAAAGGAATATCAAACGGAGTCCAAACGGAATGAAACCTTCGGGAGCGTCATTTTTGGAACAAACGTGATCCAGAGGACTTGGAGTGCAAGTCAAGAAGCAATCGAGGAAGCCACGGGGGTGGAGGGCGCCCCCCTACTGGGCGCGCCCCCTATCTCGTGGGCCCCTCGGGCGTCCACCAACGTACTTCTTCCTCCTATATATACCCATGTACCCCGAAACCATCAAGGGAGCCACCGAAAACCTATTTCCACCATCGTAACCTTCTGTATCCGCGAGATCCCATCTTGGAGCCGTCGTCGGTGCTCTGCCGGAGGGGGAATCCACCACGGAGGGCCTCTACATCAACTCCAAGGCCTCTCCGGTGAGTTGTGAGTACTTTACCACATACCTTCGGGTCCATAGTTATTAGCTAGATGGCTTCTTCTCTCTCTTTGAATCTCAAAACCATGTTCTCCTTTCTCTTCTTGGAGATCTATTCGATGTAACTCTTTTTGCGGTGTGTTTATCGAGATTTGATGAATTGTGGGTTTATGATCAAGTTTATCTATGAGAAATATTTGAATCTCCTCTGAATTCTTTTATGTATGATTGAGTTATCTTTGCAAGTCTCTTTGAATTATCGGTTTGGTTTGGCCTACTAGATTGATCTTTCTTGCCATGGGAGAAGTGCTTAGCTTTGGGTTCAATCTTGTGGTGTCCTTTCCCAGTGACAGCAGGGGCAACAAGGCACGTATTGTATTGTTGCCATCGAGGATAGAAAGATGAGGTTTATATCATATTGCATGAGTTTACCCCTCTACATCATGTCATCTTTCTTAAAGCGTTACTCTGGTCTGATGAACTTAATACTCTAGATGCATGCTGGATAGCGGTCGATGTGTGGAGTAATAGTAGTAGATGCAGCTGGAGTCGGTCTACTTGTCACGGACGTGATGCCTATATACATGATCATGCCTAGATAATCTCATAATTATACGCTTTTCTATCAATTGCTCGACAGTAATTTGTTCACCCACCTTAATACTTATGCTATCTTGAGAGAAGCCTCTAGTGAAACCTATGGCCCCCGGGTCTATCTTTTATCATATAAGCTTTCAATCTACTTTTGTTTGCATCTTTACTTTTCCAATCTATATCATAAAATACCAAAAATACATTTATCTTATCATATTATCTCTATCAGATCTCACTTTTACGAGTGGTCGTGAAGGGATTTACAACCCCTTTATCGCGTTGGTTGTGAGTTCTTTGTTTGTTTGTGTAGGTGCGTGGGACTTGTGAGGAGCCTCCTACTGGATTGATACCTTGGTTCTCAAAAACTGAGGTAAATACTTACGCTACTATGCTGCATCACCCTTTCCTCTTCAAGGAAAACCAACGCAAGCTCAAGACATAGCAGAACACTGCGACCGAAAGATCGAGCATGAATCATATAGTAGATATGATCAACATAGTGATGTTCATCATTGAAAACTACTCCATCTCACGTGATGATCGATTTTGGTTTAGTTGATTTGGATCACGTGATCACTTAGATGATTAGAGGGATGTCTATCTAAGTGGGATTTCTTAAGTAATATGATTAATTGAACTTAAATTTATCATGAACTTAGTACCTAATAATATTTTGCTTGTCTATGTTGTTGTAGATAGATGGCCCGTGCTATTGTCCCGTTGAATTTTAATGAATTCCTTGAGAAAGCAAAGTTGAAAGATGATGGTAGCAATTACATGGACTGGGTCCGTAACTTGAGGATTATCCTCATTGCTGCACAGAAGAATTATGTCCTAGAAGCACCGCTAGGTGCAAGACCCGCTGCAGGAGCAACGCCAAACATTGTGAAAACGTCTGGAAGAGCAAAGCTGATGACTACTTGATAGTTCAGTGTGCCATGCTTTACGACTTAGAATCGGAAATTCAATGACGTTTTGAACGTCATGGAGCATATGAGATGTTCCAGGAGTTGAAGTTAATATTTCAAGCAAATGCCCGGATTGAGAGATATGAAGTCTCCAATAAGTTCTATAGCTGCAAGATGGAAGAGAATAGTTCTGTCAGTGAACATATACTCAGAATGTCTGGGTATAATAATCACTTGATTCAACTAGGAGTTAATCTTCCTGATGATAGTGTCATTGACAGAATTCTCCAATCACTACCACCAAGCTACAAGAGCTTCATGATGAACTATAATATGCAAGGGATGGAAAAGACAATTCCCGAGCTCTTCGCGATGCTAAAGGCTGCGGAGGTAGAAATCAAGAAGGAGCATCAAGTGTTGATGGTCAACAAGACCACCAGTTTCAAGAAAAAGGGTAAAGGGAAGAAGAAGGGGAACTTCAAGAAGAACAGCAAACAAGTTGCTGCTCTTCTTCCTCTCTCTTTCGCTTGACTTTTTCTGTTTGCTCGTGTGTTAGATCGTTTACCTTGTCTTAATGGCTAGTTTCCTATCCACTCCTTTGTCTCCCGAGTTTGAAGTTCTTCACTTCAAGCAAAGGCAAGGAGAAAACTTGAAAGATGCTTGGTTTAGGATGATGGAATCTTACTGAAACTGCACTTTAGAGGTGAATTTTATAATTGTTCTTCGCAATTTTTATGTTGGACTAAATATGTACCATAGACAACTCTTGGAATGTATTGCCAAAGGAAATTTTATCGAGATTGATCCCAGTATTGCACATGAAGCCATTGTGGGAATAGTGGGAACACTACCTCAAAAAGGGGATCACATCATACCCCAGAGGAATCTCAAGTTTTTGAAAAAAATTGCGAAGTAACAAAAATATTACAAAAGTCTCTTGAACCTCTTAAGAGTGTTAGCGGAAATCTTCACCGCATGAACATGTTGATTAGCCTTTGTAATAAGCGGTTGGATTCTTTAGATCTAAAAATTTCTGAGTATGAGGGAAAACGTAAAGAACCTCCCAGATTCGAACGAGACTCCACTAAAAAATTGAAAACTAAAGATGGCACTACTTAGATCTATCTTCGCTTTTATGCCTAGCTAGGGGCATTAAACGATAGCGCTAGTTGGGAGGCAACCCAATTTTCTTTGTGTTTTTTGTTTTTGTTCCTGTTTAGTAATAAATTTTGCATCTACTTTCTGTTTAGATGTGTTTTCATGTTTTATGTAGTGTTTGTGCCAAGTAGAACCTATAGGATAACCTATGGTATGAGTTAATTTGATTCTGCTGAAAAACAGAAACTTTGCACTCACGAGAAAAATTCCATAAATCACAGAAACGTGATTTTGCGTTGATTCTTTTTGCTGTATATCAATAGACAAATTGCCTAAGACGTCCTATTTTGGTAGGATTTTTGGAGTTCCATAAGTAACCGAAAGTTACAGATTGCTACAGACTGTTCTGTTTTTGACAGATTCTGCCTTTCGTGTGTTGTTTGCTTATTTTGATGCATCTATGGCTAGTATGTAAGGGTATGAACCATAGAGAACTTGGAATACAGTACACCGGGATTTGGCCCTGTCCCACGTTTCTGCAAAAGCTTGGGGCTCGACGTGGTACAAATGCAGCAACAGCCTGGGATGCAGACCGGTCATATGGGAGAGGAAGCTCAGGCGGACCATCCTGCTGCACCAATTTCTGCTGAGGATGCCCACGAACAGGAGGAAAACAAGGATAGAATGCTGAAGATTAAGAGAACAAGTGCAGGTGGCAATGAGAGAAGAAACGAGCTGCAACCAGAGATGTGCAAGATGCAGATGGGCATGGGCAAAACTCAGGAAAACCCCCCAGATAACGCTGCTGCAGAGAAACAGTCTGTGCTAGGAAAGAGGGCCGAACGTGGGGCTGCTGTTGTGAACAAGTCAGAGGAAACTTCAGAGAAGGATGAAGGGGATCAAAAGAAAAAGGCAAGAGGCACTGCGTGGACAGAGGAGGAGGCTGGACAGGGACCGTCAGGTGGACAGGAAGCGGCCAGTCTAGGGGCTACCGGTAAACTGGCGGGCACTAATGGAGGTGCCCGTCAGGAGCCATGACGGCCCTAAGTTGGAACTGTCGGGGCCTTGGGCAACCCCGGACAGTTCAGGAACTCGTGTGTCTGGTACACACATACAAGCCTAAGCTTGTGTTCCTATCTGAAACACGGCAAAGCAACGAGTATATCAATAGGTTGAGGTGGAGGCTAGGCCTCAAGCATTGTATTACGCAACCCGGTACAGGCAAAAGTGCCGGTATAGCGCTTTTTTACGATGAAAATGTCGAAGTAATAAAGCTTGCTGTTGGCCCGAGGTACATCGATGTGTTAGTCAAACTGTCTCCTAACAGTCTACAATGGCGTGGCACCTTCATATATGGGGAACCAAAGGCTCACGAACGCTGTCACATGTGGAACTTGCTGAGAAGAATCAGATGCAACAGTGAAGCGCCATGGTTAATGATGGGAGACTTCAACGAAACAATGTGGCAAACAGAACATATCTCTATGGCAAAACGCTCCGAGAGGCAGATGGAGAACTTCAGGAAAGTTCTTTCAGATTGTAATCTATTTGATCTTGGTTACAAAGGGCATATTTGGACCTACAACAACAAGCAGGATGGTCTGAAAAACGTGAGAGCGAGACTGGACCGGGGAGTAGCATCACCTGAATGGACTGAATATTTTAGAGAGGCATCAATTGAGCACATCTGCTCGTCCCGATCGGATCACCTCCCTATTCTGCTACATTTTGCGAGTCACAAGGAATGGCGGCCAATCAGTAAGAGTGACCAACACCCATTCCGCTATGAACATATGTGGGAGCGAGTTGATTCTCTAAAGTATACGATCGCTCATGGACGGAGGAAAGCAGGCGAGGCCGCAAACCTGTAGGAGGTTGGAGCAAAAATTAAGGATATTCAGAAGGTTTTGAAAGACTGGGCTGAGAAAGATTTTGGTTCAGTTTTAAAGAAAGTAGCAGCAGCTAGGAAGAGGTTGGGCTCTTTGTGGAATGCGCCTTTCTCAGCCGCGCAACAAAAGAGGATCAAGAAATGTTCGGCCGAACTGGACGAGCTACTGCTAAGGGAGGAGCTCATGTGGCGACAACGTTCAAGAGCCACTTACCTGCGGGAAGGGGACAGGAATACTAAATGGTTCCAAGGCAAAGCGACGTGGAGGAAAAAGAAAAATGAGATAACCAGACTAAAAGATGGTACAGGTGTTTGGATGGAAAGTAGAGAAGGAATACATGAGATGATGAGGAATTTCTATCAGGACCTGTACGAGAAGGATAGTGATGTGAACCCCTCTGAATTATTGGAGCTTGTGAATACTAAAGTTACGGAGGATATGAACCTGACACTAACAAAGTCTTTCTCTACAAACAAGATCAGTGACGAGCTTTTTCAGATTGGGCCACTTAAAGCTCCCGGCCCCGACGGACTTCCGGCTCGTTTCTATCAGAGGAACTGGGAGGTGGTGAAGGAGGACGTGGTGAAAGGAGTGCAAGATTTTTTTGAGAATGGTATACTACCGGAAGGTTTAAACGACACGGTGATCGTGCTCATCCCCAAAGGAAAAGACCCCCAATCCCTGAAGGATTACCGGCCGATAAGCCTGTGTAACGTCATTTACAAGGTGATTTCAAAATGCCTAGTTAATCGTCTTCGTCCGTTTCTAGATGATATTATCTCAGAAACCCAGAGCGCTTTTATCCCGGGGCGTTTGATTACAGACAACGCTACCATTGCCTTCGAGTGCTTTCATAAGATCCAACACTCGAAGAATAGGCACAATACCCATTGCGTGTACAAGCTAGATCTGGCCAAGGCTTATGATAGGGTTGATTGGAGATTCTTAGAAGGAGTACTGCAAAAAACGGGTTTCAGCCAGAGATGGATAGCCTGGGTCATGCATTGTGTCAGATCGGTCAGGTACTCGGTGAGATGCAATGGAGATCTCTTAACACCTTTCATTCCCTCAAGAGGCTTGCGACAGGGGGATCCGTTGAGACCGTATTTGTTCCTTTTTGTTGCGGATAGCATGGTTAGCCTCATTAACAAGGAGATTAATGAAGGGAACCTAACTCCTATAAAAATTGCCAGAAACAGCCCCAGAATTTCAAATCTCCTGTTTGCAGATGATAGTTTGCTTTTCTTTAAGGCCACCCCGGATCAAGCAAAAACTATTAAAAAAGTGCTAACCATCTTTCAGAAGTGCTCAGGACAACTATTGAGCGAGAGTAAATGTTCTTTACTCTTTACCGAACTTTGCCCGGAGGAGACCAGAGAAGCAATCAAGAGTACCTTGGGAGTTGTGGCGGCGTCTTTCGAGAGCAAGTACTTGGGGTTACCAACACCGGAAGGGAGGATGAAAGATGAGAACTTCCAACCAATCATGGATAGGTTGGGAAAGAGATGCAATGACTATTCTGAAAAGTTTATGGCTTATGCGGCGAAGGAAGTACATGTGAAATCTATGGTGCAGGCTCTCTCGTGCTATACCATGGGTGTGTTCCTCCTGTCGAAAGGGTTTTGTGAGAAGTACGAGAAGATGATCAGAGACTTCTGGTGGGGTGATGAAAAGGATCATAGGAAGGTCCATTGGATGTCTTGGGACCACATGATCCGACCTAAGCGGGCAGGGGGTATTGGGTTCAGGGATATGCATCTTTTCAACATTGCTCTCCTTGCGAAACAAGGCTGGATACTGCTACAGAAGTCGGATAGTCTTTGCGCGAGAGTGATCAAGTCCAAATACTACCCGCACGGAAATCTGCTTGATACGGTGTTCGCATCGGATGCGTCACCTGTTTGGAGAGGCATTGAGGATGGCCTTGAACTGCTCAAAAAAGGCATCATATGGAGAGTGGGCAACGGCAAGAGCATCCAAATCCAAAGGGACCAATGGATTCCTCGAAGAGAGGGCCTACGGACGGCAGCGTTCACTAGGCGCACGAGGCTTAGATGGGTCAATCAGTTAATGTACGAGGACAGAAAAGAGTGGAACACGGACCTCATTAACCAAATCTTCCATGATTTTGATGCAGAAGAAATATGCAAGATTGCCATACCGAAATCAAATGCAGTGGACAACATCGCCTGGCACTATGAGAAGAACGGGATTTTCTCGGTGAGGAGTGCGTATAAGCTGGCCGCGTCTTATCAGGACCAAATGTCTCTGAAACCTTCGAGTTCTTCATGCGAGGCACAAGACCGGAGCATCTGGGATATCATATGGAAGTCCAATCCCCCCAATAGTAAAAATCTTTGGCTGGAGAATTGCTACCAACTCTCTAGCAACGAAAAAGAACAAATTCAGACGAACTCTAGAGTTGGATGCTACTTGCACTATCTACGGATGCAGTGATGAAGATGAGTTTCATGCTGTTGTGGAGTGCACAAAAAGCAGAGCATTACGAGATGCACTCAGAGAAAGTTGGGAGATACCTCCAGAGTATGCATTCCGGCGTACTGGCCCTGATTGGCTTCAGCTGTTGTTGATTTCTGAAACTGAAGAAATGAGAGCGAGGGTACTTATGTTATTTTGGAGGTGCTGGCACCTTCGCGATGATGTGGTGCATGGGAAAGGAAAGGAACCTATCAAACAATTAGTCCTGTTCCTGTTGCAGTACGAGGAAGACTTGAGAAATGCAGCGATTAACTTTCTGTCTGACCTGGGAAAGGGGCCTGTGACCATGGCCAACCAAATGCCCAAACAGCCGGATCAGAGGTGCATTCAGTGGACTGCTCCTCCACTTGGATCTATCAAACTAAATTCAGATGCGTCCTACTGTCCAGACAGAGGTGAATGCTGGGCGGGTGTCGTCGCCAGAGATCACAGTGGTCAGGTTGTTCTGTCAGTTGGGAAACAGATGCAGGCATCGAGCAATGTGGAAGAGGCCGAAGCGAGAGCAGCCCTGATGGGTTTGCATACGCTAGCCGCAGTGTACAAGGGCCCGGTTGAAGTGGAAATGGACTGCAAATCTGTAATAAGGACCTGACCTCTGTTGGTCCCTGCCTCTCCGCGTGCTTTGGAGTAATCTGTGACATAAAGGAGACACTGGCGTTGTTCACCAGCCATAGATTCTGCTCGGTTGGGAGGGAATGCAACGCTTTGGCCCACGAACTAGTAGCTGAGGCTAGATAGAAGGGTGATCTACTAATCATTGATGGAATACCAGACAGACTACGAGACATGATGATCAGGGATCGCCCACCCCTCTCTTGAGTAACTCAATTACTCTTGATTCTAAAAAAACACCAATATAAATAAATAATGAGTTCATTACAGTACCTTATGTGGTGGTTTTTCTTTCTTGCACTAACGGAGCTTATGAGATTTCCTGTTGAGTTTTGTGTTGTGAAGTTTTCAAGTTTTGGGTAAAGATTTGATGGACTATGGAATAAGGAGTGTCAAGAGCCTAAGCTTGGGGATGCCCATGGCACCCCAAGATATTCAAGAATAGCCAAAAGCCTAAGCTTGGGGATGCCCCCGGAAGACATCCCCTCTTTCGTCTTCGTTCATTGGTAACTTTACTTGGAGCTATATTTTTATTCGCCACATGATATGTGTTTTGCTTGGAGCATCGTGTAGATATTAGTCTTTGTTTTTTAGTTTACCACAATCATACTTGCTGTACACACCTTTTGGGAGAAGCCCACTTGATTGGAATTTATTAGAATACTCTATGTGCTTCACTTATATCTTTTGAGCTAGATAATTTTTTGCTCTAGTGCTTCACTTATATCTTTTAGAGCACGGCGGTGGCTTAATTTTAAAGAAATTGTTAACCTCTCATGCTTCACTTATATTATTTTGAGAGTCTCTTAGAACAACATGGTATTTGCTATGGTTATAAAATTGGTCCTAGAATGGTAGGCATCCAAGTTGGGTATAATAAAAACTATCATAGAAATGAATTGGATGCTATGATCAATTTGATACTTGATAATTGTTTTGAGATATGGAGATAGTGATATTAGAGTCATGCTAGTTGGGTGATTATGAATTTAAAGAATGCTTGTGTTGAAGTTAGCAAGTCCCATAGCATGCACGTATGGTTAAAGTTGTGTAACAAATTTGAAACATGAGGTGTTATTAGATTGTGCATCCTTATGAGTGGCGGTCGGGGACGAGCGATGGTCTTTTCCTACCAATATATCCCTCTAGGAGCATGCGCGTAGTGCTTGGTTTTTGATGACTTGTAGATTTTTGCAATAAGTATATGAGTTCTTTTGACTAATGTTGAGTCCATGGATTATACGCACTCTCACCCTCCATCATTGCTAGCCTCTTTGGTACCGTGCATTGCCCTTTCTCACCTTGAGAGTTGGTGCAAACTTCGCCGGTGCATCCAAACTCCGTGATACGATACGCTCTATCACACATAAACCTCCTTATATCTTCCTCAAAACAGCCACCATACCTATCTATTTATGGCATTTCCATAGCCATTCCGAAATATATTTCCATGCAACTTTCCACTGTTCCGTTTTTCATCATGACATACATTACTATTGTCATATTGCCTTGCATGATCATGTAGTTGACATCGTATTTTTGGCAAAGCCACCATGCATAAATTTTCATACATGTCACTCTTGATTCATTTTCCATCCCGGTACACCGTCGGAGGCATTCATATAGAGTCATATTTTGTTCTAGTTTCTAGTTGTAATTCATGAGTTGTAAATATATAGAAGTGTGATGATCATCATTATTAGAGCATTGTCCCTAAAGAAAAAAAAGAAAGGCCAAAGAAAAAAAGGGCCAAACAAAAAAAAGAAAAAAGAAGAAAGGCCAAAAAGAAAAAAGAAAAAAAGAAAAAAAGAAAAGAAAAAAGGGGGCAATGTTACTATCTCTTTTCCACACTTGTGCTTCAAAGTAGCACCATGTTCTTCATATAGCGAGTCTCATATGTTGTCACTTTCATATACTAGTGGGAATTTTTCATTATAGAACTTGGCTTGTATATTCCTACGATGGCCTTCCTCAAATGCCCTAGGTCTTCGTGAGCAAGCAAGTTGGATGCATACCCACTAGTTTCTTTTGCTGAGCTTTCATACATTTATAGCTCTAGTGCATCCGTTGCATGGCAATCCCTACTCCTCATGTTGACATCAATTGATGGGCATCTCCATAGCCCGTTTATTATCCTCGTCAACGTGAGACTTTCTCCTTTTTTGTCTTCTCCACACAATCCCCATCATTATTCTATTCTACCCATATTGTTATATCCATGGCTCACGCTCATGTATTGCGTGAAAGTTGAAAAAGTTTGAGATTATTTAAGTACGAAACAATTGCTTGGCATGTCATCGGGGGTGTATAAGATGGGAGCATTTTTGTGTGACAAAAATGAAGCATATCCTAACTATATGATTTTGTAGGGATGAACTTTCTTTAGCCATGTTATTTTGAGAAGACATGATTTCTTTGATTAGTATGCTTGAAGTATTACTATTTCTTATGTCAATATGAACTTTTATTTTGAATCATTTGGATCTGAACATTCATGCCACAATAAAGAGAAATAATTGAGAATTATGCTAGGTAGCATTCCACCTCAAAAATTCTATTTTTATCATTTACCTACTCGAGGACGAGCAGGAATTAAGCTTGGGGATGCTTGATACGTCTCCAATGTATCTATAATATTTTATTGTTCCATGCTATTATATTACCTGTTTTGGTTGTTTATGGGCTTTACTTTACACTTTTATATCATTTTTTTGGGACTAACTTACTAACCGAAGGCCCAGCCCGTATTGCTGTTTTTTTGCCTATTTTAGTGTTTCGAAGAAAAGGAATATCAAACGGAGTCCAAATGGAATGAAACCTTCGGGAGCGTGATTTTTGGAACAAATGTGATCCAGAGGACTTGGAGTGCAAGTCAAGAAGCAATCGAGGAAGCCACGAGGGTGGAGGGTGCGCCCCACCTACTAAGCGCGCCCTCTATCTCGTGGGCCCCTCGGGCATCCATCGACGTACTTCTTCCTCCTATATATACCCATGTACCCCAAAACCATCAAGGGAGCCACCGAAAACCTATTTCCACAACCGTAACCTTCTGTATCCGCGAGATCCCATCTTGGAGCCGTCGCCGGCGCTCTGCGGGAGGGGGAATTCACCACGGAGGGCCTCTACATCAACTCCAAGGCCTCTCCGATGAGTTGTGAGTACTTTACCACAGACCTTCGGGTCCATAGTTATTAGCTATATGGCTTCTTCTCTCTCTTTGAATCTCAATACCATGTTCTCCTTTCTCTTCTTGGAGATCTATTCGATGTAACTCTTTTTGTGGTGTGTTTGTCGAGATCCAATGAATTGTGGGTTTATGATCAAGTTTATCTATGAGAAATATTTGAATCTCCTCTGAATTCTTTTATGTATGATTGAGTTATCTTTGCAAGTCTCTTCGAATTATCTGTTTCGTTTGGCCTACTAGATTGATCTTTCTTGCCATGGGAGAAGTGCTTAGCTTTGGGTTCAATCTTGCGGTGTCCTTTCCCAGTGACAGCAAGGGCAGCAAGGCACATATTGTATTGTTACCATCGAGGATAAAAAGATGGAGTTTATATCATATGCATGAGTTTATCCCTCTACATCATGTCATCTTTCTTAAAGCATTACTCTGTTCTTATGAACTTAATACTCTAGATGCATGCTGGATAGCGGTCGATGTGTGGAGTAATAGTAGTAGATGCAGGCAGGAGTCGGTCTACTTGTCACGGACGTGATGCCTATATACATGATCATGCCTAGATAATCTCATAATTATTCGCTTTTCTATCAATTGCTCGACAGTAATTTGTTCACCCACCGTAATACTTATGCTATCTTGAGAGAAGCCTCTAGTGAAACCTATGGCCCCCGGTTCTATCTTTTATCATATAAGCTTTCAATCTACTTTTATCTGCATCTTTACTTTTCCAATCTATATCATAAAATACCAAAAATATATTAATCTTATCATATTATGTCTATCAGATCTCACTTTCGCAAGTGGCTGTGAAGGGATTGACAACCCCTTTATCGCGTTGGTTGCGAGTTCTTTGTTTGTTTGTGTAGGTGCGTGGGACTTGTGAGGAGCCTCCTACTGGATTGATACCTTGGTTCTCAAAAACCGAGGTAAATACTTACGCTACTGTGCTGCATCACCCTTTCCTCTTCAAGGAAAACCAACGCAAGCTCAAGACATAGCAGAACACTGCGACCGAAAGATCGAGCGTGAATCATATAGTAGATATGATCAACATAGTGATGTTCACCATTGAAAACTACTCCATCTCACGTGATGATCAGTTTGGTTTAGTTGATTTGGATCACGTGATCACTTAGATGATTAGAGGGATGTCTATCTAAGTGGGAGTTCTTAAGTAATATGATTAACTGAACTTAAATTTATCATGAACTTAGTACCTGATAATATTTTGCTTGTCTATGTTGTTGTAGATAGATGGCCCGTGCTGTTGTTCCGTTGAATTTTAATGTGTTCCTTGACAAAGCAAAGTTGAAAGATGATGGTAGCAATTACATGGACTAGGTCCGTAACTTGAGGATTATCCTCATTGCTGCATAAAAGAATTACGTCCTGGAAGCACCGCTAGGTGCAAGACCCGCTGCAGGAGCAACGCCGGACGTTGGAACGTCTGGCAGAGCAAAGCTAATGACTACTTGATAGTTCAGTGTGCCATGCTTTACGACTTAGAACCGGGACTTCAACGATGTTTTGAATGTCATGGAGCATATGAGATGTTCCAGGAGTTGAAGTTAATATTTCAAGCAAATGCCCGGATTGAGAGATATGAAGTCTTCAATAAGTTCTATAGCTGCAAGATGGAAGAGAATAGTTCTGTCAGTGAACATATACTCAGAATGTCTGGGTATAATAATCACTTGATTCAACTAGGAGTTAATCTGCTTGATGATAGTGTCATTGACAGAATTCTCCAATCACTGCCACCAAGCTACAAGAGCTTCATGATGAACTATAATATGCAAGGGATGGAAAAGACAATTCCTGAGCTCTTCGCGATGCTAAAGGCTGCGGAGGTAGGAATCAAGAAGGAGCATCAAGTGTTGATGGTCAACAAGACCACCACTTTCAAGAAAAAGGGTAAAGGGAAGAAGAAGGGGAACTTCAAGAAGAACATCAAACAAGTTGCTGCTTAGGAGAAGAAACCCAAGTCTGTACCTAAGCCTGAGACTGAGTGCTTCTGCTACAAAGGGACTGGTCACTGGAAGCGGAACTGCCCCAAGTATTTGGCAGATAAGAAGGATGGCAAGGTGAACAAAGGTATATGTGATATACATGTTATTGATGTGCACCTTACTAGAGCTCGCAGTAGCACCTGGGTATTTGATACTGGTTCTGTTGCTAACATTTGCAACTCGAAATAGGGAGTACGGATTGAGCGAAGATTGGCTAAGGACGAGATGACGATGCGCGTGGGAAATGGTTCCAAAGTCGATGTGATCGCCGTCGGCGCGCTACCTCTACATCTACCTTCGGGATTAGTTTTATACCTGAATAATTGTTATTTGGTGCCAGCGTTAAGCATGAACATTATATTTGGATCTTGTTTGATGCGAGACGGTTATTCATTTAAATCTAAGAATAATGGTTGTTCTATTTATATGAGTAATATCTTTTATGGTCATGCACCCTTAAAGAGTGGTCTATTTGTCTTGAATCTCAATAGTAGTGATACACATATTCATAATGTTGAAGCCAAAAGATGCAGAGTTGATAATGATGGTGCAACTTATTTTTGGCACTGCCATTTAGGTCATATTGGTGTAAAGCGCATGAAGAAACTCCATACTGATAGACTTCTGGAATCACTTGGTACTTGCGAACCATGCCTTATGGGCAAGATGACTAAAACGCCGTTCTCCAGGACAATGAAGCGAGCAACAGATTTATTGGAAATCATGCATACTGATATATGTGGTCCAATGAATATTGAGGCTCTCGACGGGTATCATTATTTTATCACCTTCACAGATGATTTAAGCAGATATGGGTATATCTACTTAATGAAACATAAGTCTGAAACATTTGAAAGGTTCAAAGAATTTCAGAGCAAAGTTGAAAATCATTGTAACGAGATAATAAAGTTTCTACGATCTGATCCTAGAGGAGAATATTTGAGTTACGAGTTTGGTCTACATTTGAAACAATGCGGAGTAGTTTCGCAACTGACGCCACCCGAAACACCACAGCGTAATGGTGTGTCCGAACGTCGTAATCGTACTTTACTAGATATGGTGCGATCTATGATGTCTCTTACTGATTTACCGCTATCATTTTGGGGTTATGCTTTAGAGACGGCTGCATTCATGTTAAATAGGGCACCATTGAAATCCGTTGAGACGATGCCTTATGAACTATGGTTTGGCAAGAAACCAAAGTTGCCATTTCTTAAAGTTTGGGGCTGCAATGCTTATGTGAAAAAGCTTAAACCTGATAAGCTCGAACCCAAATCTGAGAAATGCGTCTTTATAGGATACCCAAAGGATACTGTTGGGTACACCTTCTATCACAGATCCGAAGGCAAGACATTTGTTGCTAAGAATGGATCCTTTCTAGAGAAGGAGTTTCTCTTGAAAGAAGCCAGTGGGAGGAAAGTAGAACTTGATGAGGTAACTGTACCTGATCCCTTATTGGAAAGTAGTTCATCACAGAAACCGGTTCCTGTGACACCTACAGCAATTGTGTGGAAGCTAATGATATTGATCATGAAACTTCAAATCAAGTTACTACAGAACCTCGTAGGTCAACCAGAGTAAGATCCGCACCAAAGTGGTAGGGTAATCCTATTCTGGAGGTCATGTTACTTGACCATGGCGAACCTACGAACTATGAGGAAGCGATGATGAGCCCAGATTCTGCAAAATGGCTTGAGGCCATGAAATCTAAGATGGGATCCATGTATGAGAACAAAGTGTGGACTTTGGTTGACTTGCCCGATGATCGGCAAGCCATCGAGAATAAGTGGATCTTCAAGAAGAAGACTGACACTGACGGTAATGTTACTATCTACAAAGCTCGACTTGTTGCGAAAGGTTTTCGACAGGTTCAAAGGGTTGACTACGATGAGACTTTCTCATCCGTAGCGATGCTTAAGTCTGTCCGAATCATGTTAGCAATTGCCGCATTTTATGATTATGAAATTTGGCAAATGGATGTCAAAACTGCATTCCTGAATGGATTTCTGGAAGAAGAGTTGTATATGATGCAACCAGAAGGCTTTGTCGATCCAAAAGGTGCTAACAAAGTGTGCAAGCTCCAGCGATCCATTTATGGACTGGTGTAAGCTTCTCAGAGTTGGAATAAATGTTTTGATAGTGTGATCAAAGCATATGGTTTTATACAGACTTTTGGATAAGCCTGTATTTACAAGAAAGTGGATGGGAGCTCTGTAGCATTTCTAATACTATATGTAGATGACATATTGTTGATTGGAAATGATATAGAATTTCTGGATAGCATAAAGGATACTTGAATAAGAGTTTTTCAATGAAAGACCTCGGTGAAGCTGCTTACATATTAGGCATCAAGATCTATAGAGATACATCAAGACGCTTAATTGGACTTTCACAAAGTACATACCTTGATAAAGTTTTGAAAACTTTCAAAATGGATCAAGCAAAGAAAGGGTTCTTACCTGTGTTACAAGGTGTGAAGTTGAGTCAGACTCAATGCCCGACCACTGCAGAAGATAGAGAGAAAATGAAAAATTCTCCCTATGCTTCAGCCATAGGCTCTATCATGTATGCAATGCTGTGTACCAGACCTGATGTGTACCTTGCTATTAGTTTGGCAGGGAGGTACCAAAGTAATCCAGGAGTGGATCACTGGACAGCGGTCAAGAACATCCTGAATTACCTGAAAAGGACTAAGGATATGTTTCTCGTTTATGGAGGTGACAAAGAGCTCGTCGTAAATGGTTATGTTGATGCAAGCTTTGATACTGATCCGGACGATTCTAAATCGCAAACCTGATACATGTTTATATTGAACGGTGGAGCTGTCAGTTGGTGCAGTTCTAAACAAAGCGTCGTTGCAGATCTATGTGTGAAGCGGAGTACATAGCTGCTTCGGAAGCAGCAAATGAAGGGGTCTGGAGGAAGGAGTTCATATCCGATCTAGGTCTCATACCTAGTGCATCGGGTCCAATGAAAATCTTTTGTGACAATACTGGTGCAATTGCCTTGGCAAAGGAATCCAGATTTCACAAGAGAACCAAGCACATCAAGAGACAGTTCAATTCCATCCGTGACCAAGTCCAGGTGGGAGACATAGAGATTAGCAAGATACATGCGGATCTGAATGTTGCAGAGCTGTTGACTAAGCCTCTCTCACGAGCAAAACATGATGAGCACCAAGACTACATGGGTGTTAGAATCATTACTATGTAATCTAGATTATTGACTCCAGTGCAAGTGGGAGACTTAAGGAAATATGCCCTAGAGGCAATAATAAAGTTATTATTTATTTCCTTATTTCATGATAAATGATTATTATTCATGCTAGAATTGTATTAACCGGAAACATAATACATGTGTGAATACATACACAATATAGTGTCACTAGTATGCCTCTACTTGACTAGCTCGTTGATCAAAGATGGTTAAGGTTTCCTAACCATAGACATGAGTTGTCATTTGATAAACGAAATCACGTCATTAGGAGAATGATGTGATTGACATGACCCATTCTGTTAGCTTAGCACTTGATCATTTTAGTTTACTGGTATTGCTTTCTTCATGACTTGTACTTGTTCCTATGACTATGAGATTATGCAACTCCCGATTACCAGAGGAACACTTTGTGTGCTACCAAACATCACAATGTAACTGGGTGATTATAAAGGTGATCTACAGGTGTTTCCCATAGTACTTGTTGAGTTGGCATAGATCGAGATTAGGATTTGTCACTCCGATTGTTGGAGAGGTATCTCTGGGCCCTCTCGATAATGCACATCACTATAAGCCTTGCAAGCAATGTTACTAATGCGTTAGTTGTGGGATGATGCATTACAGAACGAGTAAAGTGACTTGCCGGTAACGAGATTGAGCTAGGTATTAAGATATCGACGATCGAATCTCGGGCAAGTAACATACCGATGACAAAGGGAACAACGTATGTTGTTATGCGGTTTGACCGATAAAGATCTTCGTAGAATATATAGGAGCCAATATGAGCATGCAGGTTCCGCTATTGGTTATTGACCGGAGACATGTCTCGGTCATGTCTACATAGTTCTCGAACCCGTAGGGTCCGCACGCTTAACGTTCGATGACGATCGGTATTATGAGTTTATGTGTTTTGATGTACCTAAGGTAGTTCGGAATCCCGGATATGATCACGGACATGACGAGGAGTCTCGGAATGGTCGAGACATAAAGATTGATATATTGGATGACTATGTTTGGACTTCGGAAGTGTTCCGGGCAAGTTCGGGCATATACCGGAGTATCGGGGGGTTACCGGAACCCCCCGGGGAGTATAATGGGCCTTATGGGCCTTAGTGGAGAAGAGTAGGGGTGGCCAAGGCAGGACCGCGCGCCCCCTCCCCCTCTAGTCCGAATTGGACAAGGAGGGGGGCGCCCCCCTTTCCTTCCCCCCTCTCTCCTCCTTCCCCCTTCTCCAGGCAGGGCTGCACGCCCCCTCCCCCTCTAGTCCGAATTGGACAAGGAGGGGGGCGCCCCCCTTTCCTTCCCCCCTCTCTCCTCCTTCTCCCTTCTCCTACTCCTACTAGGAAAGGAGGAGTCCTACTCCCGGTGGGAGTAGGACTCCCCCCTTGGCGCGCCCTCCTCCTGGCCGTCCGCCTCCCTCCTAGCTCCTTTATATACGGGGGCGGGGGGGGGGGACCCCAAGACACACAAGTTGATCATTGATCTTTAGCCGTGTGCAGTGCCCCGCTCCACCATAATCCACCTCGATCATATCGTAGCGGTGCTTAGGCGAAGCCCTACATCGGTAGCTTCATCAACACCGTCATCACGCCGTCGTGCTGACGGAACTCTCCCTCGAAGCTCTACTGGATCGTGAGTTCGTGGGACGTCACCGAGCTGAACGTGTGCAGATCACGGAGGTGCCGTACGTTCGGTACTTGGATCGGTCGATCGTGAAGACGTACGACTACATCAACCGCGTTGCCATAACGCTTCCACTTACAGTCTACGAGGGTACGTGGACGACACTCTCCCCTCTCGTTGCTATGCATCAACATGATCTTGCATGTGCGTACGATTTTTTTTGAAATTACTACGTTCCCCAACACTGGCAGCTTAAGCAAGCACCCTGCGCTATTAACTTCAGCTAGATGCAGTAATCTGTCGCAGTGAAAGTTTCCATATGGCTTTATTTATCTTGGATGGATGCTGGCTGAAGTAAGCACCCTGCACTATTAACTTCATGTAGATGTAGTAATTTGTCACTATCAGCTAGCTCTAATTGATATTGATTGGTTGCTTTGTGTGCCAGTTGCTTGATTTGAGTGGTATTCTCATGGTTTTCTTCTGCGGTATTGTAATGTCGCATTATATGTGGCACAACGAAATAGCGAGTTCCAGGGTCACAACCAAGTATGTATCTGCATTGTTTGTACCAGAAATATATGTCACTCCATCATTTGACATTTGAACTTGGCTTATGCTTATGTCATTCTACGCACACCAGGCATGCCTTCACCACGTTATCATTCATCTCTGAGACGTTTCTCTTTATCTATGTTGTCATTGATGCATTGGAATAGAGAAGTAGAAGATTGATAGTGAAACATATATGTATGCTCTCTATCTGCTTCTTTCCATGTTTGTAGTAACATATTTGTTGTTCAAATCCACAGACAGTTTTGTTTTGTAATGCATTTTCTGTACTATGCAGCCCAATGAAATATATTTTGGCGCTGGTGGTGGTTGCAAGAGCTGCATTTGTTTTCCCACTATCTTATTTCTCCAATTTGACCACAAAAACTCCAGGCGAGAAGGACACTTAGGCAGCAAGGGAGTGTCTTATTTAGAAATTTCTTATGTGTGTTATGTCCTTTCAAGAATATACTCTTTTTCCTTACATGATGTGGGTTATTCAGATTATTATTGGTCGGTCTCATGAGAGGTGCCGTGTCAATTGCATTGGCCTACAATAAGGTAAAGTATTGTGTTTGATCTATTCCATATGTGCTTTGGGTGTAATACATGATCAAGTTTTCTAGTCTCGGTGTTTTATCATCCTTAGACAGTATATACTAATGTAACACCTCATTGTTTATTAGAACTCTATCATTAGGAACAGATATGCCAAATCTGTTGATCAAATGTGCTTCAGGAATGTTATGCAGTGAAAAATAAACATAATTGCTCTGAGTTATTGTTTTTCATGAAGTGCTGCTGTGACTTGCTTCATTTTGCCTTAACCTTTTTTTTTCTCAAGAAACTAATAAGCATACTGACAGCTGACGTTGGTAAAAGGGAAAGAAACAGCCTCGTGTATGTTTTATTGTGCTTCTGTGACCAGCTTCATTTTTCTTTAAGATTTTTTCCCAAGGAAGTAATAAGCATACTGACAGCTCACGTTACTAAAATGGAAAGAAACAGCCTCTCTCACATTTTTTCTTTGAAGTGCTGCTGTGACCAGCTTTAATTTTCTTCAAGTTTTTTTTGTATGTAGGAAGTACTAATTAAGCATACTGACAGCTCACATGGAAAAGGGAGGTCGCTGTCGCTGATAGATAAATTTGCAATTGTGAAGTTAAAATCAATGGTTCTCTAGTTGTTGCACAAACTGTTGTCACTGAGAACATAACTCTAGTTGGACAATATGGTTGCCTTTGCTGCACTGTGCAAACTGGTGCAGTACAAATTCTTGGTAATTTGGTTGACAAGGAGAAGGGAAAGTTTAACCTGATGCGTTATTGAGAGACCACATGTAAGGAACCATATCGGATCTCCACCATAATGAACTAAACCAGTGACAATAAAATTTTCTTCTCGAGGCTAAAAAGTTGGCTTAACTGGGTTCTTTTTTTTGGTGATGAAACTATAGATCAATTATGTCCTAACTTCAGAAACACCATGATCTTGTAATTGCTTTTTGAAAATCATGGACGAACAACATGTGATATAGTACCAATTTTTGGCACAACCATGATCTCAAAGTGACTCACGTGAGTGCTTTATGCTTTCCGACAGGTACGCAAGTACAAGATGGATTTCTTCTAAACCGATTGGAAGCATACGGCAACATGAAAGTACACAAGGGTTAGCCTAAGCATGCACGTAGATGCATGCAGGTAGATGGATTATAGATGTCACGTTGATCCTGGTGCAAGGATGCAATATCCATGACCGAGGGCAACGTTGGTGGATCGATGTATTTTGGGGTTCAGAATTTTGCAAGAAAGGGGATAGGGGAAACAAGAAGAGGGGAACTGCACCTTGGCAAGGTTGAGGCGAGAGGATCCGTGACGGCGAGGCGGCGCCACCGGGTATTGGCACCAGGTTCGCTCGAGGTCGGGCCGTGGTGGCGGTTTTGGGCGTCGCCGGCACCGGCGTCGTGGGCAAGCGGCCTGGTGGCCTCGATGGTCTGGAACTCCGTTTCACTCGTCCGCGATATTGGCGCGACCACGGGAGCTATGGCTGGGCGACCTATGGAGGTGTGGCGGCGGCGCTTGACTGAGGAAATCTGGTGCAAATCGATCTGAATGGCAGTGGGCAGGACGTGGGTGGCAGAACATTGAATCTTAGCCATTGGATTGGATGGCAGACCACCGAATCAATATGTGTTGTTAGATTTCATAGTAAATGTGCACGTGCAACGCACGTTATATCCGAGGAATTTTTTTCATTAGGACGCGCATATTCAATCGAAACAAATTAAATCCTCTTTTAAATCTGATCACAACTCACGTGTTGAATTGCAGAAAATTTAGTACACAATGGGTAATTGAGCATACACAAAAAGTCCAGTCACATATCTCTCGTAATGCTACGCTTTTAATTCTTCTATAGAAAAAACTACCATATGCCCTAGGATAACCACCATGTGCGCATCCATGTGACAATAGCTTGTACCTTTCACTTGACATGATTCTTAGTTGAGCACCGCTACAGGGACGACGTTTACCAGCCGATCATTGCACGACATGGGTATCACACCGTCCATGGGCAAGTATAAAACAGTAGAAACGACTGGATTTGCCATCGTGCAAGTGTCGTTCACTGTTGTGTCGTGTGTGAAGTACTTCCGTCCTTAGTTGGTTGTGCCTCCTCTATTTCTCTAAAAGATACAAAAAGACAATGTCATGTGTAAAGCTAGAATAATCAGACAATGAAGTTGTGCGAACTAAAAGCTATCTAACTTGATTACAACTCAAAACTACTCCCTCCGTTCCTAAATATAAGTCTTCTTAGAAATTTCAATATGCACTACATACGGATGTATATAGACTTATTTTAAAGTGTAGATTCACTAATTTTGCTTCGTATGTAGTCCATATATGAATCTCTAAAAAGACTTGTATTTAGGAACGGATGGAGTAAAAATTTGCAGGTTAAGAATGATCCTGATGACATATGATGGCCGCACCTTGAAACTAATTATTTGAATTAGAACATGCATTTGGAAAACAAAGAACTACTACACTGGAACATGCATTTATAAAAATACAATGATGCATCTGAAGAAAGAAATACTACTATACTGGGAATGCACTTGGAAAAATCAGTGCAACTTGCTTATCACGTGTAGAAGATGTGAATTTTAACAAGCAAGATATGAGCAATAGCGTGAGCCTGGTCTTGACAAGTTAGACAAAGCCACATATGCACTCTTCTTTCTTAGTGTCTCATTGTCGCCAACATCTGAATGGTTGCCTTGATACTTTGGCAAAGCCACTGCAATCTATAAAATAAATCCATTGATGGTCACACTAAAAGTTTGCTCTTTATAAGCATTGAGTTTTCGACAGCCTCAAGAATAGAGAACACTACAAAGAGCTATTTTTGTCATGGATAATCAATTAAATAGGCACTAATGAACTGCTGCATGCACACAATCAGTTTCAGTGATTGTACAAAACAAAAACGGAGGTGAACAAACATGTACATGGGCGTTTTGAAGGTAAGGGAAGCAATAACATCACTCGGTGCAGACAGTGACTTGTCGATGAACTTTGCCTCCTTATACCTCTCTCCTTCTAATTCAGTTTTGGGAAAGTGGTCACTTCCAGCATGGTCAAACAACCATATGTGGGTTCTACTCCTTTGCCCAGTAAGCAAATGCCCACTCATGATGGTGACCCTAACCAAGATGCAAGTGAAACAGAAGTTCGGATGTCATTATCCCATTGCTAAAATATGCTCATTACTATGTCAAGTATGCTAAATTAAATAGAACTGGTTCAGTAACACTTCTTGATTAAATCAACTAACACAGCTATTATCTGGAACAACTTCCATAGTGAACATTTTCACTGTTCCAGTTTGCCCACATTGAAACCATACATCACTGACCTCACGACTGACAGATTCTTAGCAAATACAACATCTGAATAAAACATATAGAACATAACCAATTAAATTCAACATCATCCAACAATATTAGCATATTTAAAATATATTGAGAAAAGGAATACATATGCTTATTATCGTGTTGAAAGACTGTCCAATTCATGAATTTGATACATCACAACGTTTGGAAGAAAACTTAAATGATTGCCCTATTCATAAATTTTCATGAATGCAGGAGCGGTAAAATTCAATTTGCAAGAAGCTTTTGAAAATGCAGATTGTGATGTTCCACACACCATCTATTGTATTATTTTCTCATCCAAATTTCATACCATGCAATAAATAGGAGATAGAAGAATATAAGGAACATGCTTAGGCCTGCCTCTGTCATTCCCTCTCTGCCATTCCCTTCTGTTGTACTCCTGCTAGTGTTATGCAACATATAAGAACAATCTGCACGGTGGAAGAACAGAATTACAGACGGGAAATAAAGTTTGATGCAAATATTTTAAAACTGCAAACATTATACAATGCCAAGCTCTCTAATATTTTTTAGGGAAGAAATCACTCTTTTTCGGATGAGTGATGTGAGAGACGCATCAAACAAGGGTTTTACGTCAAATTTGGACTAAAAAGTAAGTTTTTAGATATTTATACTATTATTAAAGAGGGATCAGTGGGGATGATCCGTCGTATTTCCAGCTCTGAAATGCATCTTCCAAAAAAAAATGCGCGCTAAAATGAGGACCATTGAATCAGCACTCTCTTGTCTCCCATTCTCCCTTCAAGCCTTGTGTCTTCTCCAGCAGAACCATATGCTGATCTGCATATCTACCACTGCCACATACACATACTAAACATTCAGATTAAGCTCAAGTTCCACTCATCACTCTTTTCGTAAAAGACAAACGATCTGTTGTTCTAGGCTGCTTGCTATAGACAGAGGGGCACTATAAAGCTTTGTTTAGTTTAGGCACTTGCAGATAGCATGTGAATCTAGGAAGTGTCCTTACTTTACACTACACATGTTCTTTTTAGAAAAGACGCTACATTTAGCAAGATGTTAAGTAAGATGAAGATCCACGCCATGGACGGGTAGATTGCTGCACAAAAGCACCCGAGGGGCAACAATGTGTACGAACCTGAAGTCCTGAATAACTCATGAAATTTATTTTGTTACCCTCTAGCGCTTCAGCCCAAGATCAACTCAAGTTTACTGTTCGGATAGTTCAGACAACTGACAAGTTGGTCGCTCTACCGGTGCCCGGCCAACAAGAACCCTACACATTCTAAATGTCATCGCAATCATAATGCCAACACATCTGTTCATAAATTTTGCAGTTCTATGTATAATCTGGACATACCATTTGCAATGGTGCCGAAGCTTTCCTGGCAGATTTGACAATTAGCTTCACCAATCAGGTTCTTCATATAACTGAAGAGAAAAAAAGGCCAGTCACAAACTCACAATGTTGAATGGATATATAATCATCTAGTAGTAATATCAACCAATTAACAGGACAAAAGAAACGGTAAGCAAACACTACAAAGTGGTCTTGATATATGAATAAAGTTCTGTACGTTACAGTAAATTACCATATATGAATAAGATTAGGCGTAAGTAATTGGACACTGCTATGAGATGCTAATATTAAAAACATTAACCATGATATTTACTGGGAATATGGAGTATCACGTCGCTCCTATGCTTCATCTGCTTGCTTCTCAAACAGATTGGAAGAACCAAATCACCTTCATCGGAATGGCACCCAATGGTTGAAACGACATACTTATCAGTGTACAACTTCTGCCTTCAGAGAAAAAATATCGAACACATACCTAGGGCGGCAGGGCTGGCTGGGAGGTGGGACAGATGCGCACTACGGCTAGCCAAGGCAGACACGACGGATG
>NC_041381.1:95266503-95273745 GCF_002162155.2 Triticum dicoccoides
GCTTGTCGTCATCGTCGATATGGTCGGGAAGGTCTGACGGAGCTCTGCTCCATGCCATGGCACCCTGCAACGCGGAACGGAGAGAGGGAGATATATTAGTCAGGAGATGGAGAGAGAAGGAGTTTGAGGGCGTTGAGCGCAGCTTGCGCAGCTTACCGGCAGAGGAGGTCGGCGGCGGCTTGCTGTACGGCGGGCGACGACCAGAGGACGGGTCGACTCGCGGCGATGGGGACGAAAGCACACGAGAGGAGGGGATCAGGGGAAGGAAGGTGGGGCCGTGCAAGTTGCTGCGGATCCGTTTTTGTGGCATGATTTCGGGTGGAGTCAATCTGGAAATCTGTGAACTGCCGGCGGGATTGTGGGGATTGGGGACGCGGAGCGCTACGAGGATTGACAGACTACCGCGTCTGGTTGGCAGAACATCTGATCTGAGACGTTGATCTCGGTGACAGACTATTGATGCATTATGAATGGTGGGATGTATTTAAGTTAATTTGATCCGAGGGTCCTGGTAATCCTGTGTACAGTTTACCGTGTGGCTTTAGAGGGATTGATGTTTGCTTTTTTAATAATAGTATAGATTAGATGGAATTGATGGTAGGGTGCAAGTTATCTCGTGTACATTTTACGGTGTGGCTGTAGGAAAATTTATGTTTGCTCTTTTAATAGCAGTATAGATATAGATCAATATGTGTTGTTAGATTTTATTAGATGGAATTGATCGTAGGGTGCAGGTTATCTCGTGTACATTTTGCGGTGTGGCTGTAGGAGAATTTATATGTTTGCTCTTTTAATAGTAGTATAGATAAGAAAAAAGAAAAGAAAAACTAATCTGCCCCTGAAGCTAATCTCTGACACTGCAACAACGTTTTTTACACGTGAATTGTCATTGTTGCTCTTTCTAAGTGAAGTGTAAGTTATAATAATTTGTCTCGATAATTTTAAATTTTTCTAGAGGGTGGTACCGAAGAACAACCCAGATTTTATTTAGAAAAATAATTACTCACCCACATTACATTATATTACAACTCTCGGTTGGTCGACCTAACATAGGCAGAGATGCAAATCAACATTCGTCGACTTTTGTCCACGAAAGCATAATTATAACAAGCACAATTATTAAAATAACAAAGGTTTGCGTATCTTCCGCCGCGCGTCCGTCTGCATCTCCAAGCATAGCAGATGGTGCTTCTTCATCTCTCTTCTCTTTCGAACCGACCTCTTCTCTATTATTTAGAGTTGAGGTTGGTTTGGCGCAGCTTACGCTCGACGGAGAGTTTCCGGGCGAAGCGCGCGAGCGCCTCTTCGTTGGTGCCCTCGCCGTCGACGGACTCATACATCCCTGTGTCAATGTTCACCCGGGACACATTCTTCTTGAGAAGATTCTTACCGATCCCGATGAGCGCCTCCATGTTCTCTTTGGTGGCGATATCGACCGAGGACGTGTGTCCCGTGAGCGAGTCGTCCTGGATGCGTAGGTAGTTCTTCTCGATGCGGAGGGCCTGAAACAGCACGGCGGCGTGGATGTCGACCATGTCGGCGCTCGCATGGGAGAAGATGTCGATGAGCGGGGTGAAGCCACCGTCATAGAGCCAGCGGAGGACGCCCCACTTGGCGCAATCGGGCGCGGTGTACTTCTCGGCCATTTTGGCGGACCCCGTGCCGATGGAGATGATGAGGTAGTTGCCGTACTCGGCGGGCTTGCCGTGCGTGAAGTCGGGGTTGCGGCGCAGCACCTCCTTGGTGATCATGGACATGGCGGCCATGGTGGGGTTGTTGGCGGCCACGCCGCCGTCGATGAGGTGATACTCGCGGTCCGGCAGCTTGCCCGCGGGGTCGCGGGTGGTGAAGTAGTGCGCGGGGAAGTAGGTGGGCGCGGCGGACGTGCTGATGCAGATGTCGGAGAGGTGCGCGTTCTTGAGCGGGTCCACCTTGGCCTCATAGGTATTGAAGATGATCGGCTGCAGGTACTTAACGTCGAACGTCGGGACGATGATGTTGGTGACGGTGTCGGCGACGGTGACGTCGTTGGTGAGGCTCTTGATCTTGTCGTGCAGGAACTTGCCGTCGTACTTGGGACCCATGACGGCGCCGAACATGTTCCCTATCGGGGTCAGCAATCCCCAGCTGGACGTGAAGCGACAACAACGACATCAACATCGTCGCCGACGACAGTCCGCCGGCCGGAAGTAGAAGAGAAGAAGGCACGCGTGCGTGTGCGTGCATACGTACCTCCTCTGGGGGAAGATCTTGGGCCCGTTGTCGAGGTAGAACTTGTTGATTTCCTTGGCCTCGAAGAGCGGCCGCTTGTTCTCGCCGGGCGCGGCCAGCATGGACGTGACCAGCGCGCCCGTGCTCGTCCCGGCGATCACGTCGAAGTAGTCCGCGATGCGCGCGTCCGGCCCGTCCAGCTCCTGTCAAACACAGTGCACATCACAAAATCACAATCAATCAACCAAACAATATAGGACGAGAGGAAGATGGAGGTGCAGAGGGACGGACGGACGTACCTGGAGCTTGGACTCGAGGCAGGCGAGGATGGTGGAGGGGATGAGACCGCGGATGCCGCCGCCGTCGATGCTGAGCACCGTGATGAGCCGCCCCTGCGACGGCGGCGGGCACGTGACGCACGCCGTCGCCGGCTCCGCATGGCCATGGCTGCACATCTTTAGCTGCTTCGTCTTGGCAAAGCGCTCCAAGTCGAGATTTCCCGGGCGTGCGCTGCTCGTAGCTAGCTCTTGTGTTCTTGCGCTTTCCGATCTGGACTGGAGCCTCTACCGTGTACCGAGCTACTCCTATTTAGAAGACCAAAAAATGTGTCGTCAGTGGCTAAGATGGAATCTTTTTCACTCCGTACTTGACATGACACTTATTTTATGGTTGGCGTGTGCCACGTTTGTACCGGCCGGGACTGCTGGAGTCCCTACTCGCCGCACCACCGGTCGACGACCGCGGTTGGTGGAGCTTCAGCGACACATCATTCACAGCACGGTTGAATTATTGGCGCAGCGACGATGCTTGGTCGCTTCAGATTTTCGTCAAAAAGTTACCCATTCATGCAATCATGAGATATTCGCAGCACTGAGAACCAACGTTAGTTTTGCAGATGCATATTTTACTTTACCATGCAGTAAGCTGTCCATGTCGAGTGTGCTGTACATGCGCTCATTTGGGACACGTAGGCAGTGCCGGCCAAAGAAGCAACTGTTCATGACGACAAATATCCGTGCACACCGTATTTATTTTTGTTTTCTTGAGCTGGAGTGCACCTCAATCATATAATACTAACATGTGCTGGTCAATCGTACATGAATAATGAATGAGCATTTGTGTTGTCTAGCAGGCCGGTAACATGCGCGCTGTGCTTGATTGATCAATTAATTGTGCAAGCATGCATACACTATTAGCAGTAGTACTGTGCCTGTACGATGGAGGATGCGTACTGATTGCAGCCGATGAACCAATGAGCTCGATGCACCAAGAAAAAATACTTGTACCATACATGCACTAAGAAAAATGCTTTGATGCATTTTGGATAATACTTGTATCATTGATGCAAACCTTTTAATTCTATCAATGGTTCATGTTTTGGTTCAATATATGTATGAAATTGTGGAGAAGAAAGATGTGGTTGGGTGCCCTATTTTAGCACATCTGTTGGAGCCATGGTGCCCTATTCTAAAGCAACTGTTGAAGAAAGAAATTCGATGCCCTAAAACGCAATTTTGGTGCCTTAAAACTATTTTCTTTTGAGTCATAATTTTAGAGGAGCTGTTGGAAATGCTCTTAAACGACACATCAATCATTCGCAACATGATTTATTGGAGCGAAGAGGAGTGACTCATTGCTTGGTCGTTCCAGATTTTCTTCAAAAGTTACCCGTTCATCCTAATAACAAGACAAATAAAGTGAAACAGAGAGAAAATAATAATGAAAATCAACATATGGTTGAATGACTAGGAAGATGGTTGCGCCTCAGCTCACCAGGAATCAAAACTCATAATTAACACCTGTGTGTAAGACTAATTTTTTCAATGCCACGGGGGAAGACTGGCGTCCCCATCAATAACGAGGCGTCTGTGGTGGTTTCGTCAATCTTAAGATCTTCATGGTCTGTCTCTTAAGTAATGGAGATATTGTTGAATCATAGATGGGCTTTAGGCCCATATGAACAATTATTCCTGTTTAATCTTGAGGCCCATGTATGGAATGGCAGGTGGTGGGAAGTTTAGTCCCACCTTGCTAGTTGAGGAGAGTTGAGACCCCTTTATAAGGGTTGCTCTACCACTTGCCATTGGGAGCTTGGGAAGAGAAGTGGTACACGCGTGCTCCTCCTCCTCCCCCGCCGCCCGCCTCGGCACGACGCGCGCGCGCCGCGGGTTGCGGGAATGAGCCGAGCCGAAGCTTATTTTTGCTGCTCAGGAATGAATTAATTAAATCAGGGATTAATTAACGAGTCACTAACAAGTGGGCCACTGTCCGAGACGTTGGACTGTGGGCTGACTTGTGTTGCCGGGGTTCATCGACTCCTTTGCCGGGAGTGCGATCCTTCTCCGACTCCCTTGCCGAGAGTGCGACCCTTCTCCGACTCCCTTGCCGGGAGTGCGTCGACTCGGTCGTGGGCCTCCGCCAGGCCCATGACTTTCTCCCCAACGGACTATATAAGAAGGCTCTGGCCAGTGGAGTAACCTAGTTCGGTCCACTCATTCCCTGTCGCATAACCTAGGCGTCATCTATTGTTCCCTGCTTTCTGTTGTCTCCGGCGACCCCATCCCTACGACCGCGTGCACGGTTGGTCAGGAGAGCAGGTGCCTTCGGAACCCTGCCATTCGAGATCCTGCCCGGGAGATCGGCAATAAGGTTTTTGGGGAGCGTCTCGACGCGACTGCTCCTGATCCGTCCCCAGCTTCGTCCGCCTCTACTTCCACTACTTCCCCTGCATCAACACCATGGCCGACAACGCCGCCACCAAGAAGAAGGCCACGGACAAAGTCGAGGCTGCTGCTGCCGCTGCCGCGTTGGCCTGGCCAACCGGAGGGTATGATCTGTTCATCCCTCATTTACTCGTGCTTGTGCAAGCCGTATATGTGCTGCTCGTAGATGGTTTGCTTCTATGTTCTGTACGTGCTAGTATGCCTAGGACTCGGTATGAGATGCATAACATATCTGCCATGCTTATTGTTTACTTGTGGATTAGTCTAATTGGAAAAGTGCTAATATTTGCAACAATCCGAAAACCTTATTTTAGGCACTTCTTGATTCAAGGCTTTGCTGCGACACTGAAACCGGAAAAGTTTACTGCGACGCATTTTAAGCGTTGGCAGACAAGGACCACCTTGTGGCTCACAACAATGAACGTGCTCTGGTTTGGTGCTGTGTCTCCCACAGAAACGATTGTTTCTGAACAGGAAAATGCGTTTAGGGAGGCAACCACCATCTTTGTGGGAGCCGTTCTTACTGTGATCGGAGACAAGTTGGTTGACGCATATCTCAATATGTGTGTTGCCAAAAACTTGTGACATGCGCTCGAAGCTAAGTTCGGCGCAACCGATGCTGGGAGCGAACTGTATGCCATGGAGCAGTTCCATGATTACAAGATGGTTGATAACCGTTCCGTATTGAACCAGGGTGCATGTCGACAGTGCGGCGTTTTTTGATCTAGGGCGAGAGGGCAAGGTCTAGGGTGCATGTCGACAGTGCGGCATTTTTTAATTTAGGGCGAATGGGCAAGGTCTCTTTTTTAGTTTTCAGCATCGGAAACGCATGTGTCCAGGTTCGACCAATCAGAGCGACACGATTCCTAATTCGAATGTGCTTCCCCCAATATCGGTGTTGCTTCGCTAGTGCTAGCGAAAATGGCGGACGACGGGCTCGAGTTTCAAGCTGCATGTATTTGGTTTATTTCTTTTGTTTGCTTGTTTTGTCTTTGATGACTTGTGAGCTGCTTTCTATACTAGCTTGTGATGTGCATCAATTGTTGTTCGGAGCTTCATTAGACTAGCCACAGCGAGAGTAAATTCAGCAGTAACATCGAGTTCAACTCAGTAAATTTGCTTATGTGGCAGTGAGTTAATGAAGAGAGTGAGGTAGTTATAGTAACTTAGCTAGTTATTGTAACATCACATGTCCCAATGTAATATGAGTCTATAACCTAATAAATGAAGCTTTGCATGTTACCACACTTTTGTTATTACCCACTATGAAGATAGTAATGTGTATGTTACTCACCACTATGAAACATTTTTGTCCCTTCCTATGTACACAGAATACTGTGTGGTAGAGCTGTACCCCGTGAAGTGTGCAGCGTATAAGTCTGTGTTCTCTCGACGAGGAGATAGGGTTGAATATACACTTTGAACTTAATTGTCCTTGCCTGCTTGTTTTGTAAATGATTCGCTAGCTGCTTTTGATATAGTGTTAGGCAGCTCGTGGGAAACGTGATCTCATTGTATATTTGCACAAGTCAGATGAAGAGATTCATAGACATGTCAGCGTATCTACTACTAGCTGTGGTGTAGCTGACCGTACACGTACACTTGATGGGTGATCTTTATCGGGGTTTGGTGGATGAATAACAACAATCTGGAAGCACCGCAGTGCATGCATCTTTGACAATGTGCGGCCTTCCCATGCCCTAATCATGGAGAAGATAAGGAGGGTGCGTGGGCCAAGGCAGGCGCCAAAGGACTAGATATGATCTTGCCTACGACACGTTGTAGAAAGGGCTGAGCAACCCTTCTTCTTCTGCTCATCGCAGGCCTAGGGCTGCACCATTGTACTCTTTTTCCCTTGTCAATGGAATGATACGCAACCATACATATTCATGAAAAAAATAATTAACAACAAGCATAGGAACAATGATCATCGTCCGTTAAAACGTGCACAAACTCACCTCAAAGTGCCACGGTTGGTAATTTGATATAAATCAACTTCTAGCGCTTTCATCTTTTTTCTTTATATATATAAGAATCTCCTGTTGAGTTGTTATTATGTCATTCGTGCCCCCAAAAAAAGATAAAGAGCAGACATTCACAATGCAGGTGCAGTGAACAGAAATGCGTGCTGCAATGTAGGGCAAGGTTCAGCGGAGGATCGACCAATGTTGAGGATTGGAGGCCCTCCTGCAGGTATGGAGGTGCTCAAAGAGTCGGTGTGCCATAAACGATTTATTTAATGTTTTTTTAGAACAGAAATGATTTGTTTAATCTGGCACATGGATCGAACCAATGGGCGAATCTACTT
>NC_041381.1:95274027-95350092 GCF_002162155.2 Triticum dicoccoides
AAACACTAGTTTCTACTACTAGTTTTAAGGCCCAGCCCAGCCATTTGCCAAGCCAGCCCAACACATGTTTGTCCGGAACTTTGGTATTATCTCTCGGGACCTCCTATTCGACGCGTTTTGCGTCAAACAGTTCCGCGACGCATAAGGGCACACGCGACTGGGCTGGCCCATTGGTCGTGTCGCGAGCAGACTACTGTAGCCTACTAAAATAGGCAAAAAGTACTGCATTCAGCTGGATTCGAACACAGGATCTCCTACACATATGCTAGTGTTGCTAGCCAAGTGAGCTGGCCTGGTTTCTGGTTCATATATCAGCGCCAACGTATAAGAACAAACAGCTACCGGCAAATCCAAAATATTTTGAATTTCGAACTCAAACACTTTTTTAGAACGGGAATAGTTTTATAAACTCAGCTACTTTTCAAATCCGTGAATTCTTTTTAGGAAACTCACATTTTCTGAAAACAGTTATTCCCCCTTGAATGTTATTTTCTGGCCCATTGGCAACCGAGAGTTTGCGACTGACCGCTCCTAGCCACTCCAGCTGCCAGCTTTTCTGGTAGTAAAAGAAACTAAAAGAACTTACAATGCCCCTACAACCGGAATGATCTACTATAGCAAGCCAGAATTAGTTACTCTAGTGGACATCTTAAAAAAATAAGCACACATTTTTTCTGAAAGTTTAGATTTTGAAAAGTGTCCGTACAATGCCCGTACGCTTACATTTTTTTTGCATATGTGATCAGAAAAATTGAAATTGCAGAAAATGTTTTTGAAAAACATAAATCATTTTTTGAAGTTGTGAACAAATTATGAAATTCTGAACAAATTTCTAAACAACGAACATTTTTAAATTTTTTGAACAAATATTTTCGAAATTTAACATATCATGAAATGCCAAGAAAAAAAATTGAAAGCACGAACATTTTTTGAATTTGTGAACAGAAAAATGAAAAATGGAACATCTCAACAAATATCTAATAAAAATTTGAAACCACGAACATTTTTTGAATTTGTGAACAAAAATATGAAAAATGGAACATTTCAAGAAATATCTAATAAAAATTTGAAACCACGAACATTTTTTGAAACTCTTGAACACTTTTCGAAATGCAAACATTTTTTTTCATTTTAGAACAAATTTTGCAACTACGAACATTTTTCTAATTTGTGAACAAAAATTTGAAAAATGGAACAATTTATGAACTATCGAACAAAAATTTGAAGCCGCGAACATTTTTTGTAATTGTGAACATTTTTTAGGAAATGGAACAATTCACGAAATTCCTAACAAAAATTGGAATTGCGAAAATCTTTTGATGAACATTTTTCTAAAATACGAACATTTTTAGAAATTCTGATCAAATTTTGAAATCACGAACATCTTTGGAAATTGGTGAACATTTTCTGAACCAGGAGAATTTTTGCAAATTGTGAATTATTTCTATAGAAGGAACATTTTTTCGAATTCCTGAACATTTTTTGAAATTTTGACCAAATTTTGAAAACAGGAACATTTTTGGAAATTCCTGTGCAACTTTTGAAATTGAAACATTTTGTGAATCTGGAACAAATTTTCAAAGGAGGAACGTTTTTTGAAATCTGAACAAAACTTTAAATTATCGAAAAGCATTTAAAAGGAAAATCTAATTGAAAAGATAAAACAGAAAAAAGAAACATAAAAGAGAAAAAAAGAAACAGAAAAAAAGAAAAACAAGAAAATGGAAAAACTAAAAATAGAAATGAAAAATAAAAAACCGGTTCAGGAACTTCTAGAAGGTTCCCGAAACCAGTAAAAACCGGCTGGAAATCGTCTAGAAGTTTCCCAAAACCAGAACGTGAAAGCTATACCTACGCTATAGTTGGGCCGGCCCAATCGCTCGCTAGGTCGCCCCGCCTGTGCGATTCCCCGACTACTTGACGCAAAATGCGTCAAATAGGGTTTTCCTTATCTCTCGTCCTCTCACGGATGTGCTGAAAAAGGGTACTCTCTTCATTTGGATGCAACAGCTGATGTGCCATTTACAAAACTAAAGTGAGCCCTGGTTCAAGCTCCTGTGTTAGCCTTACCTGATTTTAACAAGCGACTCACCATGGTGGAAACATATGCGAGTGCCACCGGTGTTGGCATACTTGAGCAAGGCCTTGGCACCACGCAATCTAGGGCAGTCAGTGTACGAGAAAGAGTGCTTGGCCCTGATCCTGGCAGTGGATCACTGACGTTCCTATCTACAGCATGCAAAATTTCTGGTGCGTACTGACCCAAAAAAATTAGTCGACTTGACAGACCAATGGCTCAACACACCAATATAGCAGCGCGCCCTCACAAAATTGGTGGCCTGCAGTTTCAGATCCAATACAAGGCAGGCATCACAAACAAAGCAGTAGATGCACTGTCGTGTCGTGAACATGGAGCAGACATTGAGATACTAGCAATTTCAGTGTGTAGACCAGCGTGGATCGAGGTAGTGGTTGTTAGTTATGAGCAGGACATCAAAGTGTAGAACAAAAATGACCCAAATTAGCATGGATCCATCCAGTGACACGGATTACACTTTGAAGGACGCGATGATCCGTTACAAGGGGCGCATCTGGATTGGTTCCGATGCGACCATCCAACAGTAAGTCATCAAGGCCCTTCACGATAGTGCACTAGGAGGGCACTCGGGTTTCTATACCACCTATCACCGCGTCAAGAATCTTTTCTTCTAGAAGGTGAAGGAAATATGCCCTAGAGGCAATAAAAAAGTTATTATTTATTTCCTTATATCATGATAAATGTTTATTATTCATGCTAGAATTGTATTAACCGGAAACATGATACATGTGTGAATACATAGACAAACATAAAGTCACTAGTATGCCTCTACTTGACTAGCTCATTAATCAAAGATGGTTATGTTTCCTAACCATAGACATGTGTTGTCATTTGATTAATGGGATCACATCATTAGGATAATGATGTGATTGACATGACCCATTCCGTTAGCCTAGCACTTGATCGTTTAGTATATTGCTATTGTTTTCTTCATGACTTATACAAAGTTCCTGCAACTATGAGATTGTGCAACTCCCGTTTACCGAAAGAACACTTTGTGTGTTACCAAATGTCACAACGTAACTGGGTGATTATAAAGGTGCTCTACAGGTGTTTCCGAAGGTACATGTTGGGTTGGCATAATTCGAGATTATGTTTTGTCACTCCGATTGTCGGAGAGGTATCTCTGGGCCCTCTCGGTAATACTCATTACCTAAGCCTTGCAAGCATTGTAACTAATGAGTTAGTTATAAGATGATGTGTTACAGAACGAGTAAAGAGACTTGCCGGTAACGAGATTGAACTAGGTATTGGATACCGACGATCAAATCTCGGGCAAGTAACATACCAATGACAAAGGGAACAACGTATGTTGTTATGCGGTTTGACCGGTAAAGATCTTCGTAGAATATGTAGGAACCAATATGGGCATCCAGGTCCCGCTATTGGTTATTGACCGAGAATGGTTCTAGGTCATGTCTACATAGTTCTCGAACCCGTAGGGTCCGCACGCGTAACGTTACGATGACAGTTTTATTATGAGTTTATAAGTTTTGATGTACCGAAGTTTGTTCGGAGTCCCAGATGTGATCACGGACATAACGAGGAGTCTCGAAATGGTCAAGACATAAAGATTGATATATTGGATGACTATATTCGGACACCGGAAGTGTTCCGGGTGATTTCGAAGAAAACCGGAGTGCCGGGGGGGGGTTACCGGAACCCCCCGGGAGAGTATTGGGCCTTATGGGCCTTAGGGGAAAGGAGAGAGGGGCGGCCAGCATGGGCCGCACACCCCCTCCACCCTCTGGTCCGAATTGGACTTGGAGGGGGGGCGGCGCCCCCCCTCTTTCCTTCCCCCTCTTCCCCTTCCTTCCCCCTCCTAGTAGGAGTAGGAAAGGAGGAGTCCTACTCCTACTAGGAGGAGGATTCCTCCTCCCTTGGCGCGCCCAAGGGGCCGGCCGGCCTCCCCCCTCCCTCCTTTATATACGGGGGCAGGGGGCACCCCATAGACACACAAGTTGATCTACGGATCGTTCCTTAGCCATGTGCGGTGCCCCCTCCACCATATTCCACCTCGGTCATATCGTCGCAGAGTTTAGGCGAAGCCCTGCGCCGGTAGAACATCATCATCGTCACCACGCCGTCGTGCTGACGGAACTCATCCCCGAAGCTTTGCTGGATCGGAGCCCGGGGATCGTCATCGAACTGAACGTGTGCTGAACTCGGAGGTGCCGTACGTTTGGTGCTTGGATCGGTCGGATAGTGAAGACGTACGACTACATCAACCGCGTTGTCATAACGCTTCCGCTTACGGTCTACGAGGGTACATGGACGAACACTCTCCCCTCTCGTTGCTATGCCATCACCATGATCTTGCGTGTGCGTAGGAAAATTTTGAAATTACTACGTTCCCCAACAGTGGCATCCGAGCCTGGTTTTATGCGTTGATGTTATATGCACGAGTAGAACACAAGTGAGTTGTGGGCGATACAAGTCATACTGCTTACCAGCATGTCATACTTTGGTTCGGTGGTATTGTGAGATGAAGCGGCCCGGACCGACATTACGCGTACGCTTACGCGAGACTGGTTTCACCGTTGCGAGCACTCGTGCTTAAAGGTGGCTGGCGGGTGTCTGTCTCTCTCACTTTAGCTGAATCGAGTGTGGCTACACCCGGTCCTTGCGAAGGTTAAAACAGCACCAACTTGACGAACTATCGTTGTGGTTTTTATGCGTAGGTAAGAACGGTTCTTGCTAAAGCCCGTAGCAGCCACGTAAAATTTGCAACAACAAAGTAGAGGACGTCTAACTTGTTTTTGCAGGGCATGTTGTGATGTGATATGGTCAAGACGTGATGCTATATTTTATTGTATGAGATGATCATGTTTTGTAACCGAAGTAATCGGCAACTGGCAGGAGCCATATGGTTGTCGCTTTATTGTATGAAATGCAAACGCCCTGTAATTGCTTTACTTTATCACTAAGCGGTATCGATAGTCGTAGAAGCAATAGATGGCGTAACGACAACGATGCTACGATGGAGATCAAGGTGTCGCGCCGGTGACGATGGTGATCACGACGGTGCTTCGAAGATGGAGATCACAAGCACAAGATGATGATGGCCATATCATATCACTTATATTGATTGCATGTGATGTTTATCCTTTATGCATCTTATCTTGCTTTGATTGACGGTAGCATTTTAAGATGATCTCTCACTAAAATTATCAAGAAGTGTTCTCCCTGAGTATGCATCATTGCCAAAGTTCGTCGTGCCCAGACACCACGTGATGATCGGGTGTGATAAGCTCTACGTCCATCTACAACGGGTGCAAGACAGTTTTGCACACGCGGAATACTCAGGTTAAACTTGACGAGCCTAGCATATGCAGATATGGCCTCGGAACACGGAGACCGAAAGGTCGAGCGTGAATCATATAGTAGATATGATCAACATAGTGATGTTCACCATTGAAAACTACTCCATCTCACGTGATGATCGGTTATGGTTTAGTTGATTTGGATCACGTGATCACTTAGATGACTAGAGAGATGTCTGTCTAAGTGGGAGTTCTTAAGTAATATGATTAATTAAACCTAAATTTATCATGAACTTAGTACCTGATAGTATTTTGCTTGTCTATGTTTGTTTATAGATAGATGGCTCGTGCTGTTGTTCCGTTGAATTTTAATGTGTTCCTTGAGAAAGCAAAGTTGAAAGATGATGGTAGCAATTACACGGACTGGGTCCGTAACCTGAGGATTATCCTCATTGCTGCATAGAAAAGTTACATCCTGGAAGCACCGCTGGGTGCCAGGCCTGCTGCTGATGCAACTGACGATGTTAAGAACGTCTAACAGAGCAAAGCTGATGACTACTCTATAGTTCAGTGTGCCATGCTTTACGGCTTTGAACCGGGTCTTCAATGACGTTTTGAACGTCATGGAGCATATGAGATGTTCCAAGAGTTGAAGTTAATATTTCAAGCAAATGCCCGGATTGAGAGATATGAAGTCTCCAATAAGTTCTACAGCTGCAAGATGGAGGAGAATAGTTCTGTTAGTGAGCATATACTCAAAATGTCTGGGTATAATAATCACTTGATTCAACTGGGAGTTAATCTTCCGGATGATAGCGTCATTGACAGAATTCTCCAATCACTGCCACCAAGCTACAAGAGCTTTGTGATGAACTATAATATGCAAGGGATGAACAAGACTATTCCCGAGCTCTTCGCAATGCTAAAAGCTGTGGAGGTAGAAATCAAGAAGGAGCATCAAGTGTTGATGGTCAATAAGACCACTAGTTTCAAGAAAAGGGCAAAGGGAAGAAGAAGGTGAACTTCAAGAAGAACAGCAAGCAAGTTGCTGCTCAAGAGAAGAAACCCAAGTCTGGACCTAAGCCTGAAACTGAGTGCTTCTACTGCAAGCAGACTGGTCACTAGAAGCGGAACTGCCCCAAGTATTTGGCGGATAAGAAGGATGGCAAAGTAAACAAAGGTATATGTGATATACATGTTATTGATGTGTACCTAACTAGAGCTCGTAGTAGCACCTGGGTATTTGATACTGGTTCAGTTGCTAATATTTGCAACTCAAAACAGGAACTACGGAATAAGCGAGCACTGGCCAAGGACGAGGTGACGATGCGCGTGGGAAACGGTTCCAAAGTCGATGTGATCGCGGTCGGCACGCTACCTCTACATCTACCTTCGGGATTAGTTTTAGACCTGAATAATTGTTATTTGGTGCCAACGTTGAGCATGAACATTATATCTGGATCTTGTTTGATGGAGACGGTTATTCATTTAAATCAGAGAATAATGGTTGTTCTATTTATATGAGTAATATCTTTTATGATCATGCACCCTTGAAGAGTGGTCTATTTTTATTAAATCTCGATAGTAGTGATACACATATTCATAGTGTTGAAACCAAAAGATGCAGAGTTAATAATGATAGTGCAACTTATTTGTGGCACTGCGGTTTGAGTCATATCGGTGTAAAGCGCATGAAGAAACTCCATATTGATGGACTTTTGGAATCACTTGATTATGAATCACTTGGTACTTGCGAACCATGCCTTATGGGCAAGATGACTAAAACGCCGTTCTCCGGAACTATGGAGCGAGCAACTGATTTGTTGGAAATCATACATACTGATGTTTGTGGCCCAATGAATGTTGAGGCTCGCGGCGGGTATCATTATTTTCTCACCTTCACAGATGATTTGAGCAGATATGGGTATATCTACTTCATGAAACACAAGTCTGAAACATTTGAAAAGTTCAAAAAATTTCAGAGTGAAGTGGAAAATCATCGTAACAAAAAAATAAAGTTTCCACGATCTGATCGTGGACGAGAGTATTTGAGTTATGAGTTTGGCCTACACTTGAAACAATGTGGAATAGTTTCGCAACTCACGCCACCTGGAACACCACAACGAAATGGTGTGTCCGAACATCGTAATCGTACTTTACTTGATATGGTGTGATCTATGATGTCTCTTACTGATTTACCGCTATCATTTTGGGGTTATGCTTTAGAGACAGCCGCATTCACGTTAAATAGGGCACCATCAAAATCCGTTGAGACGACGCCTTATGAACTGTGGTTTGGCAAGAAACCAAAGTTGTCGTTTCTTAAAGTTTGGGGCTGCGATGCTTATGTGAAGAAACTTCAACCAGATAAGCTCGAACCTAAATCGGAGAAATGTGTCTTCATAGGATACCCAAAAGAGACTATTGGGTACACCTTCTATCACAGATCCGAAGGCAAGACATTCGTTGCTAAGAATGGATCCTTTCTAGAGAAGGAGTTTCTCTCGAAAGAAGTGAGTGGGAGGAAAGTAGAACTTGATGAGATAACTGTATCTACTCCCTTATTGGAAAGTAGTTCATCACGAGAACCGGTTCCTGTGACAACTACACCAATTAGTGAGGAAGCTAATGATAATGATCATGAAACTTCAGATCAAGTTTTTGCTGAACCTCGTAGGTCTACCAGAGTAAGATCCGCACCAGAGTGGTACGCTAATCCTATTCTGGAAGTCATGTTACTTGACCATGATGAACCTACGAACTATGAGGAAGCGATGATGAGCCTGGATTCCGCAAAATGGCTAGAAGCCATGAAATCTGAGATGGGATCCATGTATGAAAACAAAGTATGGACTTTGGTTGACTTGCCCGATTTTCGGCAAGCCATTGAGAATAAATGGATCTTTAAGAAGAAGACTGACGCTGATGGTAATATAACTGTCTATAAAGCTCGACTTGTTGCAAAATGTTTTCGACAAGTTCAAGGGGTTGACTACGATGAGACTTTCTCACCCGTAGCGATGCTTAAGTCCGTCCGAATCATGTTAGCTATTGCTGCATTTCATGATTATGAAATTTGGCAAATGGATGTCAAGACTGCATTCTTGAATGGATTTCTAGAAGAAGAGTTGTATATGATGCAGCCGGAAGGTTTTGTTGATCCAAAAGGTGCTGACAAAGTGTGCAAGCTCCAGCATTCCATTTATGGACTAGTGCAAGCATCTCGGAGTTGGAATAAACGCTTTGATAGTGTGATCAAAGCATATGGTTTTATAAAGACTTTTGGAGAAGTCTGTATTTACAAGAAAGTGAGTGGGAGCTCTGTAGCATTTCTAATTTTATATGTAGATGACATATTATTAATTGGAAATGATATAGAATTTCTGGATAGCATAAAAGGATACTTGAATAAAAGTTTTTCAATGAAAGACCTCGGTGAAGCTGCTTACATATTGGGCATCAAGATCTATAGAGATAGATCGAGACGCTTAATAGGACTTTCACAAAGCACATACCTTGACAAAATTTTGAAAAAGTTCAAAATGGATCAGGCAAAGAAAGGATTCTTGCCTGTGCTACAAGGTGTGAAGTTGAGTCAAACTCAATGCCCGACCGCAGAAGATAGAGAGAAAATGAAAAATGTTCCCTATGCTTCAGCCATAGGCTCTATCATGTATGCAATGTTGTGTACCAGACCTGATGTATGCTTAACAATAAGCTTGGCAGGAAGGTACCAAAGTAATCCAGGAGTGGATCACTGGACAGCGGTCAAGAACATCCTGAAATACCTGAAAAGTACTAAGGATATGTTTCTCGTATATGGAGGTGACAAAGAGCTAGTCGTAAACGGTTATGTCGATGCAAGCTTTGACATTGATCCGAACGATTCTAAATCGCAAACCGGATACGTGTTTTTATTAAATGGTGGAGCTGTAAGTTGGTGCAGTTCTAAACAAAGCGTCGTAGCAGGATCTACATGTGAAGCGGAGTACATAGCTGCTTCGGAAGCAGCAAATGAAGGAGTCTGGATGAAGGAGTTCATTTCCGATCTAGGTGTCATACCTAGTGCATCGGGACCAATGAAGATCTTCTGTGACAATACTGGTGCAATTGCCTTGGCAAAGGAATCCAGATTTCACAAGAGGACCAAGCACATCAAAAGACGTTTCAATTCCATTCGGGACCAAGTCCAAGTGGGAGACATAGAGATTTGCAAGATACATACGGATCTGAATGTTGCAGACCCGTTGACTAAACCTCTCTCACGAGCAAAACATGATCAGCACCAAGACTTCATGGGTGTTAGAATCATTACTATGTAATCTAGATTATTGACTCTAGTGCAAGTGGGAGACTGAAGGAAATATGCCCTAGAGGCAATAATAAAGTTATTATTTATTTCCTCATATCATTATAAATGTTTATTATTCATGCTAGAATTGTATTAACCGGAAACATGATACATGTGTGAATACATAGACAAACATAAAGTCACTAGTATGCCTCTACTTGACTAGCTCATTAATCAAAGATGGTTATGTTTCCTAACCATAGACATGTGTTGTCATTTGATTAATGGGATCACATCATTAGGATAATGATGTGATTGACATGACCCATTCCGTTAGCCTAGCACTTGATCGTTTAGTATATTGCTATTGCTTTCTTCATGACTTATACAAAGTTCCTGCAACTATGAGATTGTGCAACTCCCGTTTACCGGAAGAACACTTTGTGTGTTACCAAACGTCACAACGTAACTGGGTGACTATAAAGGTGCTCTACAGGTGTTTTCGAAGGTACATGTTGGGTTGGCATAATTCGAGATTAGGTTTTGTCACTCCGATTGTCGGAGAGGTATCTCTGGGCCCTCTCGGTAATACTCATCACCTAAGCCTTGCAAGCATTGTAACTAATGAGTTAGTTATAAGATGATGTGTTACAGAACGAGTAAAGAGACTTGCCGGTAACGAGATTGAACTATGTATTGGATACCGACGATCAAATCTCGGGCAAGTAACATACCAATGACAAAGGGAACAACGTATGTTGTTATGCGGTTTGACCGATAAAGATCTTCGTAGAATATGTAGGAACCAATATGGGCATCCAGGTCCCGCTATTGGTTATTGACCGAGAATGGTTCTAGGTCATGTCTACATAGTTCTCAAACCCGTAGGGTCCGCACGCTTAACGTTACGATGACAGTTTTATTATGAGTTTATAAGTTTTGATGTACCGAAGTTTGTTCGGAGTCCCGGATGTGACCACGGACATGACGAGGAGTCTCGAAATGGTCGAGACATAAAGATTGATATATTGGACGACTATATTCGGACACCGGAAGTGTTCCGGGTGATTTCGGAGAAAACCGGAGTGCCGGGGGGGGGGGGTTACCGGAACCCCCCGGGAGAGTATTGGGCCTGATGGGCCTTAGGGGAAAGGAGAGAGGGGCGGCCAGCATGGGCCGCGCGCCCCCTCCACCCTCTGGTCCGAATTGGACTAGGAGGGGGGGCGGCGCCCCCCCCTCTTTCCTTCCCCCTCTTCCCCTTCCTTCCCCCTCCTAGTAGGAGTAGGAAAGGAGGAGTCCTACTCCTACTAGGAGGAGGATTCCACCTCCCTTGGCGCGCCCAAGGGGCCGGCCGGCCTCCCCCCTCCCTCCTTTATATACGGGGGCAGGGGGGCACCCCATAGACACACAAGTTGTTCTACGGATCGTTCCTTAGCCGTGTGCGGTGCCCCCCTCCACCATATTCCACCTTGGTCATATCGTCGTGGAGTTTAGGCGAAGCCCTGCGCCGGTAGAACATCATCATCGTCACCACGCCGTCGTGCTAACGGAACTCATCCCCGAAGCTTTGCTGGATCGGAGCCCGGGGATCGTCATCGAGCTGAACGTGTGCTGAACTCGGAGGTGCCGTACGTTCGGTGCTTGGATCGGTCGGATCGTGAAGACGTACGACTACATCAACCGCGTTGTCATAACGCTTCCGCTTACGGTCTACGAGGGTACGTGGACGAACACTCTCCCCTCTCGTTGCTATGCCATCACCATGATCTTGCGTGTGCGTAGGAAAATTTTGAAATTACTACGTTTCCCTACAGAAGGGTATGAAGGGCGTGATCAAACAGTATGTGAGGGCATGTGACACTTGTCAATGAGGAAAAACAGAACTGGTTTCTCGATGGGTTGCTGCATCCGTTACCTATTCCTAAACGTCCATGGGCAGTGGTCTCTCTTGATTTTATTGAAGGACTTCCCAAATATGGAGGCCACGACGTGATCCTAGTAGTGGTGGGAAAGTTTTCCAAATATGCACACTTTGTGCCATTGAAGCACCCCTTCATGGCCTTGACGGTTGCCACAACCTTCATGAAAAATATCTTTCGTCTCCATGGGCTGCCATTGGCAATTATCTCAGACCGAGACTGTTGGGGAACGCAGTTTTTCAAAAAAAAACCTACGATCACGCAAGATCTATCTAGGAGATGCATAGCAACGAGAAGGGATAGTGTGTCCACATACCCTCGTAGAACGAAAGCGGAAGCGTTTACTAACACGGTTGATGTAGTCGAACGTCTTCACGATCCAACCGATCTAAGTACCAAACATACGGGCACCTCCGTGTTCAGCACACGTTCAGCTCGATGACGTCCCTCGAGCTCTTGATCTAGTTGAGGACGAGGGAGAGTTCCGTCAGCATGGCAGCATGGCGATGGTGATGATGAAGTTACCGGCGCAGCGCTTCTCCTAAGCACTATGATGATATGACCGAGGTGTTGAACTGTGGAGGGGGGCACCGCACACGGCTAAGAGATTGTCTGTTGTGCCTTTGGGGTGCCCCCTACCCCTGTATATAAAGGAGGGGAGGAGGAGGCTGGCCAACAAGGGGCACGCTAGGGAGAGGGGAGTCCTACCCTTTTTTCCTTCTACCGGAGGGGGAAAAGGGGAAGGAGAGGTAGTAGGAGAAGGAAAGGGGGGTGGTGATGAGGATATAGACCTGGGGTAGGGTCATAGACCTGACCCATGCGTCCTACCCAAGGTCACTACCCTGAAGATAAGAAGCCCAAGAGGCAACAAGGAACCCCCAGTCGAAGATGTCGAGTGGAATCCACTCGACCAGTCATACCACTCGGGTATCCCTCTACCTGTTGTCACTCGACCATATGAGGAATCACTCGAGCTACTGAAGTCCAGGAGTCACTCAACACTGCAACGGTCGGACATGCACTATGTAGTCTTTAAAGTCATTAATAATACTTATGGTTGGCGTTATCAGTAACGCCCCTACTTTATGTACATTAAGCCCCTTGTAATGGAGGCTGGCTGGGGTCCTGGTGCACTCTATATAAGCCACCCCCTCCTCTGGCACAAGGGTTCGCACCCCCCTGTAACACCACACACATATAATCCAGTCGACCGCCTCCGGGCACCGAGACGTAGGGCTATTACTTCGTCCGAGAAGGGCCTGAACTCGTAAATCTCTTGTGTACATCTTAACCATAGCTGAGATCTTGCCTCTCCATACCTACCCCCCTTTCTACTGTCAGCCTTAGAACCACGACAGTTGGCGCCCACTGTGGGGCCGGTGTCTTAGCGACTTGTTGGTGAAGTTGCAATTTTTCCGATCGTCATCATCATGGTTTCCGGTGGTGGAATGGCTGAGGGCCGCGAGATCCATCTCGGCGCGCTCGTTTTCATCGCCGACGACTCCGCTTGGCTTCAGGAAGCTCCCCTTGACGTTGAGGCGCTCCCCGTCCGAGGGGCGACGCACTTTCGTGCGTGCGTTCGCGGCGTCCTTCTCCAGCAGCCGTCGACCCAATATGATGATATACTTTATTGTTATACTTAGTGTAGAGTCTGATGATATATATGCTTAGTGAATCTTATATGCTTTATTGTTATACTTAGTGTAGAGTCCGATCATATATATGCTTAGTGAATCTTATATGCTTTATTGTTATACTTAGTGTAGAGTCCGATGATATATATGCTTAGTGAATCTTATATGCTTTATTGTTATACTTAGTGTAGAGTCCGATGATATATATACTTAGTGTAGAGTCCGATGATATATATGCTTAGTGTAGAGTCCGATGATATATATGCTTCGCGTAGAATGTGTGAGGCTACTTATTAATTGATATGTTTTTCTTATTCAGAAATTGCCAAAGAGCCTATCTGAGAGTTGTGGTATCAAGCCTGATGAAGAAGGCTCTGCTGAAATACGCCTTACCGCAAGGGGCTCCGTCACCATTTGTGCGTACGGCATGGACACGAATGGTCGCACACACTTCAACTCGGGTGGGTGGAAGAGCTTCCTCGTCGGCAAGAATCTTCATGTTGGACAAGCAATCCTAATTACTATCAGGAACACCCACCGCCCAGGCTTGAGGATGATGGTCATCATCGACATCATCTAGAACTTCATATGCATGTGTGTGGCTGTTGAACCATATATATGCTAGTATGACTACCTAGTAGACTTATCAACTATAATCTATCCATGCATTGTTGACTATTATATGAGTTTGTGAGATTGTGTGGTTATATTAAATGTGGTACTGTCATTAATGTTTGTGAGATGGTTCTGTGAATTTAGTTTATTTGCAGTGGACTTGTCTTGATTTCCATGAATATTGCACCTGACTGCTTTTTTTTATTTTTTATTTCTATTTGCCTAGTAGTAGCGTGGGGAGAAAATAGGGCGCTACTACTACGTGATGATAGTAGTAGCGCTGGTGGAGGAAGCAGCGCTACTAATAAGTATTTTAGCTACAGCGCTTGTTCAGAAACACGCTACTGTTAAATAATAGCTGTAGCGCCCTAGCAGTAGCGCGGGTGCCCGCGCTACTGGTATGTAAAAAACCAGCGCCACTACTAAGCTTTTCTCTAGTAGTGTAGGGCGAGAGGGTAAGGTCTAGGGTGCATGTTGACAGTGCGGCGTTTTTCGATCTAGGGCGAATGGGCAAGGTCTCTTTTTTAGTTTTCAGCGTCGGAAACGCATGTGTCCAGGTTCGACCAATCAGAGCGACACGATTCCTAATTCGAATGTGCTTCCCCCAATATCGGTGTTGCTTCGCTGGTGCTAGCAGAAATGGTGGACGACGGGCTCGAGTTTCAAGCTGCATGTATTTCATTTATTTCTTTTGTTTGCTTGTTTTGTCTTTGATGACTTGTGAGCTGCTTTCTATACTAGCATTGTTCTGTACATCAATTATTGTTCGGGGCTTCATTAGACTAGCCACAATAGGAGTAACTTCAGCAGTTACATCGAGTCCAACTCAGTAAATTTGCTTATGTGACAATGAGTTAATGAGGAGAGAGGTAGTTATAGTAACTTAGCTAGTTACTGTAATATCACAAGTCCCAATATAATATGAGTCTATAACCTAATAAATGAAACTTTGCATGTTACCACACTTATGTTATTACCCGCTATGAATGTAGTAATATAGTCTAGGAATATATGTATGTTACTAGTGTATGTTACTTATCACTATGGCTAGTCTTAGTTTAAAAGGGCAAACATTTTGTCCCTTCCTATATACACAGAATACTGCGGGGTAGAGCTGTACCCCGTGAAGCGTGCATCGTACAAGTCTGTGTTCTCTCGACGAGGAGATAGGGTTGAATATACACTTTGAATTTAATTGTCCTTGCCTGCTTGTTTTGTAAATGATTCGCTAGCTGCTTTTGATATGGTGTTAGGCAGCTCATGGGAAGCGTGATCTCATTGTGTATTTGCACAAGTCAGATCAAGAGATCCATAAACATGTCAGCGTATCTACTACTACTCGCTGACCGTACACGGACACTTGCTGGGTGATCTTTATCGGGATTTGGTGGATGAATAACTAATAACAATTTGAAAACATCGCAATGCCTGTATCTTTGACAATGTGCAGCCTTCCTATGCTCTAATCATGGAGAAGATCAAGGAGAATGCGCGCGCCTGGGCCAAGGCAGACGCAAGGGACTAGATACGATCCTGCCTACGACTTAATGTCGTAAATAGGGCTGAGCAACCCTTCTTCTGCTCATCGCAGCTCTCGACCATGCCTTTTCGTGTGTACATGGCCTAGAGCTGCACCATTGTACTCTCTTTCTCCTATCAATAAAATGATACGTATACGCAAGAAAACTTAACAAACAACAAGCATAGGAACAGTGCTCCTCTCAAGTTAAAACATGCGGAATCTCATCTTAAAGTGCCACGGTTGATAATTTGATATACTATTCTGTTACTAGTAACAGAATATTACTTCCTCCGTTCCTAAATATAAGTCTTTGAAGAGATTTTTATTATAGACCACATACTGAGCAAAATAAATGAATGCCATTCTAAAATGCATCTATATACATCCGTATGTGATTTATAGTGAAATCTCTACAAAGACTTATATTTAGGACGGAGGGAGTATTTTGTTACCATAAGGGCGCGATCGAACGGCCCGACCTTTAAAAAAAAAACTTGTCCCGAGCCTGTCATCCCCAACCTCTCGACCTTATCCTCCCACCGCGCTGCGACGCCAGCCTGGCCTTCCACGGCGCCGCCCCACCTCGCCCGGCCTTCCACGACGTCGCCCCACCCGGCTTCCCCACCACGCCGCCCTGCCCCACCCGGCATCCTTGCAGGTTCGCTCGCTTGTTCATTGACCTTTTAACCCTTTGACCACTGGCCTTTAAATTTTTGAAAAATATATGAATTTGAAAAAAGTACATGAATACCAAAAATGCATGAATTTGAAAAGATTGCAAATTGAAAAATATTCACAAAATAAAAAAATGCATGAATTGAAAAATATTCAGAATAATGCATGAATTTTAAAAGAAATCGTGAAAACAAAAATGTTTACGAATATTTAAACAATCTCAGAATACAAAAAAGTTCAATATTTTTTGAAAGGAAAAATTGACGAATTTACAAAAAGTTCATGTGCTTGAGAAAATGTTCGTGGATATGAACAAAGTTATCGAGTTTGAAATAAGTTCGCAAACTTGAAAAACAATTTTTTTTAAAGTTCATGAATGTTAGGAAACTTGATGAAAATGGAATAAGAAAATAAATAATAAATGGAACAGAAAAACGAAAATAAACATGGAAAACTCCGTCCAAAAGAAATCAACCCAACAAAACCGGGGGAACCTCTGATGCAAATGAGAAAAGTTAGCATTGGCCGGCCCACCCCAACCCAGGTAGAAACTTCCTCGGGTAGCATTGTACTACGACACAAGACCGTTTATGATGGTCACCATGTATGTCATCCTACTCTGCTGACATTGCACATCCAATTGGCTTGACTGGCACACATGGTCGCCTCAACATGTATACACGGCCAGCCCTGCCTAGCAATCAACTAACCATGGTGCCAGGCCGTTGCAAAACATGCAAAAAATACTACTGGTCTCTAGCCTAGTTCATACGTGGTCAGGTTCAGAGGTTTACCCACACTAGCAAAAAGAAGAAACCAAAACGAAGCATTGCAGAGGCCTCGGACAGGCCTTCAGACATCCGGCAGCAAGTGATCAACGCTTCCTCCTCGGCTTCAGTGATGCCGGCTTGGTGCTGCGGCGGCGGGGCACGGCCTCTGCTGCCGCCAAATCTCTGTTCAGTTTGCCGATGCCCCTCATGACGACCTCGTAGAACCGGTCGTCCTCACAGGCGAGGCGCGCTAGGTCTAAGAACTGGTCATGCAGCCCGGAGCGCCTGCATTGCTGGCACGTGTCCGTCCGAGGTTCGCCGCGGCAATGCATCTGGCACTGGAGCGGCTTGGCTGTCCAGCGTGGCATGACGTGTAACCTTGGTATTTCACACATGCCTAGGTGGATCATGACCTGAAAAAAGATTCGAAGCCTGAAGATGTTGAAAAGTGTTTGTACTACATATGGCAGCTAATGCAAATAAATATAGGAGCAAGAGAATACTGCAGTAGCAATGGATGGAAGATAGTACTTCTGACAGAGAACGGTTTTACCTTGACAGCATGGCAGCAGAGCATCCCCGTGTGCTCGAATTGCTTGCACACGCACATGAACGCTTCGCCGTCTTCTCTAACATTCACCTCATATTCCACCCTAGACCATTTCTGTCTAGTTTCACTGCTGGGACGCCGTGCTATGTACCTCAGGTTGGGGATGACTGCCTCCACCACGTAAGGCTCGGATTCGCTCATGGCTTGCACAAACTGTTCGTACACCGGTCTTGTGTACACCTCGCCGGCATGCTTCTCGATCGGTAGATTTGTTCTCAGAACAATCTCATCCTGCACGAAAGAAAAACAATAATTCACCCTTAGTCTCAGCTGATCTTGACTGCCCATAGGAAAGACGTTAATTTCCTGAAGTTAAGCTTACCATAGTAGTCCTCTTCTCCTGAAACCCATAGTCTGGTTCTTGACTGGACCGCAGTTTCTCGTACTGTTCAGCGAAAAGCTCCATTGAGCAATCCCGTGGAACGCCATGTTGTTTCAGAAAGTGTTTCGCGCTCTCGCTCTTTTGTGTGCTGGTCAGTGTAGCACAGAATGTGTCGCTGAAGTATGCCTTAACCCACTTGTGCCGCACCTCATAGATCTCCTTCAGAAATGGATGATTCTCCAATCCATGCTCCTCTAGCAGCATCTCCCATGCTCTCTCAAACTCATCAGCCGTCAGCGTGTCGTTCAGAATTTTGTGGAGCCCCACTCGGAAGCTACTTGTTTTGGTGTAATGGAAACCAAGGTAGTCCTTTGCCCTGCGAAGGACATTCCACTTGAACCATCTGTGTGTGGTGGATGGCAGTGCCTCCAATACGGCTTCCTCAATTGCCTCGCAGCGATCTACAGGATTTTACACAAAACAATTTAGATTGGCAGTGCTGCAGAAATATACTATTGGTAGGGAAAAGTGTGTACGGAAGCAATCTTACCGGTCAGTATAGTTTTGGGGTGTTCCCTACCCATTAATTGGAAGAACTGACTGAGCACCCATTTGTAGCTCTCCGTTTTCTCGTTTATCATCAGCACCCCACCAAGCAATATGGTCTCAAAGTTGTTGTTGACTCCAACAAAAAGGCCGAACGGCGTCCCATACTTGTCCGATCTGTAGGTGGTGTCGAAGATAATCACATCCCCAAAGTATTGGTACTGAAGGCTCTGGCCACTGGTCCAGAGTAGTGGCCTTACTCTCCAGTTACTATCAAGCTGCAAACCAGTATAACCAAATGTTGGATACTTTGCTTTGATCCTAGCAAAGGTTTCCTCTGTCTTCTGGATATCATCAGACAGCGGGTTCTTTGCATCATTATCATCAATGTGTGGCACATTGTTTTCCCTTAGTTGACGAATCAAGCCCCTTGTGTTCTTGTCAATACTACTATGAGACTGCCAAGATGACCTCTGCGCACACATCTTAGAACATGGATGGTTATGCCCAACTTGATGCTCACACACACGCCATCCGCCGTCTCTGGATCTCAGCAAAAGAATTGACGCTTTGCATTCACACCGACGAAATGAATCGCTGTCCTTGGATGGTTTACCCTGTAGAATATAACATTTTCTGAGCATTAGTACTGGGTTGAGACCAACAACACAAAAATCAGAAATACTACCTTAACTACAAGGGGAGGATGAATGTCATACCTCACACGCGCAAACAAATTGCTGTATGCATTTAATTCCATGAGAATCCATACTACTCGCTCCATACCTAACTCCGAAACCAGATTCCCAAGAATAAATGTTGTAGAATTCATAAGCCTCGTCAAGTGAAACAAAGAAACTCCCAACAGTAGGATTGACCACGGCCTCAGTTTCCCTCTGCGCAAACCCTGCAATCGCCTTCTCCAGTGCACCAACACGATACACAGAAGCAGATCCATGTTCATCTCCGAGTCGTGCCCTACATAATTTGTTATCAGCAACTAGTTGCATACACAGAAATTGGTGGTAAGTTGCTGAATGGGATTACAGTTTCCTTAATTTGCACCAGCCGGCACACAGCAGAACATCATTTAAATGTAACATCCAAAAAGTATTGAAGCATCCATGTGTTTCCCGTATCTGAATATCAATACAGCAATGTCGGGACTGCAACTAGCAAATGCAGAACCGTTGTACAGCAAAACAACCAGGCTCTACATGTTTTTGCCTATCTAAACATAGAAGGTTCACAAAGTCGTAGACATCAAATGAGTGTAAATGAGAAAACTGAGATATGTACTTCCAGTTCAACAATCCTACAGTTTGGGTTCTTAATTTGCACCAGCCAGCACATGAAGAAACAAATCGAATGTATCTACGACTGGGCTGTGAATATCAATCAACAGGAGTAGAGTACTGAGTACATGCTCTGGACTGGTATTGTAATATCTCTGCAGATTGATCGATGCAGTTAGAGCCACAGTAAGCAGAACTGTTCATAATGATTTACCACAAACTTGGAACAGGCAAGCAGAGAGCTAACTGATTTTTTTAAGGAAAAGGTAGCGATCTCTACCTTATATTCAAAAAACGGCCTTGAAGGCCCACAACAGTACAAGCAAAGGCCCAGACCGCAGTCGAGCCAAAAGAACCAAGAAAGGAAAAATAAGGGAGGAGGAAAACTGCAAGTCGAAACCAGAAGATGAAGGAAGAAAGAAAAGGAAAAATGGGGAACGCTTGTAGCGATAGTCTAACTGGAAGCCGAAACACATTACGCTCAGGTCCCAGGGATGCTTTATCTGAATCTTTATCAGCTCGGCATCTCCAAAGCAGGTCAGAAAGCAATATTCTGTTAATGAAAATCCGTTCATTTCTGCTATGCCAGATATTAACTGTGCAAGCCGAGGACAATCGGCCATTGATGGTGTTTGATGAGATGCTCGGCTTCATGCGCGAATAGAATCAAAGAGGGAGCCCGTCCGGCAATGTGCTGCAGGTTTAAATGGTGCCAGATAAGTTGCGCAGCTTTGCAAGGCAGCCAGATGTGCTCAATCAATTCTATGGCTGGGCAAATGCCACAACAAGGGTCCTGAGTCCAACAATATTTTTGGTGACATTGTCCTTGGTATTGAGGCGACCTCTGAATGGCAGCCATAAAAAGACCTTGTGCTTGGAACGATTGGTAGCCAAACAAACCAAGCAGCTGAAGAAATCACACCTCTGAATGTTAACAATTTGTAGAAATACTTGACATTTGCAGCGTTGCTAAACATTCGGGCTGATCTTGAGTCTCCATCCATGCTAGGGCTAGTACCATTAGGAAGCAGCAGCAACAGCTGATCCAATTCGATTGCCGCAGTGGTGGGCAACACTGGTTTAAGTTTCAGATCCCATGTGTTATCTGTATGTTGGGACTGAACAGAGCAATATTGTTCAGAGGCAAAGGTGAGTAGTACAGGGAAGCAATCCATCAAGCGCTGCTCACTGCACCAAGTATCAAACCAGAAAGAAATGTTCCATCCTGACTGAATTTGTTATGGGCGCACATCACAGGCTGCTAACTACTCGTAATAACCTAAAACCCTAACCCCCAAATCCTAGTGGATTAACTAATCAAGGAGTCCCAGCAGCACCAGCGATTATTACTAATGCATGATTAATTAATCCGCAAGCACTGTTCCACGGAATTCGGTCGCAATCATCCAGATCCAGCCAATCCCCAGGCCCCTCGACGGAGACACACCCAAAAGAAAACTGAACAGCAGACAGCACCTAGCGCGACGATGTTACGAGTACCTAGGAGAAGGGGCGGTGGCGGCGGCGGCGGCGCCTGCGCCTTCTCCTTCTCCTCCTCCTTCATCCTGATCCTGTACCAACGAAGCGAACGGAACGGACAGCCCGCGTTTAGTTACTTCGCCGGCCGGACCGGAGCGGCGAAGTTGTACAAGAAAGTGGCAGGAGGATGGGTAGACACCGGCTGACCTCCGCTGCTAGTTCCCCGGCGGCGCGAACTCCGCGGCCGTCTCTTCCGCCCGCGGCGGTTCGGATAAATATTTCTTTTTCGAGTGAATTACACTTATTTTACGACGTAGACTGTCACTTATCATTTCGCCTTGCCTTAGATTTTTTTAAACCTTTATAAATTACTAGTAAAACGCCCGTGGGTTGCTACGGGCTATACTGTATATAAATGAATCAGACAAATTATTAATATTGAAGCTTATTTCTATCTCATACACCAATCTTAAGGTCGACGTCAGGTTCCGCGATCTAGTGTAGCAACATAAAAACTCCACCCCATGACACACCCTTATGTTTTTCTGTCGGACCCTCCCCTTCCGCTCGGTTTTCGCCGTAGTGAGACATTTCTCGCTGGAGCCCTCTCCTTTAAAACGGGATGACGCCCACCTCACCTTCGCCATCGCGGTCTCTCTCCTTCACACCATACTTCCCCACGAAGGGATTGCATTTAGACGCCGAAAAAAATTGATGGCGAGGGAGTCATGGAGGAGGGGTAGAGAACGAACCGGTGAAAGCCAAAAAACCTGCGTACAATGTTCGCTTTGCCTGGGTCATCGAGGAGTCCCCCTGGTAGAGGAGTTTGGGGAGAAGAGGACGGCGACGCGAGGACACGTCGGGGGGATCGCAAGGAAGGCATGCTGGTAGAGGAGATCAGAGAGAAGAGGACGGCAGCGCGAGGACGCCGAGATTATCGCGAGGAGGGCAGGCGATGGGAGGATTGCGTTCACATACACGTTAATGGGCCAGCCCATGTTGTGATGTGATGATGTCAAAGGTGGGCGAAAGATAGGAGTGGTGGGATGAGGTGGAGTGAGGCGAGACTACCAACTAAGACATTAGTAGTAGAGATTACTGAGAGTTGGTATAACATACATAATCCTTATGGAAAATGTTAGGCCGAATCTTTGAGTAAGTAAATATATCTTGTAAACTCCATTGTAGACCATGCATATACATTATTCTCCAGAAGAACTGGTGCAGATTATTTGAAGGAGCTTGATATCCCATATCCCATAGTCCTCGTGTAGTCTTGTATTGAAAGATATAGGTATGTAAGACAATTAGCTTGGAATGAAATAGATAATTAAATGGAAAAGAGAAGAACTGAAATGAGGTAGAACTTCCAGTAGGGTCACATTTCATTACTCAGACTAACCAAAAGTTTCAGAACCGAGTTCTTGGAGCTCTTTATCTTTGAGGTCATCATTCTTTATAATCTAAAACGTGAACATTTGGTTGGTAAAGAACATTACATGTTAAATATGATATGTTATAGCAAGCCTAATATCAGGACCACCTCTCATGGGCACAATCAACTCCCTAAAGCCTCTTTTTTTTATCAGATGCATAATGCACATCACTTACCGAGGAAGATTTTAGCCTTTCAACATAACAATCGGCATCCCTTGTCAAAGGTCACACCAAAATAACTGCACGTGTAATCATTCTACACTTTGATTGATAGACTGAAAATAAGTACACAAAAGATAGGAGCTACTCACATTCAAACTTCTGCCACAAGCTCGTTGATGGTCATGCCCCTTCAACATGTTCACACGTAGTGCATCAAAAAATAATATTCCTCCAATCAGCCCGTACAGAATGCCTCAAATTGGCATGATAAAACAAATCCAGATTGCATTATTCACTGAAATTATAAAAAATGAAAACATGTCAAACCAATATGTATGTAGAACCTGAAATTATATCTTAGGTATCAAAACGACTATACAACCTTCCAAAAAGCGAAGGAGGACCATACATAATACAATACTCCTTTCCAGCGCTTTACGTCGCCCGCCTCCCAATGCATCCCTGGTCATCTCCATGGCCTACAGGAGGCGCTTCACCTACAGCAGAATTTCGAGATAGGAATCCTTCTTCACCTACATCAAATTTTCCAGATCCCAACACTATCAGGCTAATACAAAGATCCATGAGAAGTGTGAACGCATCAACGTCTCCGGGTATATGCATGGACCGTACGGGTAACTGATTTGGGAAACGTAGGCGGCGATGCTGGCATGGCTGACGTCACATGATGCATCTATAGTGAGACCGGCGGCAGCCAGCAGCACCGTGGCGGCCCAATTCGATAAGCCCGGCAGTCGAGTACCTGGAAGGCCAGTAGCCAACGCCCACGACGTTGGCAAAGTAGCTCGGGATGGCAGCGGCGAATCGCTGGGTCACCCGTGTCAGTGACCTCGAGGCGCCGTTGACGGAAGGGGAGCTTGTTTCCACTGTCGCAGATCTCCCATGCGACATCAATGGTCGACATCATCGGTCTCTCTCGATGGACCGGATCTTTCCCTGTCGCGGTATTCGGGGGAGAGGGGGTAGGCAGTGCCAAACAGCGGAGGGAGAGGCTTGACCTGGCAGGTTCTTGATCGGTTTGACAGTTCTTTTTTCTCAAGGATAGCTGAATGCCCTTGCGTTGCTATGGGACGTCCAAGATATATATATATATATTGATCAATAACCATAAGGTTATTAATTCTACTTCACAAACTTCGACAATGCATGCACATTTAATTTTCGATCAAAAAACAAAGGTAACAAACTCCTATAACAGTGGATAAAATACAAGAAATCAGTCTAACTAAAAATACCATGTCTACCTTAGAACGTCTATAATATCAATAAGAAGTCTGCTACAAAACCTACTAACAGGTGGAAAAGGGGCAGCTAGTATCTCTCCAACAAACAAAATCATACCATACAAAATAGATTCCCTGCGGTCAATAAAACAGTAGTAGGGCATTTGAACAAAAAATACATAGGGAAAATGGAACATGTCATTTCGAAGATTACATCAATCCTGTCAATGTTAACCACAATATTGAAGATAGGCCATAATGGCCACATGACCATCTGCACTGTACTGATAACTGAACTGCGTGTCTTCATTGCTATCATTATAGATTAACATATTTAATTGTTTCAGCACAAAGTTTCCATAATGTCAGGGTAAATTCAAGAATCTTCACACGCACTTAATAGACCATGTAATAGCATGTTGAAAACTATGCAGGAAAAGCATGGTTCCGAGATACTTAAGTCTTGAGGTCAGTCCAGTCTTACCACGAAAATGAAAAGACCATATGATGTCTGGTGCAGCTCCCTATTCATCAGTAGAGAATCCTTCGATTTATTTACATGAAGATTCTTATTGGGCATGGCTGCATCAATCCGAGTATATATATCTGGATGATTGATTCCACACATGTGGAGCAGATATTGGAGATTATTAAGATTCTAGTTTATTCCAAACTTTATTTATTTTTATCCCAGTTCTAGACTTCTAATGTTTGTGAAAGAAGAAAATCTTGACCGGAACACAAAATGGCAACAATAAGAAAAAGTTATCACCGGAGCAATCCAGTTAAGAGTTCTGGATACCTTTCAGAAAGAAGTGACATATATTAGCTTACTTTATCAGAACAATTCAATCTACAAATTAGCAAACATGGACATTCCAGTGCATAGTAGTACGAAAAAGGTGAAAAACAAGTGAACTATGACACAATGTAACAGCTGAATCAACAAGGACATGTTAGAATGCAAACATATTGGAGATGAGAATTCCATTGACCTCTTGTTGGACTCTTCAAATTAGATCACTGATGTCACTTCCAGCAGCGAGGCTTCCCCACGGCAAGGCATCTTTCTGGCTATTGTAGCTCTGGAGGATTATGCCATCAGTAGATAATCTACCAGGACCTAAGGCTTCTCCATCCGTCCACGGCTGTAGCCACGTCCACATCACCGTGGATGCTTCGCCATATCCGCCCGGACGATCGCAGGCTCTTCATCACCAACCTCTTGTTTAGCCACGATGCCACGGTGGCCACCAGGCGGCTTGAAGCCACAAACGACATGCTTGAGCACACATCGCGATGTTGGGGGCCACACCCGACAGCGACACCATGCAACACATCATGGTGGCGTTCATGGAGGCGTTGGCGCGATGCTAGCTCCCGGCATGGGCTGGCCTGTGCAGGGCACTGCTCCTACCCCGTGCGGCGCCCACGCCACCATCGCACCCTATACCATGCAACCAAATTGGCAGATAGAGTGCAAAATAATGGAACAAAATTGACAGAAAGATGAACAATGTGCAAGTAGCAACCTCAAAATACGAGGACTACTCGTTTTGAAGTTTTAGAAGAGTTGATCTCAGAAAACTTCTATTGAACGCAAGGCCGAGTAGCAATGTACCCGGATCAGCAGCCTGATTTTTAGATGGTGTAGCTGGCAAATCTTCAAATCTAGTCCCCAAGAAGGAAATCAAGAGCAGATCATGAAGTTAATATACAGAGCTTCCAGAAATCACACATTCACCTACGTCCAAAATGAAGCCTCCACCTGCCAAATGTCCCACAGGCAGTATGTAAGGCAGCGGAATGGATGATCAAATCATAAAACACAATCTAGTATTTACCAGCGATTCAGTATCCTGCACGTCATACTGGATCTCAGAGAGCCTCTGCTTCATCTTGTCTGCTTAGATCTCACCATGTAAGACGAAACCAACAACATCGAATAGAAATAGACACGGGAAGAGAGGGTGGCGATCTTGGCGAAGACCTCGCAGACGCAGAGTCGCAGTACTGGCGCTCGTAGCCCTGGAACACCTCGCTGCTTATGATTGCTCCTCTTGATCACCTTTCATGGCATGCATTAAAGATAAATGGTAGCTAACCAGACCTGGCCGCTGCCATCGCCGAGAGGAGGTTGAGTAGTCAGCTATTTGCGTAGGTGAAAGCTGCTATGTACGTCCTTGATCCATCGCCCGCCGTCCAGGATCGACCCATGCACACGAGACAATACTGGGCGCGCATCGAAGCAGACTTCATGGCTATGTCCCGGATCCACCGCCCTCTGTCCTGCTTGACCCATCCACATGAATCAACACCGGACGCACCGGCTCGTCATCGATGCCGACGAGCTGTTTCATTGTGAGGTCAAGGGGGACCGCGGAAGGGCCGCACTGGTGCATGTGCTATGCGCTACTCGCTAGCGGCGTCAACTGGGAAGGGGCGGCTAGGGTTTGAACAGGGAGGATGAGACACGGCTTGCGTGGATTTTTCGTTGCTTGCGTGCGTGGGTATGATGGTTTTGCTGGTTCTTTCGCCGGATCACATGGGGGTGGGACCGCGTAATTAAGAATAACGAATCACGTTTGGGGTGGAACGTACGCAGGGAAAACCAACAGCGCACGGGGGGGAGGCTAGACGAAGGGTTCGACGACGTAAGACGGGAAACGGAACACTGCGTTTCTTTTAGGTATTATAGGTAATTGCCCATGTGTTGCTACGGGAGCATCCAATCCTCTTGTTCTACTATGCATGTATATCTTTATGGCACATTCTTGTTGTTCTAACATATATCTTTAGGGCACATCAGGCCACACTGTTGACTTCTTTTTACCATTAAATAATTTCTTCCTCCTACTTTCTCAAGAGTTGCTAATGTAGATGAATTTAAGAATTTTGCATAATGTTTCCCCCAAGCAAGCTATTCCGCCTACTTTATCTCACTCTAGCAGGCACTATGTATCCTAGCTTCTAACTCTCCACAAAAGATAGGAAATGGACTGTTCAAACATAACATTATTCAGAAAAGAGCAAAAGCATGATTCTCAGGAAGAATGTATAGCAAATGTTTTACTAATGCTGGTATATTGAACAAGTTCAAGTAATATGACATAAAAAATAGAAATGTGCAAGCCAATTGGCGAGGGGAGCCATCTGGTAGATAGTGCACACCATCTTCTCATGTTCTGTAAAAAATTCTTTCATGCCTTCCAGCAACATCTATATCCATGCCTTGTTGCCCAGCATCCTTTTCATATATGGCGTAGATCATAATATCTATATCCATCCTTTTCTAATATAGGAGAAGAGGCAAATGTTAATAGACATGCTAAAACAAAAGTTAGTTGTAGAGGTGGGAAATGCATATGCATCCTAGCTGTAGATCCACTGCAGAATATATCCTGGTATGCCAATGAAAGCAATTGTTTTCCTTCGGTGAAGATTTTGTATCCTGCACATGAGCTGCATAATATCGATGGAGCACGAACCATGTAAAGCACATTAATATTTCAAAATGTAAAAGCACTTACCATGTAGCATGGATTATTAACTCTGATTTGCTAAATAAGCACTAAACTTCCTTCTATGAGGATAAGTCATTCGTGATAAAGTGCTAACTCCACTCTAATGAGACTATTGTCAGGTTGAGAGGATACAGAAAACTGAGTTACAAGCATAGAAAAATGAAAAACAAAGCATACTATTGTTTGGACAATTGTACGGTCTGGTCATACGGTAAACTTTTCCTTTCAGAGGAAATATTACACAATTGTCATGGTCTCATGGATCAGTGGAAGTTACTCACAGCAACACACCCAGATTATGGATAGCTAGAATCAAGCCATACATGAACTAAAGACGTGAAAAAAGCCTGGAATTTTGACTTCAGGTTCCATTCATGCTTTCATGTTTCCCGTGAATCTGAATCATCAGCTGTGTAGGGCAGTTTCATATGCACCTGCGATGTCAAGAAAAATTCGTTAAAGGAATAAGATAACAAAAGCTATACTGGATGGAGGCCAACCATGTTATACTCTGGAAGGAGGGTCTAATAGCTAAGGGATATTTTCAGATAATAAGTTTGGCAGTGAAAATTCCAATATCTACATAAAATGTCGTATCAAAGGATTTCATATGGAGGGAGGATTTTGAATATTGGCCTCACGGGAAATAGAGGCGTGAGGTTCTGTTCAACGTGATGGAATGGTAGGACGAACAGAAGGAGCAGCATAGCAGCGTCAGCAATACGGACAGCAGCAGCAGCGTAGCGGCAAAATTGCATCTCTCACGCAGCAACGTACATGCATCGGCGCCACAACGCACACCAGCGCGTGGTCACGCACCTTGGCTACATCGCTGCACGAAGAGCAGGCAGACCTCTACCTTGGCCAGTGACCTGCCACCCGAATCCTCTCCTTCCCACGACGGCGACCTGTCTCCCGCATCCTCTCCTCCCCCCAACGGCTACCTCTCCTCTTGTCAGGGCGGCCTCCCCTCTCTCTCTCCATCACGATTGACTTGATGCACCCATGACGGATCTGGGAGGAGCGAATAAAGGAGAGGATAGAGGGAAGCTAAACAATTAAAAGGAAGGAATAGGAGAGATGTCGTCCGTGATTGGCCTGAATTAATTGTATTATGCATTAACCAAATAAGGTATTAATTCGTGAATTGATTGAATTACCAAATATTGACCGAGAGGAGAGGAAATCGCTGTAGGGTGAGAAAGGATGGACGAACGGGTGGGACGACGTAAGAGGGGAGACGGAACCTTACGGTTCTTTTAGATAAAGTAGAGATGGAGATTAATTAATAATAATAATAATAATTATTATTATTAGAGAATTAGAGATTAGAGATTATTTGCTTCCTGAAAATGTATTATTTGTTTCCTAAAGCAAATTGCATTAATGAGAGAGATCCATTGATTTGGCTAAGGTAGGAAAGAATCTATTATTTGTTTGCTAAAGAAAATTGCATTAATGAGAGAAATCCGTTGATTTGGCTAAGGTAGGAAAATTTTATTATTTGTTTCCTAAAGCAAATTGCATTAATGAGAGAGCTTCATTGATTTGGCTAAGGTAGGAAAGAATCTATTATTTGTTTGCTAAAGCAAATTGCATTATTGAGGGAGATCCATTGATTTGGCTAAGGTAGGAAAGAATCTATTATTTGTTTCCTAAAGCCAATTGCATTAATGAGAGAGATTCGTTGATTTGGCTAAGGTAGGAAAAAATTTGTTATTTGTTTGCTAAAGCAAATTGCATTAATGGGAGAGATCCGTTGATTTGGCTAAGGTAGGAAAGAATCTATTATTTGTTTCCTAAAGCAAATTGCATTAATGAGAGAGATTCGTTGATTTGGCTAAGGTAGGAAAGTTAGATCCGTGATCTTTTGTCATTAGGAAAGTGTTGAAAATAAACCGTACCATACTACCAACTCCTCCATTAAGTTTTTTTTTCGCTGGTTAATTTTCGTAGGTTTTTTTTTATCGATTGTCTTGGGTGCGATCGAAGGTTGGGCCCTGGAATGCGTGAGGGTGGTGGGGGGCTTTGATACGCGGTTTTTTCGGTTCGTGGCGGCTCAGTGTAAGGTGGGACGAGGTACCAAAAAAAACCGTGGGAGGTGGGACGAAAAAAAACCTGGAAGCGAGACTACCAACTGCTCCATTAGGAGTAGAGATTATTTCACTTAATCCTAAAAAAAATCCACTTTGACCAAAAACGTGCAATACACAATATTTTAGGAATGATGTTTTTTTTTCACTTTGACCAAAAACTCTGATTTTTTTCAAAACTGATGTACCTTTTTCAATTTTTTGTGAACATTTTTTTAAAATTGATGAACTTTTTTTCAAAAACGATGGACTTTTTTCAAAAATGATGGACTTTTTTCAAAAATGATGAACTTTTAAAAAAATCGAGGAATTTTCTCATTTTCTGACCCTTTTTTCAAAATCGATGAGAACTTTTTTCTCCAAATGGATGAACCTTCTTTATAATTTTTGTAAATCTCTTTTTTCACAACCTTTTTTTCCAACAGTATTAAAAACGGGCGGCTTTTTTCTACCAGGCCAACGGCACAAAAAATGAGAAAAATAGCCTGTGGCCAAGCAACCGAACCGAGTGGGCGTGTAGCTGAAACTGAGCAGGAGGAGCGAAGCGCGTTGCTAGGCCGCGGCACACTCGGGCGCGCGTGAGCGCCAGTTTATTCCAGGGTGCAGAAGGCGGCTTATAGGAGCTCCCCGACTTCAGGTTCTTATCTGAGTAAACTCTCCTTGGTAAAATGCTGACTAATAGCATGTTCGTTGCAATACGAACATATATATACAAGTGGTTTAATAACACCAATCATGTTCGACATACATCTTACACCATCATATTCTAGATTTGTATATAAATGTTTGATTTGATTTCTACATAAATTTTTTTATATATCTTGAGTAGGGATTTGTAAGGAATGTTTTGATTTAGTTGAGGTTTTGGTAACATCTGATTTGTTCTGGATATGGGTAGGGGCAAGGAAAGTTTTAACATAGCTAAGGTTTTGATAAGATTTTATTTATTTAATCCAATTAATGCAAAGAAATGGTTTTAGAAGGTGGGATCACGGACGATTGTAATACTCCCTCCGTTCCAAATTAGTCGTCGTGGCTTGTACTTGTTTTGTCCTGGCCTTTTCCAGCGCATACCTCGGGTCAACCCTGGGGATTCCTCGATACAGAAAGTCAATAGACAAGCACGGCAAGCCACCTTCTGTTAGATGTACTTGCGAGCGCTACCATCCAACGAGTCGAGCAATGTTGCCAAGTGTGAGCACATCGCATTCAACGGGTCAATTTAAGTAGCTCATGCGATGCGGTGTGTATGATATATACATCTAGAGGCAGGCGTGCACGCTAGCTTGTGCTCGTGCATCCCCGGCCGGGCTGGCGGCATCTCGCGCGCAGTCTCGCTCTCACCGGCACGACTTGCGGACATCGGCGCGACAACGCGTCCATGCATGCTTGAAGAATGAGGTGCTCTCTGCTCGTTACTCAACTGATTCTTACTCAATGAATCAGAGGATTATTACCCTAAAAAGAAGAATCAGAGGATTATTCCGTCAACATAAACATCCGCACACTACGTACGTACCACACATGTTTAGGGAGTTGACAGTTCCTTAAGACCTTAACATAGCGTGGGCGCACATTTTCCTATAGTACCATCCCTTTCGGCGTGTGCGCATGGTGTTTTCTTTGAATAGTTTCAGAACTGTATTTTCAACAGGGCAATGAGAAAGGCACATGTTTTATCAACTGGAGTAACTTTTTAAGTACACTCAAGTCTCAAAGACACCGACCATATAGTAATGCTCAAATCATGACTCGCGAATGGCGTCCATTGTTTCCTTGCATTTTCCCGCCATAGTCATGCTTCTATCTATATAATACGTATGTAACTTTGGCCATTAAGGCCACGCTTGGCTTGGGGGTATTTTTATACACTTGTATTTATTTTACAGGTGTATAATACCGGCCACACTTGATTTTGAGCTGGAAAAAAAACGACCTATGAAGGTCTGTATACTTTACAGGGGTATTGCGCCATGAAATGCCAATTCAATCAAGGCCTAAGGGTGTAACGTCTTTTGTGAGAACATTTTAATTAATTAATATATGGGTTTATTTTCCAAAAAAAAGTATGATACAAGGTCTAGTGGATGAAGAAGGCGAGACCAACGAGCCTTAAAAAGTCGTCACCATCATTTTCCAAATTCTTCGAAAAAAGATATATCCACTCAAATTTATGACTCAGTACTCAGTCAGCTTATCGGGGGCACTTGATTACAAGGAATTCTTGTGAGAGAAATCAGCCCCTGGCCTAACCGTAGCATCGATCTCCTACTCACCTCACCAACCACAAAAAACAACCTGTCCTAATCCAACACAAAGGTATGTTTCCCATTGAACAGTTTAAGAAAGACAATTTAAAGCATAGTATCTCATCTGGTGACTAGCTTACCACATCGTTCAAACTGAAAGTAGAAAGAGCTGGTCCTTTTCCTCCAAGCCCTAGGAGAGGCGATCTACGAGTGTACAATGTTGCCACCTCTCCTCAGTTGGTAGGTTCCCCCTCGCCACCCACACCTTCTCCTCCGCGGGCTTGCTGTTGTGGGTGTGCGGGGAGACATGGATCTGTCAGATGAAGTTGTAAGTTTCACCTAATTTGCCGCTCTTAGGTAGGTTTTCATTGTCCGTCGCTTCGGACCTCCCAGTAGTGGTGACGGTGGCACTCAATGAAGTCTTCTCCAGTAGCTCATTGTCGATGGTGGCAGTGGCGATCCAACGAATAAGGTTTCGTAGTCATCCCATCTTAACGGTTCGCCTGTGTGACATCGATGGCTCAAGGGTGTATTCTTTGGTCGGTTGTTATGCTCGATGAGTAATGGCATGCATGGTTTATTGGGACGCGCGGCGCGCAATAGATCCATTTCACAACATGAAGATGGTTGACTCCCAAGGACTTCAATGTAACTTTTTTTATTTCCCCGAGGGTGTTTGTACAAAAAATAGACAAATGTGAAGAGCAAAAAAAAATCCCCAAATACCCAACGTGATATTACCAGTATGACACAGGTTAAGGGATTTGACGGTTCATTAACATAGGTTGAGCACATAATGGAGGCTTTCAAATAAGACATTTGAATGCATTTTGATGAGTTTTTTAAATTTTTGCTAAGTTTTAATTTTTGAAATTTAGTATGAGCGGTCGACAAAATCGTAAAAGAATACTAGTACATATAGGAGAATCATAAACATACTGCTTTGCTTGTTTTGTTTGTTGTCTTTGTAAGCTGGCCCTTTAATTTAGCACCGAGTCTAGTCTTTTCTAAGAAAACAATTAACAAACAAGACATAACTAACAACAGGAAAGAAAATGAAACGGAGAAAGTGGTACTAGGACAATTTCACGTGAGACACGTCCTTCCCATGTTCCCCGTTGCCACTGGCACTGCCACTGTTGCTGATATCGACTCCGTAGTGTGCGTACGGGGATTTCATCGTCGGAAATATGGGGATTTCTAGTAGTGTGTGTATGATATGATACATCGCCGGCCGGCCGGCCGGCATCTCGCCGCCTCGCTCTCACCGGCACGACTTGCGGACATCGGCGCGACAACGCGTCCATGCATGCTTGGAGAATGAGGTGCTCTCTGCTTGTTACTCGACTGATTCTTGCAAGTAAAATGTGTGGATTAGAGGATTATTCTGCCAAGTGTGAGAACGACTCGCCCAACTCGCATAAACATCCGCACACTACGTACACCACATGATAAGGGATTTGACAGTTCCGTAACATAACGTGGGCAGGCATTTTCCGACACAGTCCCTGCAAGTGAATGGATGGAACTTCATTCCAGAATATATGGTTGCGTGCTTGCAAGATTATTACATAAATACAGCATGAGCATGGGGTTAGGGTACTGCATTTTCAACAGGCCAACTTTTATCAACTAGTAGTACGTAACTTTTTAAGTACACTCTAGTCATATAATAATACTCAAATAATGACTCATGAATGACGTCTGTCGTGGAAATATCACGTCAGATGTCCTCGTATAAGGACTTAGTCGTGGAGCCATCGCGACGGGTTAGCTTAAAGGGGTTAAACCGGACAAAGGACACGAGGGATTTTATACTAGTTCGGCCCCTTCGATGAAGGTAAAGGCCTACGTCTAGTTGTAATGGGATTATTGGGGACTCGCTAACCAGGGAGCTAAATAAGCTATGCCTGGCTATCGAGTTGTTGTTTCTTGTCCCTAAACCGCCGTCGGATTGTCCCCTTATATACACGGGTTGACACCCGGCCGGTTTACAGAGTCCCGAGGCCGACTCATACAAGTGTTCGGCTCGGTCTCTTCCTTCCTTATCTTACAACACAAGTTACATGACTATGGCGATTTACCACTATAGGCCCTAATCCGCCTTTGGGCTCTGGGCCTCTAAGCTTCATAGTAAAACGCCATCTTAAGAGTTTTCGTGGGCTTTAATATAGTTGAGGGTGAACCGGCCCCTTCTGGGCGGTTTACACTCAGTAGTTATATGCCCAACATTAGGCCCCGGATTGATTTGAACCTGTTCATGTCAATCTTCAGTACTTAGAAAAAATCCTGTGAACATCTTCCTTCATTTCTCATAAACCGCCATGATGTCTTCCCTTTATAAACCTTGTTAAACCGTCGTGACGTCATCCTCTGGACACAACAACGGATCATCATGACGTTATCTCTGTAAAAAACGAATAAAAAGATTCCCTTCATTTAATGTCATCCCGGAAATCGAGGCGACAGCTGCGCCACTTGCCGCTTTGGACTCCTCAATTCTCGCGCCTGTCACTTATCCCCCCTGCCCTGTTATAAATAAGCCCGACAGGCACTTTCATTTTCTCCCCTTTCTTTTCATCTTCTTCCTCGCGACCCGAAGAACCCCAGCGCCGCCGCCGCCGTCGATCTTCGAATCTGCACCGACCAAGGCCGTTGCATCACCCTGTTTGTTCCAGAGACCCTGCCGCGCTCCTCCGCCGCCGAGTGGCCCTGGTAAGTTCATTTCCTGTAACCCTAGATCTTCATTAGGGTTTTCGCCATTCCTCAGTTCTTCCGTAGCCTTCTCTTTAGTCCTTTTACTGAGGGTATATATATGCGTCTGCTAGCTTTGATTCGTGGCTAGATTCATTTTAATAGTCCACCATCCTGCGGCTTCTTCCTGCTCCTGACAGACTGTGTCTAGATCTTCTCTGTTCCTCTTAGCGCCATTGTAGGGTTCAAGAAAATTTTCTTTAGTTATCCACGGTAGATCCAAAATTGTACTGTGATATTGTGAAACCTGTTTTTGTAACACTTAGTAGATTTTGAACCCCGGCCCTTCTGCCTACGGGCGGTTTAACCTTTGATAACCAATCCGCCATATATCATTAGCCCTCTCTTAAACCGCCAACTGAACTTGAACGGCAATTTTCCGGTTTAACACTAAATAGTACGCTTAAACCGTTAATTGTAAACCGGCTTTTATTTTTCCTTTCACAGTTTCCTTCCGAGATGACCAAACAATTCTCTGCTTGTAATTGGGTTTCATCCCGGATTATGGAGACACAAATCAACGGATATGTCACCACTGGTACTTTAGCCTCAAAAAGGGTCCTTCATTGGCGAGTTCCGGGCTCTGAATGCCCACCTGAACCTCAAGATGGAGAAGTCATTGTATTTATGCAACACTTAGACCGGGGATTCAGCCCACCCGGATCAAAAAAATTTCGGGATGTCCTCGCAAGCTTCCAATTCCATCCATAAGATATTGGACCGAACTCCGTGTCCAATATATGCAACTTTCAAGTATTCTGCGAAGTCTACCTTCAAGAAGAACCATCTGTGGAGTTGTTCCGGGATTTTTTTTCATTTGAACCGCCGTACGGAGTTCTCTGATGGTCCCAACACAGAACTTGGTGGCGTTTTAATTCAGAAAAGGAAAGAAGTTGATTTCCCTCATGCAAAACATCATAGTCATCCTAAAGATTGGAACCAAACTTGGTTTTATTGCCGGAACACTGACCCTGATGGAGAAAATCCTTTGCCGGGTTACCGCCCTCACCGGCTTAGCAACGGTCACCCATTACCTTCACGCTTATCCGCGGCAGAACGAAAAACTTTTGCGCCTCAACTCGCCAAGCTCCGGGCTCTCATGGCCAACGGTTTGACTGGCATTGATCTCGTCCGCTGCTGGGTTTCCTGGGGCATTCTGCCTTTAAGTCGCCGCCCCGGATTGATGCATGAATATACTGGCAACGTCAAAGATCCTCAACGATATCATGAAGTGGTAATGACAGACCTTGCAGTTACTGAGTCTATGAAGAAGATGCTTGACGAAACGATCTCTGCATGCAGCCAAACCGGGTTGCCACCTTTTTGCGTCTCCAACCAACCGCTAGCGGTAAAGTTCAGCTCAATGCTTACTGATTCGCCTCCGCTTTAATTATGTGCTAACATTCCTTTACCTTAATTTCACGGGCCAACAGCTCCTTCTGGAAACGGACTAAACCGGCCAGGGTTCCTCGTGCAAAGACTAAGGCCACCAAGAAAAATGCCAAGAAGAAAACCGCCGAGTCTTCTGATCCGCCAGAGGATGATGAATCGGATGCAGAGGTAGAATTTGACTCACTTAGCTCCTTTTTCGTACATCTTATTGATAATGATTATTCCCAGGATGACACTGAGGCCAGCCGTGCAGACCACATTGAGGTAATCACTCTTTCTTCCGATTCAGATCTTGTGCCGGTTCAAAGAGTTCGCCGTACAGTTCGGAAAGTAAAACACTCTCACCCCCTTGCTCATTTGGATCCAAAATTTTCTTTAAAGACGTAGCAAGTTGAAGAGCGTCGCACAACCCGGCACAGTGGCCAGCAAATCACCTCGTCCGGTTTACCAGATACACCAACCCGGAAACGTCGTCCAGAGGTGACTTGTTCTCCTGAAAAACTTTATCCTTTGAAGGGTTTCTTCCGATGCCCACTCAATCCGTCTGATCTGAATTACCAGGCATCTTCCAACTTGTCTGGCGGTTCATCAACGACTCAGCTGCCTCCCCTCAAGACTGTCGCTGGGTAAGTATATTGTATTTCAACTTGTTTCTTCATGCGTTGGTTTATCATATTCTAACTTTTGATGTTGTAGTGCCAAGGCCCGATTGAGTAAGAAAGCCAAGACCAGCGGGCCTACTGACGATGTTGATCCGGAGAAGACCACAGAAAATGATGGCGAAAATCCTGAGATTGTTATAGATAATTCTGCTCCGCAAAACCCAGGCGCGGATGTTAACCTGCCAGAAGCTGAACCGGAAACACATGTTGATATATCAAATCCTCATGCCACTCCTCCAAGTCCAATTGGTGACCAACGGGATTCAACTGCTGATCTGCCAAGCCCTGCTACCAGACCACCAAGCCCTGCTGCCAAACCACCAAGCCCAGTTAAGAAAAATGTCAATCCATCAAGCCCAGCCAAAGGTGATGATGTTGTTGTCACTGGCACTGCGTATACTGCCCCAGGCAATCCAGTTGTTTTATCCAAACATTCCGCCAAAGATGAATTTGTTTTTATGAACAAGGGAAAGGCAAGACCGACTTGTCAAGCTATGTTGATTTGTCTGCTCAGGATCTTCATTCCGGTCTTGAACCGCCTCTTCACAAGCCGGGATTATGAAGCCGGTTTGGTAAATATGATGAAGGAACGCTATGAGGTAAACAGTTTGATCTTTTATTCTGTACCTTCATTGCATTGTAGCCCCCAAGGGCCGGTTTGTCTTAGAAAGTCAAATCGGGACTTTGTATATTCCATACTGTACTTTGCTGATATTCCTCGTGTATTTTTTGATCAAACACACATTAGCCCCCAAGTGCCAAGATTAAAACTTGTATTAACCCTTGGGACTTCAAACAATCAGTAGAAAAAGTGATCCACATTAGCCCCCAAGTGCCAAGTGTATAACTGGTTATACGCTTGGGACTTTCAAAAAAGATATTGACATGCTCTTCTGACTGTTGCAGACTGAGATAAATCAACAAGTCTCTCAAATTGCTGATCTTCAAGAAAATCTTAAATCCCAACAAGCAAAAACCACCAAGGCCAAGGATGAGTTAAAAACCGCCTTAACCACCATGGAGCAACTCAAAGAGTGGTTCAAGTCTGAGCGGGCCAACTGGGACACCGAAAAGGCTGGATTGCTGAAGCGGGAGGAAGCCGCTGAATCGGCTCTTAAGCCGGTGGCAGAAGAGCTTACTGGATTGAAGTGCGAAGTTAATGCCATGACTTCTGCAATATTTGGTAAGTACCTTTTGCCAAGGCTTTGTGAATGTCCAGTTTTGAAATTTTGCCGGTTTAATATGGAATCCTTAAACCGTTGCAGGTAACCGCATTGCTCATCTGGGCTCTGATATGCCGATGAAGCTAAAGGCAGCCTACATGCTGATTGAACAACTGCATACTGGTGCCCAACAGGTTATCTGTGCATCCTCCTATGACAATTTGGCCCCAACACTGATCAAGGACACTCTGGCCAGGTTGTCCATGACGCCAACACAAATAGAAGAGGTGAAGCGATCCACTGCCAGGGCTGGCGCTTTGTTAGCACTTACCCGAGCCAAAGCATGGATAGCTGATCTCGATCCGGTTGATATTGCCAAGGGCTTTCCCAGTGAACAAGAAAACGGGGCAGAGTTTGATAATGAAGCCCTCAAAAGGGTGACGAGGGAGATGCGTCCTCTGGCGAGTCAGTTTGCAGAAGAAGCTAACTTGACGGTTCACCGGTCCTTCTATGATGCCAACAACAAACGGATTGAGGTTGTCATTCCAGAAGCGCAAAATCTTATTCCGCCAATCCGTAAGCACACTTACGCCATTGACGTTGATCCGACTGAACTTATAAGTGAAGAGGCTGTCTTTCAGGCCTTAACCCGGATTGACTGGACCACCACTAACTTCCAACCACTGGATGGGGAGGAGGAGGCTGAACCGACGCCAGATGAACCATCCACTTTGCGTCAACATGGTGACGAGGCTTGATCCGGCAATTTAGTTGACACTTCAGAAAACTGTCCGGTTCAAAGAAACAATGCCATATTTTGGGCCGTAAAGCGCCTTGTAATAGGGTAGAAGAAATACTTTGATTTGCTGCCATCGCGCAGTGGGGGATACTTTATGTGATCCGTCATGATAATTTCAGTGTTGGTTCATATATCATAGTATGCAATCCCTATGTCTGCATAAAAATAATTGTCCTGGCAGTTTATCGCCGGACGGGTCATAATGCCCAAAATAAAGCCTGATGGATGATCAAACCTTAAGAAATATGAAATAACTCATACCTGTGATGTGATATCACTTTAGTTGGTTTACCAACGTTGATTGTAATAAGGGTGAAGACCCAAATCTGGAATTTTGTATAACTGCACCATGTACTGATGGCGTATAATGAGTCATGCCGGGTTACGATGAACACCAGATGACCAAAACTGGCGACAAGTAGTCAAACCCAGACCGAGTTAACAAACTCTGGTTTGATAATAAGGTCTGTCAACTTGTAGTTGAAAACCTAGCCGGGCTAACAAACACCGGGTTAACATGATGACTGAAAAGCCATACCAGATCAAAGATACCGGTTTAACACAGAAGTCATCAAAAGAAAAATAGTGACAAATTCAAATAAAACCGTGTAGTCGAGGCTTTTCGAGGGCTGCCAGGCCCAAATTCGAGGCTTTTCATGGGCTGCCAGGCTGCTGAGTTAAACCATTTGACAAAGCCTTTTAAGATGGGCCTCCAACTAACCAATCACCATTTTAACTTTGACAAGTTCAGGGTCTCAATGAGAGTAACTGTCAAACATTCAGAGGGTCATGCCAGGATTACCTGGATATGAGTGGCTTACTTGATGAAGGCAGGTTAACCCGGGGTTTTAGGTAAATATACCAGGCTTCCAAGCCGTGGGTCGATACCCAGCTACAAGGGTCCTTTCAAACTCGTTGTTACTTTACACAAAGAGCCCCCAAGTAACGTGATGAGTTGTGCTCATTGGGTGCCTATGTTTGAGTTGTGCATAGCATCCAGACTCTCTTTGGCCCCTTGGGTGTGAAGCTCCCAAGCTGTATTGTGGCATGATAGCCGGTTTAACAGGTAGTACTCCGCTTTGTCAGCTGAAGCCCCCATGTAACTCAAAGGATATTTGAGAAAAAACAGTAGAGGCCCTGCTTATAGCAAGGATGCTGGTTTATTTTATTGATCATAATATATACATTGTCAAAATATGTACATAAGAAAAGCCTATGGCTCAAGTGTAGTAAGGCCGTAGGAGAGCTATGTTCCACGGCCGCCGGGTCTCCTCCTCAGAGGTGCGTGAGTTGTCTCGAACGTCAATGAGGTAGTATGATCCGTTGTGCAGATTTTTGCTGACCACAAAGGGCCCTTCCCAAGGTGGGGATAACTTGTGCATGTCGGTCTGATCCTGGATGAGCCGGAACACCAAATCACCTTCTTGAAAGGTTCTTGTCCTAACCCGGTGGCTGTGATAACGCTGCAGGTCTTGCTGATAAACCGCCGAACGGACTAAAGCCATATCCCGTTTTTCATCTAACAGGTGCAACGCCTCCTGACGTGCTTGCTCATTGTCTGCTTCAACATAATTAGCAACCCGGGGCGAATCGTGACGAATATCACTTGGGAGGACCGCCTCTGCCCCGTACACCATGAAGAAAGGTGTGTAACCCATCGATCTGTTAGGGGTGGTGTTGATGCTCCATAACACAGAAGGCAATTCTTCCACCCAACAACCCGGCGTCTGCTTTAAAGGGACCATAAGCTGGGGTTTAATACCCTTCAAGATTTCTTGATTAGCTCTCTCCGCTTGACCATTGGTCTGGGGGTGCGCCACGGATGCTAAGTCAAGCCGGATGTGTTCTCTCTGACAAAAATCTTCCATCTCACCTTTAGAGAGGTTTGTGCCATTATCCGTGATGATGCTATGTGGAAAGCCAAAGCGGAAGATAATCTTTTTGAGAAATTGAAACGCCATAGCCGCATCACACTTGCTAACAGGCTCCGCTTCAACCCAATTGGTGAACTTGTCAACCGCCACCAGCAGGTGGGTCTTCTTATCCTTGGAGCGCTTAAAGGGTCCTACCATGTCAAGCCCGCAAGTGGCAAACGACCAAGTGATGGGAATCATCCTTAAATCTTGAGCCGGAACATGAGCTCTGCGTGAAAACTTTTGACAAGCATCACATCGCGTTACCAGATTCTCCGCATCAGCATGAGCTGTCAACCAGTAGAACCCATGACGAAAAGCTTTTGCAACCAGGGATTTTGAACCGGCATGATGACCACAATCCCCTTCATGAATTTCCCATAGGATCTCTTGGCCTTATTCCGGAGAAACACAACGCTGAAATACGCCTGAAACACTGCAGCGGTGTAACTCGCCATTGTGAATAACCATGGACTTGGATCGCCGGACTATCTGCCGGGCCAGGACTTCATCATCTGATAACTCGCTCCGGTTCATATACGCCAGATATGGAACCGTCCAATCCGGCACAACATGTAAAGCGGCCACCAATTGAGCTTGCGGATTAGGAACACCCAAATCCTCCTCTGTAGGCAACTTAACAGACGGGTTATGCAAGATATCTAAAAAGGTATTAGGAGGTACCGGTTTACGCTGAGATCCAAGCCGGCTTAAAGCGTCTGTTGCTTCGTTTTTGCGCCGATCGATATGCTCAACCTGATACCCTTTGAAGGAACCCGCCACAATATCCACCTCACGTATGTAAGCCGCCATGAGTGGATCCTTAGAATCCCAAGTGCCAGAAACTTGCTGAGCCACCGGATCAGAGTCTCCAAAGCATCATACCCGGCTTAAATTCATCTACTTGGCCACTCGGAGCCCATGGAGCAGAGCCTCGTACTCAGCTGCATTGTTAGTACAGGGGGACATTAAACGGAGGACATAACGAATTTTATCACCTCGAGGGGAAGTAATAGTCCAGTATGTATTATCTGGTTTGTCCTCTAGCGCTTGTAACTCAGTCCAGTCATTGATGAAGTCCACAAGTGCCTGAGATTTTATGGCTGTTCGAGGCACATACTTCAAACCATGTGGACCAACTTCGATTGCCCATTTTGCAATCCGGCCAGTTGCTTCCCTGTTCTGAATTATATCACCCAATGGAGCTGAACTGACAACTGTAATGGGATGGCCTTGAAAGTATTGTTTGAGCTTCCGACTTGCCATAAAAACCCCATATACCTGCTTCTGCCAATGCGGATATCGCTGCTTTGACTCAATAAGTACCTCACTGATATAGTAAACCGGCTGTTGAACCGGGTACTCCTTACCAGCCTCCTTGCGTTCCACCACAATTTCCACACTGACAGCACGGACATTAGCAGCCACGTACAACAACAAGGGCTCCTTATCAACCGGAGCAGCGAGGACCAGCGGTTCAGCCAACTGCCGCTTCAAGTCTTCAAACACCGCATTAGCCGCATCACTCCAGACAAAGGTGTCTGTTTTCTTCAACATCTGATATAGAGGGATCGCCTTCTCTCCCAAACGGCTGATAAACCGGCTTAGGGCTGCAACTCGACCTGCCAGACGCTGAACATCATTGATACACGCCGGTTTAGCCAAGGATGTAATCGCTTTGATCTTCTCCAGATTAGCCTCAATGCCTCTGTTGGACACCAGAAAGCCTAGAAGCTTGCCTGCCGAAACACCAAAAATACACTTGTTCGGGTTGAGCATCATCTTGTAAACACGCAGATTGTCAAAGGTCTCCTTGAGATCCCTTCTTCCTGGATTTTACCACAATATCATCAACATAGGCATGAACATTGCGCCCAATCTGAGTCTGAAGACAATTCTGTACACAATGCTGATAAGTTGCCTGGGCACTCTTGAGCCCAAAGGGCATAGAAACATAGCAGAAGGCTCCAAAGGGAGTGATGAAGGCGGTCTTCTCCTGGTCCTTAACTGCCATTTTGATCTGATGATAGCCTGAATAAGCATCCAAGAAACTCAAGCGCTCACAACCCGCCGTTGCATCAATGATTTGATCAATACGCGGGAGAGCAAAATGATCGGCCGGACAAGCTTTGTTCAAATCTGTGTAATCCACACACATGCGCCAAGTGCCGTTTTTCTGAAGAACAAGCACCGGATTAGCCAACCACTCAGGGTGAAACACTTCAATGATAAAACCAGCAGCCAACAGCCGGGCTACCTCTTCACCAATTGCCTTGCGTCTTTCCTCGTTAAAGCGACGGAGAAATTGCTTGACCGGTTTAAACTTGGGATCAATATTGAGAGTGTGCTCAGCGAGTTCCCTCGGTACACCTGGAATGTCAGAAGGCTTCCATGCAAAAATGTCCCGGTTCTCATGGATGAACTCGATGAGCGTGCTTTCCTATTTTGGGTCCAGATTTGTGCTGATGCTGAACTGCTTGGACGAATCGCCAGGAACAAAGTCAACAAGTTTAGTCTCATCAGCCGGTTTGAAATGCAAGGTTGGGTCATTCTCAGTGGTGGGCTTCTTCAGAGGGGTCATGTCTTCCGGATCAACATTTTCCTTATAAAACTTCAGCTCCTGTGTAGCACAAACCGACTCAGCATAAGCTGCATCACCTTCCTCGCAATCCAAAGCGATTTTACGACTTTCGTGAACCGTAATGGTCCCTTTATGACCCGGCATCTTGAGCTGCAAGTAAATATAACAAGGCCTCGCCATGAACTTTGCATAAGCCGGTCTCCCAAACAGTGCGTGGTACGGGCTCTGCATCCTCACCACTTCAAAGGTCAATGTCTCAGACCGGGAATCATGTTCATCACCAAACACAACTTCCAAAGCAATCTTACCAACAGGATACGCCGATTTACCTGGTACCACACCATGGAAAACAGTGTTGGACGGTTTAAGACTCTTGTCTGTCAGCCCCATGCGACGGAAGGTCTCATAATACAGAATGTTAATACTGCTTCCTCCATCCATGAGTACCTTGGTGAACTTATAACCTCCCACCTGAGGTGCCACCACCAAAGCCAGGTGACCTGGGTTGTCAACCCGGGGCGGGTGATCCTCCCTGCTCCATACAATAGGTTGTTCAGACCACCGCAGATAACGTGGTACTATCAGTTCAACAACATTAACAACCCTCTTGTGAAGCTTCTGGTCATGCTTACACAAACTAGTGGTGAACACGTGATACTGCCCACCATTCAGTTGCTTTGGGTGACTCTGGTAACCCGACTGCTGCTGATTTCCTTGATTACTCTGCTGGTTATTACCACCTTGGTTGTTCTGGTTGCCCTGATTATTCTGAAATCCAGAGTTTGAACCGCCGCCACCATGAAAACCTGGACCTGAACCGCCCGATGGACCCTGATCATACCGGAAAAGATCAGATTTTTTGAACTCCTTCATAATGTGACAATCTTTCCAGAGATGCGTTGCAGGAATCTCCTTGGTCCCATGCTTTGGGCAGGGCTGATTCAACAAACGCTCCAGATTCATTCCGCCGCCGCACTGGGGCGGTTTACCCTTACGACGCTGCACATTAGCATTAGCTACAAAATCTGAATCTGCTTTACGCTTACCGTTATTCCCATGGCCTCCTTGGTTGTGCTGCTGTCCCTTTGCACCGCCGTTCTTCTTTCCCTTCTCCGGTTTCTCCTCATCAAAATCGGGATCCTTGATATTATCAGAATCGACATACTTGACCAAGGCGGCCATAAGGGTGCCCATGTCATTGCAGTGGCGCTTGAGCCGTCCCAACTTCATCTTTAGTGACTTAAACCGGCAATTATGCTCCAAGGTGATGATTGCCGAGCCAGCATTAATATGGTCCGATGAATGCAAGACTTCTAAAACCCGGCACACCCAATGAGTTGTTGACTCGTTCTCCCCTTGCACACAGGCGTCGAGATCCACAATGGACATAAGCTGCTTACATGTGTCCTTGAAATTGGCTATAAACCGGGCCTTCAACTGGTCCCATGACTCGACGGAGCTAGCTGGTAAGTTTTTCAATCAAGTACGGGCTGTTCCCTCCAACATCATCGTGAAGTACTTTGCACAAGCTGCTTCATCAACGTCCAGCATCTCCATTGCCATCTCATAACTTTCCACCCACGCCTCGGGAGGCTGATCAGTGGTGTAATTCGGCACCTTACGTGGGCCCTTGAAATCCTTAGGCAATCGCACATTACGGAGAGCCGGAATAAGACACGACACTCCCCATGAACTGAAAGCAAGTCCGGTGCCTCGGTCCACTGACGCTGCTGGTTGAACCAGGGCGGGTTGGTATCGACCCGTATGTTGTGCTGCTAAAGCGGCCTCCTTTCATGCTCTGTGTCGGTGTCAAAACCGGCGGATCTCAGGTAGGGGGTCCCGAACTGTGCGTCTAGGCGGATGGTAACAGGAGACAAGGGACACGATGTTTTACCCAGGTTCGGGCCCTCTTGATGGAGGTAAAACCCTACGTCCTGCTTGATTAATATTGATGATGTGTGTTACAAGAGTAGATCTACCATGAGATCAAGGAGGCTAAACCCTAGAAGCTAGCCTATGGTATGATTGTTGTTCGTCCTACGGACTAAAGCCATCCGGTTTATAAAGACATCGGAGAGGGCTAGGGTTACACAGAGTCGGTTACAATGGTAGGAGATCTACATATCCGTATCACCAAGCTTGCCTTCCACGCCAAGGAAAGTCCCATCCGGACACGGGACAAAGTCTTCAATCTTGTATCTCCATAGTCTTGGAGTCCGACCGATGATGATAGTTCGGCTATCCGGACACCCCCTAATCCAGGACTCCCTCACTCTGCCATTATCCACCACGTCCTGAGCGTTCACATCACCACGCGCCGGATTAGGCCCTTGAGGGACAATGCGGCGCCGCGCACTGCTGGACACTTCTGGTTCATCTATATGCCTGCTATAGCTTTTGCTCGGTCGTGGGGTTGAGTGAACCCTGTCTCGGCTATACGAGTAAGCTTGCTGCTGTGTTAAAGCTGTTTGAAGAAGATCCTTGGCCCACCGTGTCTCAACCGCTGCTGGTGATTCACCTTCTATCGGAATAGCGGCCAACCGGGATGCTGCTGCTATCATATTGTCCAACGGGGTAGAGAAGTGACCCGGCGGTGGTGTGGTATACCGCCGCGGGTAATCCGTACGCTGAGGTGAACCCATCACCTGAGGTTGATCTGGCGCTCCGGTCCTTGGTATCATGATCCGGTTCACTGCCGCTGGGTTGCTAGTCCCTGCTCCTGGCGTATCAAAGAGATTCATCGCATTGTAATCTGCCGGCAAGCGACATTGATGTCTCCTCTGGAATACGTGATTTGAAGCATTCTGATCCATCAAAAGTCGATAATTCTCGGCTTGAATCTTTTGCGCCTGGGCATCTAAAGTGGCCCTTTCCTCAGCCATCCTGGTTTCCTCAGCCGCTAAGTCCTCCTTAGCTTGCGTTATCTGATCTTTTAGACTTGCAATGTTCGCACTGTGCTGATCCTGTGTCGCTGGTGTAACTGCCGTGGTCAACAAGGTTGCCCAGGCATCCATCAAACCAGAGAGAACTTGAGCCGGCCGGCGCGCGGAGCCTCCTGCCCCTGCTACCGGTCCAGACGCCGCCGCAGTAGAGTTTTGCAAGGTTGGCTGTGTTTCGGCCATGAAGATTCCAACGTGTTTCGGCGGTTCAAGAAATTCGGGAATACTGGTGCCATCGGAATACCCTTCAAACACGCCATCCTGAACTTGGTACAGGGATTTGGTTTCACCAGTGGATGATCCGCCGTCGGAATAAGCGACCGTCTCACCCTCAGACACTGGTTCAGATCCAATCCCGTGGACACATCCCACGAACACACGCTTCACGGTAGGCTGAATCCGGGCGGGACTTGCACGCTGAGCCATTTCGACGAGGTCGGTGCAGGTGTCCAGCTCAGGGCCCGGTTCGCCGATCTTGCCGATGAAGACGTGAATTCCGCCGAAGGGGACCCGGTACCCGTATTCGATTGAGCCGGCCTCGGGCCCCAGCCTGCATCATTGATGTAGAGCTTGCCGCGATGACTCTTGGTCATCTGGCCCACATCGTATCCTTTGAGTCCTTCAAAGCTTCCCTTCGAGAACTCGAAGCCATCGTGCGATAGCCCCATGGTGGGTGCCAACTGTCGTGGAAATATCACGTCAGATGTCCTCGTGTAAGGACTTAGTCATGGAGCCATCGCGACGGGTTAGCTTAAAGGGGTTAAACCGGACAAAGGACACGAGAGATTTTATACTAGTTCGGCCCCTTCGATGAAGGTAAAGGCCTACGTCTAGTTGTGATGGGATTATTGGGGACTCGCTAACCAGGGAGCTAAAGAAGCTATGCCTGACTATCGAGTTGTTGTTTCTTGTCCCTGAACCGCTGCCGGGTCGTCCCCTTATATACACGGGTTGACGCCCGACCGGTTTACAGAGTCCCGAGGCCGACTCATACAAGTGTTCGGCTCGGTCTCTTCCTTCCTTATCTTACAACACAAGTTACATGACTGTGGCGGTTTACCACTATGGGCCCTAATCCGCCTTTGGGCTCCGGGCCTCTAAGCTTCATAGTAAAACGCCATCTTAAGAGTCTTTGTGGGCTTTAATATAGTTGAGGGTGAACCGGCCCCTCCTGGGCGGTTTACACTCAGAGCGTCCATAGTTTCCTTACATTTTCTCACCTTAGTCATACTTCTGTTTTTTTTCTTTTTTGGATGTTTAAGACAGCTTTGGCGGTTATCTTGTATATATATGTACTACTCCCTCTGTCCCAAAATATAAGAACATTTTTAACATTACACTAGTATCAAAAACGTTCTTATATTATGGAACGGAGGGAGTGCCTTTTAGGGAATCTATTTTATAAAATTGAAAGATGGCCGTGCATTGCAAGGAAATTATAAGCATGTAAATTCTAAAAGGACTAATTCGTTTATGATTTGGAAGTTTGTTCACACGCTAATGAGGAATCTTCATGGTCCAAGCTAGCAAAAGCCCAGTGGATAAATGAGTGTTTTTTTCAGAAGAAAATTGATACAAGGTCTAGTGGATGAACAAGGCGAGACCAACAGACCTTAAAAAATAGTCTCCATCATCTTCCAAATTCTTTCAGAAAAGGATATATCCACTCAAATTGATGAATCATTACTCCAGCATGAGCACTTGATTACAAGGAATTCTTGTGAGAGAAATCAACCCTTGCCCTAAACCGCAACATTTGTCTCCTGTTCACCACACCAAACGCAAAAAAGGCTCCCATTTTCTCTAAGACAAAAGGTTCAACATGTCCTAATCCAATGCAAAGGTGCGTTTCACATGGAAGAGTGGAAGAAAGATAATTTAAAGCATATTATCTCATCTTATTACTAGTTTACCAAATCGTTCAAACCGAAAGCAGAAAGAGTTGGTCCTTTTCCACAATCGTTCCTCTCCAAGCCCTAGGAGAGGCGATCTCCAAGTGTACAATGCCGCACCTCTCCTCAGTCAGTAGGTTCCCCCTGCCCACCCTACCCCTTCTCCTTTGCGGGCTTGCCGGTGTGGGTGTGCAGGGAGACACGGATATGCCAGATGAAGTTATAGGTTTTACCTAATTTGGTGCTCTTAGGTAGCTAGGTTTCCGTTGTCCGTCGCTTTGGACCCACTAGCAGTGGTGATGGTGGCACTCAATGAAATCTTCTCTAGTAGCTCGTTGTCGATGGTGGCGGGTGTCTATCCAACGGATAAGGTCTCGTAGAGTCACCCCATCTCGATAGTTCGCCTGTGTGGCATTGATTGCTCAAGGGTGTATTTTCATGTTGATCGTTATGCTCAATGCGTAATGGCATGCATTGTTTATTGGTATGCGTGGCGCGCCATCAATCCATTTCGCAACATGAAGACGGTTGACTCCCAAGGGCTTCAGTGTAACCTTTTTTTCCCAGAGGGTGTTTGTACAAAAATAAACAAATGTGAAGGGCAGAAAAAATTCCCAGGTACCCAACGACACATGTTAAGCACATAATAAGGGCTTCCCAGATACCCAGCCTCCTCCTCTCCTCGCCGTCGCCGGCGTTAGCCAACGGGGCAAAGCCCCCGTCTGGTGTCGGCGGCGGCGGGACAGCGCCCGCGTTCATAGTCTTCTTCTAACCCCTAGTACCTTTGCCAGATCTGTCCGTGGTGGCTGGCTGCCTTGGCTTCGTATCGACCGGCATGGTAGCACCGGGTCACGCCGGTGGTGCCTCGGGCTGGCTCCTTGCTGGCTTGTGCTCGCGTCAGCAACCTGGATCTGGTGGGCACGGAGGCGGGCGGCGTGTCAGCGCGCTGGGACGCGTGGACTTGATCCAGCCGATGCGTGCGTCCTCCGGCGTCGCTTGGGCTGTGCCTTGCTAGATGGCGGCTCGGTCTTCCCTCGTCTGTGTGCGGTATCTCGGGTGGTAACAGTGATCCAGATCTTGTTCGGCCTAGCAATGGTGGATGCAACCTGTGATGGTGCAGCAACCTCTTGTGGCTCCATGATACGTCTCCAACGTATCTATAATTTATGAAGCATTCATGCTATTTTATTATCTGTTTTGAATGATTACATGCTTTATTATACACTTTTATATTACCTTTGGGACTAACCTATTAACCGGAGGCCCAGCCCATATTGTTGTTTTATTGCATGTTTCAGTATTTCGAAGAAAAGGAATATCAAACGGAGTCCAAACAGAATGAAACCTTCGGCGACGCGATTTTTTGGAAGAATATCACCCAGGAGACTTGGAGTGCACGTCAGAAGACCCTTGAGGAGGCCACGAGATAGGATGGCGCGCCCCCCTACTGGGCGCACCCCCCTGTCTCGTGGGCCCCTCGAGCACCCCCCGACCGACTTCTTTCGCCTATATAAGCCTACGTACCCTAAAACCTTCGAATATCAAGATAGATCGGGAGTTCCGCCGCCGCAAGCCTCTGTAGCCACTAAAAACCTCTCGGGAGCCTGTTCCGGCACCCTACCATAGGGGGATCCCATCACCGGTGGCCATCTTCATCATCCTGGCGCTATCCATGACGAGGATGGAGTAGTTCACCCTCGGGGCTGAGGGTATGTACCAGTAGCTATGTGTTTGATCTCTCTCTCTCTCTCTCATGTTCTCTCTCGTGTTCCCTCTATGGCACGATCTTGATGTATCGTGAGCTTTGCTATTATAGTTGGATCTTATGATGTTTCTCCCCCTCTACTCTCCTGTAATGGATTGAGATTCCCCTTTGAAGTTATCTTGTCGGATTGAGTCTTTATTTGAGAACACTTGATGTATGTCTTGCCGTGTTTATCTGTGGTGACAATGGGATATCACGTGCCACTTGATGTATGTTTTTGTGACCAACTTGCGGGTTCCGCCCATGAACCTATGCATAGGGGTTGGCACACGTTCTTGACTCTCCGGTAGAAACTTTGGGGCACTCTTTGAAGTACTTTGTGTTGGTTGAATAGATGAATCTGAGATTGTGTGATGCATATCGTATAATCATGCCCACAGATACTTAACAATGGAGTATCTAGGTAACATTGGGGTTTTGGTTGATTTGTATCTTAAGGTGTTATTCTAGTACGAACTCTTGAATAGATTGATCCGAAAGAATAACTTTGAGGTGGTTTCGTACCCTACCATAATCTCTATGTTTGTTCTCCGCTATTAGTGGCTTTGGTGTGACTCTTTGTTGCATGTTGAGGGATTGTTATATGATCTATCTATGTTATTATTGTTGAGAGAACTTGTACTAGTGAAAGTATGAACCCTAGGCCTTGTTTCCTATCATTGCAATACCGTTTACGCTCACTTTTATCGCTTGCTACCTTGCTGTTTTTATAATTTCAGATTACAAATACCTTTATCTACCATCCATATTGCACTTGTATCACCATATCTTTGCCGAACTAGTGCACCTATACAATTTACCATTGTATTGGGTGTGTTGGGGACACAAGAGACTCTTTGTTATTTGGTTGCAGGGTTGTTTGAGAGAGACCATCTTCATCCTACGCCTCCCACGGATTGATAAACCTTAGGTCATCCACTTGAGGGAAATTTGCTACTGTCCTACAAACCTGTGCACTTGCAGGCCCAACAACGTCTACAAGAAGAAGGTTGTGTAGTAGACATCAAGCTCTTTTCTGGCGCCGTTGCCAGGGAGGCTAGGTAAACGGCACTCACACCCCGTCAACTAAGCTCTTTTCTGGCGCCGTTGCCGGGGAGGTGAGTGCTTGAAGGTATATCTTTAGATCTTGCAATCGAATCTTTTTGTTTCTTGTTTTATCACTAGTTTAGTTTATAGAAGAAAAATACAAAAAATGGAGTTAAGTTTGTCTCATACGCTTCGTCTTTTTAATATCTTTCGTGAGAATGATGGTAAGGAAAATTGTGCTCAAGTGCTAGAAGAAGAATGCATTAGAATGTTTGGCAATAAATCTTTGTATGATGAGCATGATTGCAACGTTGTTAGTATGAATTCCTTGAATATCCATGATGCTAATGATATGCAAAGCCACAAGCTTGGGGAAGCTATGTTTGATGAATATGATATGTTTAGTCCCCCCGAAGTTTTGATGACAATATTTATTATGATGAAAGCACGCCTCCTATTTATGATGATTATATTGATGAAAGTGGGTTTGGAAGAGTGTCAACTTTAGGAAGTAGTGATCCCACTATTTTGGAGGATGTTGAATCTTATTGTGATGAATATGAAAGTGGATTTGGAAGAGTGTCAACTTTATTTAGTGATGATTCCACTATTTCGGAAGAGGTTCCAATTGATTATGAGAACAAAGTTGCTATCTATGATGATTATTGTGATGACTTGTATGCTATTAAGAATAATGATAACCATGAAACTTGTCATCATGATTTTAGTTTTCAATTGGATTATGCCTCACATGATAATTATTTTGTTGATTTTGCTCCCACTACTATTGACGAGAATAAATTTGCTTATGTGGAGAGTAGTAAATTTTCTATACTTGTAGGTCATGAAAAGAATGCTTTAGGTGCTGGTTATATTGTTTAATTCATTCATGATGCTACTGAAAATTATTATGAGGGAGGAACATATGCTTGTAGGAATTGCAATAATATCAAGTTTCCTCTCTATGTGCTTAATGTTTTGAAGCTATGCTTGTTTTGCCTTCCTATACTAGTTGATTATTGTTCCCATAAGTTGTTTGCTCACAAAATCCCTATGCATAGGAAGTGGGTTAGGCTTAAATGTGCTAGTCATATGCTTCATGATGCTCCCGTTATGTTTCAATTCTTATCTTTTATGTGAGCATCATTGCCATCATCATGCCTAGCTAAAAAGGCATTAAAGAAAAGCGCTTGTTGGGAGACAACCCAATATTTACCCTGTTGGAAATATGCCCTAGAGGCAATAATAAAATGATTATTATTATATTTCCTTGTTCATGATAATTGTCTATTATTCATGCTATAATTGTGTTGTCCGGAAATCGTAATACATGTGTGAATACATAGACCACAACATGTCCCTAGTAAGCCTCTAGTTGACTAGCTCGTTGATCAACAGATAGTCATGGTTTCCTGACTATGGACATTGGATGTCATTGATAACGAGATCACATCATTAGGAGAATGATGTGATGGACAAGACCCAATCCTAAGCATAGCACAAGATCGTGTAGTTCGTTTGCTAGAGCTTTTCCAATGTCAAGTATCATTTCCTTAGACCATGAGATCGTGTAAGTCCCGGATATCATAGGAGTGCTTTGGGTATACCAAACGTCACAACGTAACTGGGTGGCTATAAAGGTATACTACAGGTATCTCCGAAAGTGTCTGTTGGGTTGGCACGGATTGAGACTGGGATTTGTCACTCTGTATGACGGAGAGGTATCTCTGGGCCCACTCGGTAATGCATCATCATAATGAGCTCAATGTGACAAAGTGGTTGATCACGGGATCATGCATTATGGTACGAGTAAAGTGACTTGCCGGTAAAGAGATTGAACGAGGTATTGGGATACCGACGATCGAATCTCGGGCAAGTAACGTACCGATTGACAAAGGGAATTGTATACGGGATTACCTGAATCCTCGACATCGTGGTTCATTCGATGAGATCATCATGGAACATGTGGGAGCCAACATGGGTATCCAGATCCCGCTGTTGGTTATTAGCCGGAGAACTGTATCGGTCATGTCTGCATGATTCCCGAACCCGTAGGGTCTACACACTTAAGGTTCGGTGACGCTAGGGTTGTAGAGATATTAGTATGCGGTAAACGAATGTTGTTCGGAGTCTCGGATGAGATCCCGGACGTCACGAGGAGTTCTGGAATGGTCCGGAGGTGAAGAATTGTATATAGGAAGTCCAGTTTCGGCCACCGGGAAAGTTTCGGGGGTCACCGGTATTGTACCGGGACCACCGGAAGGGTCCCGGGGGTCCATCGGGTGGGGCCACCTATCCTGGAGGGCCACGTGGGCTGAAGAGGGAAGGGTACCAGCCCCTGATGGGATGGTGCACCCCCCCTTGGGCCTCCCCCTGTGCCTAGGGTTGGAAACCCTAGGGGTGGGGGCGCCCCACTTGAGTTGGGGGGCAAGTCCCCCCCTAGGCCGCCGCCCCCCTTGAGATGGGATATCTAGGGGGCCGGCGCACCCCCTAGCCCCCCTATATAAAGAGAGGGGAGGGAGGGCAGCCGCACCCTAGTCCCTGGCGCCTCCCTGTCCCCACGTACCACCCTTCCCTCTCGCTGAGCTTGGCGAAGCCCTGCCGAGATCGCCGCTACTTCCACCACCACGCCGTCGTGCTGCTGGATCTCCATCAACCTCTCCTTTCCCCTTGCTGGATCAAGAAGGAGGAGACGTCTTCCCAACCGTACGTGTGTTGAATGCGGAGGTGTTGTCCGTTCAGCACTAGGATCTTCGGTGATTTGGATCACGATGAGTACGACTCCCTCAACCCCGTTCTCTTGAACGCTTCCGCTCGCGATCTACAAGGGTATGTAGATGCACTCCTCTCTCTCGTTGCTAGATGACTCCATAGATTGATCTTGGTGAAGCGTATAAACTTTTTATTTTCTGCAACGTTCCCCAACAGTGGCATCATGAGCTAGGTCTATGCGTAGTTTCTTTGCACGAGTAGAACACAAATTTGTTGTGGGCGTAGATGTTGTCAATTTTCTTTCCACTACTAGTCTTATCTTGTTTCGGCAGCATCGTGGGATGAAGCGGCCCGGACCGACCTTACACGTACGCTTACGTGAGACAGGTTCCACCGGCTGACATGCACTAGTTGCATAAGGTGGCTAGCGGGTGTCTGTCTCTCCCACTTTAGTCGGATCGGATTCGATGAAAACGGTCCTTATGAAGGGTAAATAGAAATTGGCATATCACGTTGTGGCTTTTATGTAGGTAAGAAACATTCTTGCTAGAACCCTATTGCAGCCACGTAAAAAACATGCAACAACAATTAGAGGACGTCTAACTTGTTTTTGCAGCATATGCCTTGTGATGTGATATGGCCAAAAGGTTGTGATGAATGATATATATGTGATGTATGAGATCATGTTCTTGTAATAGGAATCACGACTTGCATGTCGATGAGTATGACAACTGGCAGGAGCCATAGGAGTTGTCTTAATTATTGTATGACCTGCATGTCAATGAATAAACGCCATGTAATTACTTTACTTTGTTGCTAAACCGTTAGCCATAGTAGTAGAAGTAATAGTTGGCGAACAACTTCATGGAGACACGATGATGGAGATCATGATGATGGAGATCATGGTGTCATGCCGATGACGAAGATGATCATGGCGCCCCGAAGATAGAGATCAAAGGAGCAATATGATATTGGCCATATCATGTCACTATTTGATTGCATGTGATGTTTATCATGTTTTTGCATCTTATTTGCTTAGAACGACGGTAGTAAATAAGATGATCCCTCATAATAATTTCAAGAAAGTGTTCCCCCTAACTGTGCGCCGTTGCGAAAGTTCGTTGTTTCGAAGCACCACGTGATGATCGGGTGTGATAGATTCCAACGTCCACATACAATGGGTGTAAGACAGATTTACACATGCAAAACGCTTAGGTTGACTTGACGAGCCTAGCATGTACAGACATGGCCTCGGAACACAAGAGACCGAAAGGTCGAACATGAGTCATATGGAAGATATGGTCAACATGGAGATGTTCACCGATGATGACTAGTCCGTCTCACGTGATGATCGGACACGGTCTAGTTGAGTCGGATCATGTATCACTTAGATGACTAGAGGGATGTCTAATCTGAGTGGGAGTTCATTAAATAATTTGATTAGATGAACTTAATTATCATGAACTTAGTCTAAAAACCTTTGCAAAATGTCTTGTAGATCAAATGGCCAATGCTCATGTCAACCTCAACTTCAACGCGTTCCTAGAGAAAACCAAGCTGAAAGATGATGGCAGCAACTATACGGACTGGGTCCGGAACCTGAGGATCATCCTCATAGCTGCCAGGAAAGCATATGTCCTAGAAGCACCGCTAGGGGACGCACCCATCCCAGAGAACCAAGACGTTATGAATGCTTGGCAGTCACATGCTGATGATTACTCCCTCGTTCAGTGCGGCATGCTTTACAGCTTAGAACCGGGGCTCCAAAAGCGTTTTGAGCAACACGGAGCATATGAGATGTTCGAGGAGCTGAAAATGGTTTTCCAAGCTCATGCCCGGGTCGAGAGATATGAAGTCTCCGACAAGTTCTACAGTTGTAAGATGGAGGAAAATAGTTCCGTCAGTGAGCACATACTCAAAATGTCTGGGTTGCACAACCGCCTGTCCCAGCTGGACATTAACCTCCGGACGAGGCGATCATTGACAGAATCCTTTAGTCGCTCCCACCTAGCTACAAGAGCTTTGTGATGAACTACAATATGCAGGGGATGGCGAAAACTATTCCTGAAGTATTTTCAATGCTAAAATCAGCGGAGGTGGAAATCAAAAAGGAACATCAAGTGTTGATGGTCAATAAAACCACTAAGTTCAAGAAAGGCAAGGGTAAGAAGAACTTCAAGAAGGACGGCAAGGAAGTTGCCGCGCCTGGTAAGCCAGTTGTCGGGAAGAAGCCAAAGAATGGACCCAAACCTGAGACTGAGTGCTTTTATTGCAAGGGAAGCGGACACTGGAAGCGGAACTACCCCAAATACTTAGCGGACAAGAAGGCCGGCAACACTAAAGGTATATGTGATATACATGTAATTGATGTGTACCTTACCAGTACTCGTAGTAGCTCCTGGGTATTTGATACCGGTGCGGTTGCTCATATTTGTAACTCAAAACAGGAGCTGCGGAATAAGCGGAGACTGGCGAAGGACGAGGTGACGATGCGCGTCGGGAATGGTTCCAAGGTCGATGTGATCGCTGTCGGCACGCTACCTCTACATTTACCTACGGGATTAGTTTTAAACCTTAATAATTGTTATTTAGTGCCAGCTTTGAGCATGAACATTATATCTGGATCTTGTTTAATACGAGATGGCTACTCATTTAAATCCGAGAATAATGGTTGTTCTTTTTATATGAGAGATATGTTTTATGGTCATGCCCCGCTGGTCAATGGTTTGTTCTTAATGAATCTCGAACGTGATGTTACACATATTCATAGTGTGAATACCAAAAGATGTAAGATTGATAATGATAGTCCCACATATATGTGGCACTGCCGCCTTGGTCACATTGGTGTCAAACGCATGAAGAAGCTCCATACAGATGGACTTTCGGAGTCTCTTGATTTCGAATCATTTGACACATGCGAACCATGCCTCATGGGTAAAATGACCAAGACTCCGTTCTCCGGAACAATGGAGCGAGCAACCAACTTATTGGAAATTATACATACTGATGTGTGCGGTCCAATGAGCGTTGAGGCTCGCGGTGGCTATCGTTATGTTCTCACTCTCACTGATGACTTAAGTAGATATGGGTATGTCTACTTGATGAAACATAAGTCTGAGACCTTTGAAAAGTTCAAGGAATTTCAGAATGAGGTAGAGAATCAACGTGACCGAAAAATAAAGTTCTTACGATCAGATCGTGGAGGAGAATATTTAAGTCACGAATTTGGTACGCACTTAAGGAAATGTGGAATCATTTCACAACTCATGCCGCCTGGAACACCTCAGCGTAACGGTGTGTCCGAACATCGTAATCGCACTTTTTTGGATATGGTGCGGTCTATGATGTCTCTTACCGATTTACCGCTATCTTTTTGGGGATACGCTTTAGAGACAACTACATTCACTTTAAATAGGGCACCGTCTAAATCCGTTGAGACGACACCGTATGAATTATGGTTTGGGAAGAAACCTAAGCTGTCGTTTCTAAAAGTTTGGGGATGTGATGCTTATGTCAAGAAACTTCAACCTGAAAAGCTCGAACCCAAGTCGGAAAAATGCGTCTTCATAGGATTCCCTAAGGAAACCATTGGGTATACCTTCTACCTCAGATCCGAAGGCAAGATCTTTGTTGCCAAGAACTGGTCCTTTCTGGAGAAAGAGTTTCTCTCGAAAGAAGTAAGTGGGAGGAAAGTGGAACTTGATGAAGTACTACCTCTTGAACCGGTAAGTAGCGCAGCTCAGGAAGATGTTCCTGTGGTGCCAGCACCGACTGGAGAGGAAGTTAATGATGATGATCAAGGTACTTCGGATCAAGTTACTACTGAACTTTGTAGGTCCACAAGGACACGTTCCACACCAGAGTTGTATGGCAACCCTGTCCTGGAAATCATGTTGTTAGACAACGGTGAACCTTCGAACTATGAAGAAGCGATGGCGGGCCCATATTCCAACAAATGGTTTGAAGCCATGCAATCTGAGATAGGATCCATGCATGAAAACAAAGTATGGACTTTGACAGACTTGCCCGATGATCGGCGAGCGATAGAAAACAAATGGATCTTTAAGAAGAAGACGGACGCAGATGGTAATGTTACCATCTATAAAGCTCGACTTGTCGCTAAAGGTTATCGGCAAGTTCAAGGGGTTGACTATGATGAGACTTTCTCTCCCGTAGCGCAACTGAAATCCGTCCGAATCATGTTAGCAATTGCCGCATACTATGATTATGAGATATGGCAAATGGACGTCAAAACGGCATTCCTTAACGGCTATCTTAAGGAAGAACTGTATATGATGCAGCCGGAAGGTTTTGTTGATCCTGAGAATGCTAACAAGCTATGCAAGCTCCAGCGATCCATTTATGGGCTGGTGCAAGCATCTCGGAGTTGGAACATTTGCTTTGATGAGATGATCAAAGCGTTTGGGTTTATGCAGACTTATGGAGAAGCCTGCGTTTACAAGAAAGTGAGTGGGAGCTTTGTAGCATTTCTCATATTATATGTAGATGACATACTTTTGATGGGAAATGATATAAAACTTTTGGACAACATTAAGGCCTACTTGAATAAGTGTTTTTCAATGAAGGACCTTGGAGAAGCTGCTTACATATTAGGCATCAAGATCTATAGGGATAGATCGAGACGCCTCATAGATCTTTCACAAAGCACATACCTTGATAAGATATTGAAGAAGTTCAATATGGATCAGTCTAAGAAGGGGTTCTTGCCTGTGTTGCAAGGTGTGAAATTGAGCTCGGCTCAATGCCCGACCACGACAGAAGATAGAGAAAAGATGAGTGTCATCCCCTATGCCTCGGCTATAGGGTCTATTATGTATGCCATGCTCTGTACCAGACCTGATGTAAACCTTGCCGTAAGTTTGGTAGGAAGGTACCAAAGTAATCCCGGCATGGAACACTGGACAGCGGTCAAGAATATCCTGAAGTACCTGAAGGACTAAGGATATGTTTCTCGTTTATGGAGGTGACGAAGAGCTCGTCGTAAAGGGTTCCGTCGACGCTAGCTTCGACACAGATCTGGATGACTCTAAGTTACAAACCGGATACGTATATATTTTGAATTGTGGGGCAGTAAGCTGGTGCAGTTGCAAGCAAAGCGTCGTGGCGGGACCTACATGTGAAGTGGAGTACATGGCAGCCTCAGAGGCAGCGCATGAAGCAATATGGATGAAGGAGTTCATCACCGACCTAGGAGTCATACCCAATGCGTCGGGGCCGATCACTCTCTTCTGTGACAACACTGGAGCTATTGCCCTTGCCAAGGAGCACAGGTTTCACAGGAAGACCAGGCACATCAAGCATCGCTTCAAATCCATTCATGAAAATGTTCAAGATGGGGACATAGATATTTGCAAAGTGCATACGGATCTGAATGTCGCAGATCTGTTGACTAAACCTCTTCCGCGAGCAAAACATGATCAACACCAGAACTCTATGGGTGTTCGATTCATCACAATGAAACTAGACTATTGACTCTAGTGCAAGTGGGAGACTGTTGGAAATATTCTCTAGAGGCAATAATAAAATGATTATTTTTATATTTCCTTGTTCATGATAATTGTCTATTATTCATGCTATAATTGTGTTATCCGGAAATCGTAATACATGTGTGAATACATAGACCACAACATGTCCCTAGTAAGCCTCTAGTTGACTAGCTCGTTGATCAACAGATAATCATGGTTTCCTGACTATGGACATTGGATGTCATTGATAACGAGATCACATCATTAGGAGAATGATGTGATGGACAGGATCCAATCCTAAGCATAGCACAAGATCGTGTAGTTCGTTTGCTAGAGCTTTTCCAATGTCAAGTATCATTTCCTTAGACCATGAGATCGTGTAAGTCCCGGATATCATAGGAGTGCATTGGGTGTACCAAACGTCACAACATAACTGGGTGGCTATAAAGGTATACTACAGGTATCTCCGAAAGTGTCTGTTGGGTTGGCACGGATCAAGACTGGTATTTTTCACTCCGTATGACGGAGAGGTATCTCTGGGCCCACTCGGTAATGCATCATCATAATGAGCTCAATGTGACCAAGTGGTTGATCACGGGATCATGCCTTACGGTACGAGTAAAGTGACTTGCCGGTAAAGAGATTGAACGAGGTATTGGGATACCGACGATCGAATCTCGGGCAAGTAACGTACCGATTGACAAAGGGAATTGTATACGGGATTACCTGAATCCTCGACATCGTGGTTCATTCGATGAGATCATCGTGGAACATGTGGGAGCCAACATGGGTATCCAGATCCCGCTGTTGGTTATTGGCCGGAGAACTGTCTCGGTCATGTCTGCATGATTCCCGAACCCGTAGGGTCTACACACTTAAGGTTCGGTGACGCTAGGGTTGTAGAGATATTAGTATGCGGTAACCGAATGTTGTTCGGAGTCTCGGATGAGATCCCGGACGTCACGAGAAGTTCCGGAATGGTTCGGAGGTGAAGAATTATATATAGGAAGTCCAGTTTCGGCCACCGGGAAAGTTTCGGGGGTCACCGGTATTGTACCGGGACCACCGGAAGGGTCCCGGGGGTCCATCGGGTGGGGCCACCTATCCCGGAGGGCCACGTGGGCTGAAGAGGGAAGGGTACCAGCGCCCCCCCTTGGGCCTCCCCCTGTGCCTAGGGTTGGAAACCCTAGGGGTGGGGGCGCCCCACTTGAGTTGGGGGGCAAGTCCCCCCCCCCCTAGGCCGCCGCCCCCCTTGAGATGGGATCTCTAGGGGGCCGGCGCACCCCCTAGGCCCCCTATATAAAGAGAGGGGAGGGAGGGCAGCCGCACCCTAGTCCCTGGCGCCTCCCTCTCCCCACGTACCACCCCTCCCTCTCGCTGATCTTGGCGAAGCCCTGTCGAGATTGCCGCTACTTCCACCACCACGCCGTCGTGCTGCTGGATCTCCATCAACCTCTCCTTTCCGCTTGCTGGATCAAGAAGGAGGAGACGTCTTCCCAACCGTACGTGTGTTGAACGCGGAGGTGCTGTCCGTTCAGCACTAGGATCTTCGGTGATTTGGATCACAACGAGTACAACTCCCTCAACCCCGTTCTCTTGAACGCTTCCGCTCGCGATCTACAAGGGTATGTAGATGCACTCCTCTCTCTCGTTGCTAGATGACTCCATAGATTGATCTAGGTGAAGCATAGAATTTTTTTTATTTTCTGCAACGTTCCCCAACATACCCTTACTGTTTTTGTGTGTCCACATGATTATTCTACTATATTAATCATGTTTTATAGCTTTTGTTTCAATAATGTGCCAAGTAGAACCTTTGGGAAGACTTGGGTGAAGTCTATATGATCTTGCTGTAAAAACAGAAACTTTAGCGCTCACGAGATTAGCTGCCATTTTTTACTGGAGAGTGATTTTAGGTTGATTGTTTTTGAAGATGATTAATAGACAAATTACTCAGGTCCAGCAATTTATTTCATAATTTTTGGGGTTCCAGAAGTATAAGTTTGATACAGATTACTACAGACTGTTCTGTTTTTGACAGATTCTGTTTTCATTGTATTGTTTGCTTATTTTGATGAATCTATGGCTAGTATGTAAGGGTATGAACCATAGAGAAGTTGGAATACAGTAGGTATTACACCAATATGAATTTATAATGAGTTCATTACAGTACCTAAGTGGTGGTTTTATTTTCTTATACTAACGGAGCTTACGAGTTTTGTTTTGAGTTTTGTGTGGTTGAAGTTTTCAAGTTTTGGGTAGAGATTCGATGGACTATGAAATAAGGAGTGGCAAGAGCCTATGCTTGGGGATGCCCAAGGCACCCCAATATAATATTCAAGGACAACCAAGAGCCTAAGCTTGGGGATGCCCCGGATGGCATCCCCTCTTTCGTCTTTGTTCATCGGTAACTTTACTTGGAGCTATATTTTTATTCGCCACATGATATGTGTTTTGCTTGGAGCGTCATTTTTTTAGTGTTTGCTTGCTGTTAGTTAGAATAATGTTTTGCATCTTTATTTTCAATAAAAAAAGTCAAGGATAGCCTTTACCATGCTTATTTTGCTAGTATACATGCTGCTGTTTGAAAACAGAAAGTTTACCGCCGTTGCAAAAATTCCCTAGAAAAGTCAGAGAATGTTATAACGTTGAATCTTTTTGCATATTAAGCTCTGATAGATTTATTACAGTGGTAATTTTAGTTCATAATTTTTGGAGTCAGGGAAGTATTGATACTCTTGCATTCTTTACATACTATACTGTTTTGACAGATTGCTGTTATGGTTGCATTGTTTGCATATGTTTGCTTGTTTAATGATTCTATTTGATGATAGGAGTATTAAATATGCAGAGGCATTCAGTATGCAATGTTGAATAATAATTTTAGTGATTTGTTACACTAGAAAATGATAAGGTTTTGCATTGGTTTATACTAACCTATCTCACGAGTTCTTGTTGAGTTTGTTGTGAATGAAGCTTTTGATAAAAAGAGAAATCAAGATATGAGAGGAATTAAGTAGACATAAAATCTCAAGCTTGGGGATGCCCAAGGCACCCCAAGATAATATTTCAAGAAGTCTCAAGCATCTAAGCTTGGGGATGCCCCGGTAGGCATCCCACCTTTCTTCTTCAACAACTATCGATTAGTATCGGTTGAGCCTAAGTTTTTGCTTGTTCACATGAGTTGTGCTATCCTTGCAATGTTATTTTATTTTGTTTTGCTTGCTGTTTGAATAAGATACCAAGATCTGAAATTCTTGAATGAGAGAGAGTCTTCTTACAGTTGCATAATTATTTAGCTACTCATTGATCTTCACTTATATCTTTTTGGAGTAGTTTGTCATTTACTCGTGTGCTTCACTTACATCCTATGAGTAAAATGTTGAATGAGTTGAATGTCATAAATCTGAAATTATATATGTTTCATTTGTTTACTCCATGGGGAATAATGACTTCACATCTAAGAAGTAGAGGTTGTAAATTTATTGACGGTTAGCAAGCATTGTTTTAGTCATTTGAACAATTCATGAAAGAATATTGAAGGAAGAGAGATTTCACATATAATTGTAAGCACTCATTAAGTATGACATGCTAAAGAGTTGATGTTGGACAAGGAAGACAACGTCATGAGTTATGTTTTCTCGCATCTCAGTTAAAGTATATTGTCATGGATCATTCAAACATGTTGAGCTTGCCTTTCCCCCTCATGCTAGCTGATAACCCACAAGTGTAGGGGATCGCAACAACTTTCGAGGGTGAAGTACAGCCCAAATTTATTGATTCGACACAAGGGGAGCCAAAGAATATTCTTGAGTATTAGCAGTTGACTTGTCAATTCAACCACACCTGGATAACTTAATATCTGCAGCAAAGTATTTAGTAGCAAAAGTGGTATGATAGTAATGGTAACAGTAGCAACAGTAAAGGTAAATGTTTTTGGGTTTTTGTAATAGTTGTAACAGTAGCAACAGAAAAGTAAATAAGCAAAGAACAATATGTGAAAAGCTCGTAGGCAATGGATCAGTGATGGATAATTATGCCGGATGCGATTCCTCATGCAATAGTCATAACATAGGGTGATATAGAAATAGCTCCAATTCATCAATGTAATGTAGGCATGTATTCCGTAAATAGTCATACGTGCTTATGGAAAAGAACTTGCATGACATCTTTTGTCCTACCCTCCCGTGGCAGCGGGGTCCTAGTGGAAACTAAGGGATATTAAGGCCTCCTTTTAATAGAGAACCGAACCAAAGCATTAACACATAGTGAATACATGAACTCCTCAAACTACGGTCATCACCGAGAAGTATCCCGATTATTGTCACTTCGGGGTTGTCGGATCATAACACATAATAGGTGACTATAGACTTGCAAGATAGGATCAAGAACACACATATATTCATGAAAACATAATAGGTTCAGATTTGAAATCATGGCACTCGGGCCCTAGTCACAAGCATTAAGCATAGCAAAGTCATGGCAACATTAATCTCAGAACATAGTGGATACTAGGGATCAAACCCTAACAAAGCTAACTTGATTACATGGTAAATCTCATCCAACCCATCACCGTCCAACAAGCCGATGATGGAATTACTAATGCACGGTGGTGAGCATCATGAAATTGGTGATGGAGGATGGTTGATGATGACGACAGCGACGAATCCCCCTCTCCGGAGCCCCGAACGGACTCCAGATCAGCCCTCCCGAGAGAGATTAGGGCTTGGCGGCGGCTCCGTGTCGTGAAACGCGATGAAACTTTCTCCTTGATTTTTTTCTCCCCGAGACGGTATATATGGAGTTGGAGTTGAGGTCGGAGGAGGTCCAGGGGGCCCACAAGATAGGAGGGCGCGCCCTAGGGGGGGGGCGCCCCCTGTCTCATGGATAGCCCGTGGGCCCCCTGGCCTTGATTCTTTCGCCAAAAATTCTTATTAATTCTGAAAAGTGTTTCCGTGTATTTCCAGGTCATTCCGAGAACTTTTATTTTCTACACGTAAAACAACATCATGGCAGTTCTGCTTAAAACAGCGTCAGTCCGAGTTAGTTTCATTCAAATCATGCAAGTTAGAGTCCAAAAAAAGGGCAAAAGTGTTTGGAAAAGTAGATACGTTGGAGACGTATCAACTCCCCCAAGCTTAAACCTTTGCTTGTCCTCAAGCAATTCAGTTGATAAACTGAAAGTGATAAAGAAAAACTTTTACAAACTCTGTTTGCTCTTGTTGTTGTAAACATGAAAAGCCAGCATTCAAGTTTCAGCAAATATTATGAACTAACCATACTCACAATAACAAATATGTCTCACAATTACTCATATCAATAGCATAATCAGCTAGTGAGTCATAATAATAAAACTCGGATGACAACACTTTCTCAAAATAATCATAACATGATATAACAAAATGGTATCTCGCTAGCCCTTTCTGAGACCGCAAAACATAAATGCAGAGCACCTTTAAAGATCAAGGACTAACTAAACATTGTAGTTCATGGTAAAAGAGATCCAGCCAAGTCATACCCAATATAAACCAGTAATAATGAATGCAAATGACAGTGTGCTCTCCAGCGGGTGCTTTAAATAAGAAGTGTGATGACTCAACATAAAAATTAAATAGATAGGCCCTTCGCAGAGGGAAGCAGGGATTTGTAGAGGTGTCAGAGCTCGATTTTAAAATAGAGATTGAATAACATTTTGAGCGGCATACTTTCACAGTCAACGCAACAACTATGAGATGGTTGTATCTTCCATACCACATGCATTATAGGCAGTTCCCAAACAGAATGGTAAAGGTTTATACTCCCCCAACCACCAACAAACATCAATCCATGGCTTGCTCGAAACAACAAGTGCCTCCAACATACAACAGCCCTGGGGGAGTTTTGTTTAATTATTTTGATTTGTTTTGATCTTTTTGGATCATGGGACTGGGCATCCCGGTTACCGGCCCTTTCTCGTGAATGAGGAGCAGAGTCCACTCCTCGTGAGAATAACCCACCTAGCATGGAAGATATAGACAGCCCTAGTTGTAACATGAGCTGCTCGAGCATACAAAACAAAATTTCATTTGAAGGTTTGGAGTTTGGCACATACAAATTTACTTGGAACGGCAGGTCGATACCGCATATAGGAAGGTATAGTGGACTCATATGGAACAACTTTGGGGTTTAACGAGTTTGGATGCACAAGAAGTATTCCCGCTTAGTACAGGTGAAGGCTAGCAAAAGACTGGGAGGTAACTGACCGATAGAGCGACAACAGTCGTAAGCATGCATTAAAATTAATTCACACCGAGTACAAGCATGAGTAGGATATAATCCACCATGAACATAAGTATCATGAAGGCTATATTGATTTGATTCAACTACATGCGTGAACATGTGCCAAGTCGAGTCACTTAATACATTCAAAGGAGGATACCATCCCATCATACCACATCATAATCATTCTAATAGCATGTTGGCACGCAAGGTAAACCATTATAACTCATAGCTAATCAAGCATGGCACAAGCAACTATAATCTCTAAATGTCATTGCAAATATGTTTACTTCATAATAGCTGACTCAGGAACGATGAACTCATTATATTTACAAAAACAAGAGAGGTTGAGTTCATACCAGCTTTTCTCATCCCAATAAGTCCATCATATATCGTCATTATTGCCTTTCACTTGCACGACCGAACGACGTGTATAATAATAAGAGTGCACGTGCATTGGACTAAGCTAGAATCTGCAAGCATTCAACTCAAGAGAGAAGACAAGTAATATGGGCTTTAAGTTAAATAGACAATCATGCATATAAGAGCCATTAAGCAATTTCAATATGGTCTTCTCGACCCCCAAAAAAAACAAAAGAAAATAAAACTATTTACACGGGAAAGCTCCCAACAAGTAAAAGAAGAACGAGAAATCTTTTTGGGTTTTCATTTTAATTTCTACTACAAGCAAGGAAATTAAACTAACTAATTTTTTTTCTATTTTTTTCTTAAAGTTTAACGAACACACAAGAAGAAAGCTAGAAAAAGAAATTTAAACTAACATGGATAATACAATGAAAGAGTATGAGCACCGACGACTAGTATGTGAACGTGAATGTAAAGTCGGTGAGAAACACGTACTCCCCCAAGCTTAGGCTTTTGGCCTAAGTTGGTTTAATACCAATGACTGCCTGGCTGATATTCATAAGTGAAACTGGGGTAGTACTGAGATGAAGAGGCAACTGCCTCCTGAGCAGCAGCGTGTTGGCGAGCTGCCTCCATTCCCCTTTCGTAATCAGCCGCTTCTTCCCTGGTGATAACATATCTTCCTTTTGCCTGATAATCAAAAAGGTAGGGAGCAGGAAGAGTAACAGGGACGACGTTGCGTCTGTCATATATTAGTCGATAATGGAGGAATTGTTCATTCCTCTCAAGAAATTGATGATCAAACATAGATTCTTTATCTAAATAAATAGGAGGTACAATCATATCCCCCTCTCGTGGAGCTATATTAAGAAAATTTGCCACACGGGTTGCATAAATTCCTCCGAAGAAATTTCCCCTTTTACTATTATTATGCAACCTACGTGCAACTATTGCCCCCAAGTTATAACCTCTATAACCTAACACAACACTCTTGAGGACACAAAGATCAGGGGCACACATGTGACATACTTCGTCCTTACCGTTAATGCATCTACCAATAAAGAGAGCAAAGTAATGTATAGCAGGAAAATGAATGCTCCCTATGGTAGCTTGTGTTACGTCCCTAGATTCTCCCACAGTAATACTAGCAAGAAAATTTCTAACTTCGGATTTGAGAGGATCATTAATATTAACCCACTGCGGGAGTTTGCAAGCAGTTGTAAAATCCTCTAAATCCATGGTATAAGATGTATCATAAATATCAAACATAACACTAGCAGAATTACGCGAAGAAATATATTCGAACCTCCGCACAAAGGAATCAGTCAATTGATAATATTGAGGACACTTATCTTGTAAGAAGTCCTCTAGCTCGGCATTACGCACATACGCGTCAAATTCCTCGAAACCTGCTTCAACCATAAAATCATCGGATGGCCACTCGCAAGCATGTACATTTGCGTCCCTTGGAAAATTAACATCTTGTTCACGTATAGCAATCCTGGGCCCTTTATTTGCCGAGGAACCACCTTGGTACATTCTTCTAAGCATATTTCTTTTTCTAAGAATTTCTGAAATTTTAGTAACTTCAAAATAAAAGTGGATAAAACTAAACAAGATTGATAGCAACTACTCCTACAAGTGCCTAGAGCCTATATCATGCATTGGAATTGCTTGGGACCTCAAAAATTTAACATGTAGGCTCAAGAACATGGTCACCTATGCAGCAAAAATTTGCAATGAATAAAGCACTAGAACAAAAACTAATTGGACCAATGGAGGAGTCACATACCAAGCAACAATCTCCCAAAGTAGTTTTGTGAATGGAGCTTTGAGCTAAGAGATCGAAAATTGCAGCAAAACGAGCTAGAACTCGGGCTTGAGCTGGATGGGGATATTTTTGGGTAGAAGATGAAGTGTGTGAGTGCTGGCATAAATGGAGGGGAGCCACCAGGGGCCCACGAGACAGGGGGGCACACCCTACAGGGGGGCGCCCTCCTCTCTCGTGGCCTGGTGCTTGGCCCTCCTGCAGTGTTTTCAGTGCCTAAAATCCTCAAATATTCTAGAAAAAATCATACTGAATTTGCAGGGCATTTGGAGCACTTTTTATTTTCGGACTATTTTTTAATGCACGGGTAAATCAGAAAACAGACAGATAATACTATTTTTGCTTTATTTATTCTAAATAACAGAAAGTAAAAGGTGGGTACAGAAGGTTGTGCCTTCTAGTTTCATCCATCTCGTGATCATCAAAATGAATCCACTAACAAGGTTGATCAAGTCTTGTTAATAAACTCATTCCGAATAACACGGAACCGGAGAAATTTCGAATAACACTAAGTTACCTCAACGGGGATATGAAAATCCCAAACAATAAGAATATCATACTTTTTCTTGACAGTAGGGAGAGGAAATTCAAAACCTCCAAAAATGATAGTTGGAACTTTTTCAATAGAATTAATACTATGAACTTGAGATTGCTTCCTCGGAAAGTGTACCGTATGCTCATTACCATTAACATGAAAAGTGACATTGCCTTTGTTGCAATCAATAACAGCCCCTGCAGTATTAAGAAAAGGTCTACCAAGGATAATAGACATACTATCGTCCTCGGGAATATCAAGAATAACAAAGTCTGTTAAGATAGTGACATTTGCAACCACAACAGGCACATCCTCACAAATACCGACAGGTATAGCAGTTGATTTATCGGCCATTTGCAAGGATATTTCAGTAGGTGTCAACTTATTCAATTCAAGTCTATGATATAAAGAGAGAGGCATAACACTAACACAGGCTCCAAGATCACATAAAGCAGTTCTAACATAATTTCTTTTAATGGAGCATGGTATAGTTGGAACACCCGGATCTCCAAGTTTCTTTGGTATTCCACCCTTAAAAGTGTAATTAGCAATCATGGTGGAAATTTCAAGTTTTGGTATCTTTCTTTTATTTGTGATGATATCCTTCATATACTTAGCATAAGGATTTACTTTAAGCATATCAGTTAAGCGCATACGTAAGAAAATAGGTCTAATCATTTCAGCAAAGCGCTCAAAATCTTCATCATCCTTTGACTTGGATGGTTTAGGGGGAAAGGGCATGGGTTTCTGAACCCATGGTTCTCTTTCTTTACCGTGCTTCCTAGCAACAAAGTATCTCTTATCATAACGTTGATTCTTTGATTGTGGGTTATCAAGATCAACAACAGGTTCAATCTCTACATCATTATCTTTGCTAGGTTGAGCATCAACATGAACATTATCATTAACATTATCACTAGGTTCATGTTCATCACCTGATTGCGTTTCAGCATCAGAAATATAAATATCATTGGGATTCTCAGGTGTGTCTACAGTAGGTTCACTAGAAGCATGCAACGTTCTATCGTTTTTCTTCTTCTTCTTTTTAGAAGAACTAGGTGCCTCTAAATTATTTCTCTGAGAATCTTGCTCGATTCTCTTAGGGTGGCCTTTAGGATACAAAGGTTCCCAAGTCATTCTACCAGTTCTAGTAGCCACTCTAACAGCAAAGTCATTTTTATTATTCAATTCATCAAGCAGATCATTTTGAGCTTCGAGTACTTGCTCAACTTGAGTAGCAACCATAGAAGCATATTTGCTAACGCGGTGAAGTTCATCTTTAACTCTAGCCAGATTATCACCTACGCGTCCTATCTCGAAAGCATTATTCTTTAACTCTCTACCAACATAAGCATTAAAACTTTCTTGTCTAGCCATAAAGTCATCAAATTCATCTAAGCATGGTCTATGAAATTTAGTAGAGGGTATTTCAACTTTATCGTATCTATAGAGAGAATTTACCTTCACTACCTATGTCGGGTTATCAAGACAATGTAGTTCTTCAGGCGGTATATTCAGACCATGTATTTCTTTAATAGGAGGTAAATTCTTAACATCTTCAGCTTTAATACCTTTTTCTTTCATTGATTTCTTTGCCTCTTGCATATCTTTAGGACTGAGAAATAAAACACCTCTCTTCTTTGGAGTGGGTTTAGGAATAGGCTCAGGAGTTGGCTCAATTGGTTCGGGTATTACTTCAGGAACTGGCTCGGGAAGAGTCCAATTATTTTCATTAGTCAACATATTATTCAATATTATTTCAGCTTCGTCGACTATTCTTTCCCTGAAAACACAACCAACACAACTATCCAAGTGGTCCTTGGAAGCATCAGTTAGTCCATTATAAAAGATATCAAGCATTTCATTTTTCTTAAGATGATGATCAGGCAAAGCATTAAGTAACCGGAGAAGCCTCCCCCAAGCTTATGGGAGACTCTCTTCTTTGATTTGCACAAAATTATATATTTCCCACAAGGCAGCTTGTTTCTCATGAGCAGGGAAATATTTAGCAGAGAAGTAGTAAATCATATCCCGGGGACTATGCACACAACCAGGAGAAAGAGAATTATACCAAGTCTTAGCATCACCCTTTAATGAGAACGGAAATATCTTAAGGATATATAAATAGCGAGACTTCTCATCATGAGTAAATAGGGTGGCTATATCATTCAACATGGTAAGATGTGCCACAACAGTTTCAGATTCAAGGCCATAAAAAGGATCAGATTCAACTAAAGTAATAATCTCAGGATCAACGGAGAATTCATAATCCTTATCACTAACACAGATAGGTGAAGTAGCAAAAGCAGGAGTGGGTTTCATTCTAGCATTAAGAGACTGCCGCTTCCATTTAGCTAATAATTTCTTAAGATCAGATCTATCATTGCAAGCAAGAATTTCCATAGCAGCTTCTTCATTCATAACATAACCCTTAGGAACAACAGGCAATACATAATCATTGGGGGAACGTTCATCATCACTATCATCAATAATAGGTTCTTCAATATTTTCATTCCCCCTAACTCTAGCAAGGTGTTCATCTAAAAATTCACCTAATGGCAAAGTAGTATCACGCATGGAAGTAGTTTCATCATGCATAGCGGAAGTGGCATCATCAATAACATGTGACATATCAGAATTCATAGCAGTAGCAGGTTCAGGTGTCGCAAATTTACTCATAACAGAAGGAGAATCTAGTGCAGAGCTAGATGGCAGTTCCTTACCCCCCCTCGTAGTTGAGGGATAGATCTTGCTCTTAGCGTCTTTCAAGTTCTTCATAGTGATCAATAGATATAAATCCCAAGTGACTCAGAGAATAGAGCTATGCTCCCCGGCAACGGCGCCAGAAATTAGTCTTGATAACCCACAAGTGTAGGGGATCGCAACAGCTTTCGAGGGTGAAGTACAACCCAAATTTATTGATTCGACACAAGGGAAGCCAAAGAATATTCTTGAGTATTAGCAGTTGAGTTGTCAATTCAACCACACTTGGATAACTTAGTATCTGCAGCAAAGTATTTAGTAGCAAAAGTGGTATGATAGTAATGGTAACAGTAGCAACGGTAAAGGTAAATGTTTTTGGGTTTTTGTAATAGTTGTAACAGTAGCAACGGAAAAGTAAATAAGCGAAGAACAATATGTGAAAAGCTCGTAGGCAATGGATCAGTGATGGATAATTATGCCGGATGCGATTCCTCATGCAATAGTTATAACATAGGGTGATATAGAACTAGCTCCAATTCATTAATGTAATGTAGGCATGTATTCCGTAAATAGTCATACATGCTTATGGAAAAGAACTTGCATGACATCTTTTGTCCTACCCTCCCGTGGCAGCGGGGTCCTAGTGGAAACTAAGGGATATTAAGGCCTCCTTTTAATAGAGAACCGGACCAAAGCATTAACACATAGTGAATACATGAACTTCTCAAACTACGGTCATCACAGAGAAGTATCCCGATTATTGTCACTTCAGGGTTGTTGGATCATAAGACATAATAGGTGACTATAGACTTGCAAGATAGGATCAAGAACACACATATATTCATGAAAACATAATAGGTTCAGATCTGAAATCATGGCACCCGGGCCCTAGTGACAAGCATTAAGCATAGCAAAGTCATAGCAACATCAATCTCAGAACATAGTGGATACTAGGGATCAAACCCTAACAAAACTAACTTGATTACATGGTAAATCTCATCCAACCCATCACCGTCCAGCAAACCTATGATAGAATTACTCACGCATGGCGGTGAGCATCATGAAATTGGTGATGGAGGATGGTTGATGATGATGACGGCGACGAATCCCCCTCTCTGGAGCCCCGAACAGACTCCAGACCAGCCCTCCCGAGAGAGATTAGGGCTTGGCGGCGGCTCCGTGTCGTGAAACGCGATGAAACTTTCTCCTTGATTTTTTTCTCCCCGAGACGGTATATATGGAGTTGGAGTTGAGGTCGGAGGAGGTCCAAGGGGCCCACGATATAGGAGGGCGCGCCCTAGGGGAAGGGGGGCGCCCCCCTGTCTCGTGGAGCGCCCGTGGGCCCCCTGGCCTTGATCCTTTCGCCAAAAATTCTTATTAATTCTGAAAAGTGCCTCTGTGGATTTCCAACACATTTTGAGAACTTTTATTTTCTACACATAAAACAACATCATGGCAGTTCTGCTGAAAACAGCGTCAGTCCGGGTTAGTTTCATTCAAATCATGCAAGTTAGAGTCCAAAACAAGGGCAAAAGTATTTGGAAAAGTAGATACGTTGGAGACGTATCACTAGCCAAAAATTCCTAGCACCAAGTAGAGATACTACTTGTGCTTCCAAATATCCTTAAACCCAGTTTTGCCATGAGAGTCCACCATACCTACCTATGGATTGAGTAAGATCCTTCAAGTAAGTTGTCATCGGTGCAAGCAATAAAAAATGATCTCTAAATATGCATGACTTATTAGTGCGGAGAAAATAAGCTTTGTACGAACTTGTTATGGAAGCAATAAAAGCGACGGACTGCATGATAAAGGTCCATATACAAGGGGCAATATAAAGTGACGTTCTTTCGCATTAAGATTTTGTGTATCCAACCCTAAAAGCGCATGACAACCTCTGTTTCCCTCTGCGAAGGTCCTATCTTTTACTTTATGTCTTTTACTTTTATGCAAGAGTCAAGGTGATCTTCACCTTTCCTTTTTTTCATTTTATCCTTTGGCAAGCACTTTGTGTTAGGGTGATCCTTATATATATATCCAATTGGATGTACGTTAGCATGAACTATTATTGTTGACATCACCCAAAGGTGAATACGTTTGGAGGCAACATTATAAGCCCCTATCTTTCTCTGTGTCTGATTAAAACTTCATAACCACAAGTATTGCGCGAGTGTTAACAATTGTAGAAGACTATATGATAGTTGAGTATGTGGAGTTTGCTATTCCTGAAAATAATATGAATTGCAATTGTTTTGATGACTAAGAATGAAGTTTGCTAGTTTTCAAGAATGTTTATGGTCTATGCTTTGACATGTGAATTGCTTTTACTTCATCGTGAGAAGTTTTATGAGATGAACTACTGTTATGATATATTATCATGCTAGAAAAGCTGATTGAAATTATATTGATCAAACTTGGGAACCTCTAGCATTCACACTTCATAAATTCTTTCTTTATCATTTACCTACTCGAGGACGAGTAGGAATTAAGCTTGGGGATGCTGATACGTCTCCAACGTATCTATAATTTATGAAGCATTCATGCTATTTTATTATCTGTTTTGAATGATTATGGGCTTTATTATACACTTTTATATTACTTTTGTGACTAACCTATTAACCGGAGGCCCAGCCCATATTGCTGTTTTATTGCCTGTTTCAGTATTTCGAAGAAAAGGAATATCAAACGGAGTCCAAATGGAATGAAACCTTTAGCAACGTGATTTTTTGGAAGAATATCACCCAGGAGACTTGGAGTTCATGTCAGAAGACCCTCGAGGAGGCCACGAGATAGGAGGGTGCCCCCCCTACTGGGCGCGCCCCCCTATCTCGTGGGCCCCTCGAGCACCCCCCGACCGACTTCTTTTGCCTATATAAGCCTACGTACCCTAAAACCTTTGAATATCAAGATAGATCGGGAGTTCCGCCGCCGCAAGCCTTTGTAGACACCAAAAACCTCTTGGGAGCCCGTTCCGGCACCCTGCCGGAGCGGGATCCCATCACCGGTGGCCATCTTCATCATCCCGGCGCTATCCATGACGAGGAGGGAGTAGTTCACCCTCGGGGCTGAGGTTATGTACCAGTAGCTATGTGTTTGATCTCTCTCTCTCTCTCTCTCTCTCTCTCTCTCTCTCTCGTGTTCTCTCTCGTGTTCCCTCTATGGCACGATCTTGATGTATCGCGAGCTTTGCTATTATAGTTGGATCTTATGATGTTTCTCCCCCTCTACTCTCTTGTAATGGATTGAGATTCCCCTTTGAAGTTATCTTGTCGGATTGAGTCTTTATTTCAGAACACTTGATGTATGTCTTGCCGTGTTTATCTATGGTGACATTGGGATATCACGTGCCACTTCATGTATGTTTTGTTGACCAACTTGCGGGTTCCGCCCATGAACCTATGCATAGGGGTTGGCAGACGTTCTTGACTCTTCGGTAGAAACTTTGGGGCACTCTTTGAAGTACTTTGTGTTGGTTGAATAGATGAATCTGAGATTGTGTGATGCATATAGTATAATCATGCCCACGGATACTTGAGGTGACAATGGAGTATCTAGGTGACATTAGGGTTTTGGTTGATTTGTGTCTTAAGGTGTTATTCTAGTACGAACTCTTGAATAGATTGATCTGAAAGAATAACTTTGAGGTGGTTTCGTACCCTACCATAATATCTATGTTTGTTCTCCGCTATTAGTGGCTTTGGAGTGACTCTTTGTTGCATGTTGAGGGATTTTTATATGATCTATCTATGTTATTATTGTTGAGAGAACTTGCACTAGTGAAAGTATGAACCCTAGGCCTTGTTTCCTATCATTGCAATACCGTTTACGCTCACTTTTATCGCTTGCTACCTTGCTGTTTTTATAATTTCAGATTACAATTACCTTTATCTACCATCCATATTGCACTTGTATCACCATCTCTTCGCCGAACTAGTGCACCTATACAATTTACCATTGTATTGGGTGTGTTGGGGACACAAGAGACTCTTTGTTATTTGGTTGCAGGGTTGTTTGAGAGAGACCATCTTTATCCTACGCCTCCCACGGATTGATAAGCCTTAGGTCATCCACTTGAGGGAAATTTGCTACTGTCCTACAAACCTGTGCACTTGCAGGCCCAACAACGTCTACAAGAAAAAGGTTGTGTAGTAGACATCACTCCACGGCGGCGGTGTACATCGAAAGATCTTCGGGTGTTCATCTCTTCAGATCCGATGGTTCACTTCGGCGATGAGATGCAAACTATGGACGTCGGCTTGACGCGGAGGAATGGTTGTGCAATGGCGCATCGCATGTAGCTGCTGGGATCGTGGAAAAGTGGTGGCGACAACACATTTGTGACGTCGATGGCGGTGCTTCTTAAGTACCTGGTATCGAGCTCCGGGGTGAATTCCTAGATTGAATTCTGGCAATGGCGATGTTATACATCGTTACCTTGTTGAAGGTATTGCTCGGATATGCTCGGACAGTTTCTTCAGGGTGAAAACCTAGATTCCGGCGTTGACCGCTGGATCCAGTGACGGCGGCATTTGAGTGTTGCTCCCTTCATGAAGGCGTTGCTGTTGAAGAATCACAATGTTCATATGGTGTCTTGAGACGGTTGGTGCGGATATGGTCTTTCCTGTAGTTTGCCAATCACGGAACTGATCACTTCGGTCTTTTTTTCTTTCTTTTTCTCGCATATGCATAGCTTTGGTCTTATGTGACTTTGCTATTTGCAGGCATGTTTTTTGTGTGGGTTGGTGTTGGTTGTGTGCATCCTAGCTGTGCAGAGTCCAAGTGTGTGCTCATCATGTTTGTATTTTCTTGATGCTTTATTTTGAGCTGATAAAATCCACCTTTTTTGAAAAAAAACTACCCAGGCAGCTTATCTGGAGCACTTGATTATAAGGAATTTTTGTGAGAGAAATCAGCCCCTAGACTAACCGTAGCATCGATCTCCTGCTCACCTCACCAACCATAAAAACCAACGTGTCCTAATCCAACACAAAGGTGTGTTTCCCACTGAACAGTTCAAGAAAGACAATTTAAAGCATAGTATCTCATCCTCATCTTATGACTAGTTTACCACATGTTCAAACCAAAAGCAAAAGGAGTTGGTCCTTTTCCACAACCGTTCCTCTCAAAGCCCTATGAGAGGCGATCTCCGAGTGTACAATGCCGTCACCTCTCCTCATCCGGTAGGTTTCCCCTCCCCACCCCACCCTCCTGCACGTGCTTGCCGGTGTGGGTGTGCGGGGAGACATGGATCTGCCGGATGAAGTTGTAGGTTTCACCTAATTTGGTGCTCTTAGGTAGGTTTCTATTGTCCGTCGCTCCGGACCTTCCAACAGTGGTGACGGTGGCACTCAATGAAGTCTTCTCTAGTAGCATCGAAAAAAAAAGCGGGAAAGGGGAGGTTCCGACAGAAGAAAAAAAGGTGCATCGTGGGATGAGGTTCTTGTGTTGAATTTGGGTTAAAGATAACATGACAGATAGCTTGTAGCAGGGCACGGCGTTCTGCTAGTCAAGAGTTACAAGGTTTTATAAAGAGGGCTAATTTG